>NC_135783.1:311659321-311996821 GCF_051106095.1 Pogona vitticeps
ACCTTAATTGTGGGTGATTAGGATTTCTTCAAAGAACAAAGGAATTGGTACAGTCTTATAGCTGTCCCCTCAGGGCGAGAGGGGTGGGCCTTTGAGGTCATTAAGTTAGTTAGCAACAATTCATTGGATTAGTGAAAACACATTTTAGACATGCGCAGAACAATTCACTTTCCCTAAATTGGGCCTTTGTCTCAACATTCCATGCTTATCTAGCTTTTAGCCTTGAGTTGTGAAGAAAGAAAGCAAGGAGAAGGGGGGGTCGAGGAGCCTGTTTTTACAAGGCTGGCTAATCTCTTCTGAATACACACACACACCAAACAACTTGTTTTTCTTTTTCAAGTAAGAACAATCTTTTATGAGGCAATTGCCTTAATTGAATAAGTCAAACTTTTACTTCTATCAATTAGAAGAAGTTTTTATCTATCTGTCTGTCTGTCTGTCTGTCTGTCTGTCTGTCTGTCTATCTATCTATCTATCTATCTATCTATCTATCTATCTATCTATCTATCTATCTATCTATCTATCTATCTATGAACAACCCTCTTAGCTAGTCTCCCAGAGTACACACTTTCCATTTTCCCATGCTAGCTAGAGTATATATATAAAATATCTCTCTATATAGGCATAATGTTCCCAGAATCCCTTTGCTAGCAAAGTCAATGACTTGCTCTTTGAGAGGCCCAACCTACAATACAGGTTGCAATGAAGTAAATTAATAAAGGAAACCAGACACATGATTGTTGATCCAAAATTGCTGGTGGTCAAGTGAAATGTGAGGTCACATGAGACCCCTTGTGAGACATGCTTGCTAGACATCAAACAGGCATGAATCAACATGCAGCAGTGGCAGCAGACTGGTTACAAAGGGTTACAAAAATTGCTTCCCCAAAACATCTTGCAAGGATAAAAAACAACAAACCTTCATTCACTGAAAACGCTGCAAAGGGCAACCAAAAGTTTAGAATAGCACTCCTAGAAGAAATGGTTACAACATTCAGACCTGTTTATTTTGGGGAAAGCGGGGAGTAGAGGGAAGCATGGCCCAGAATCTTTGTGCTGGTTTACACTTGTGTAAAATATATAATTATGTTGTATGTACAGGCAAATTGGCACTCATTAATGAGGTGATGATTGTGTTCCTGACAGCATCATGTTAAGACTTGTCATTTTGCTGCCATGATTTCTCTTATGCATGGGTAACGTGGCTGTAGGATCCTGGCTGTGGTATATAAAATAATGAATAGGTTAATATTGATATGTCTTCACATAGGTAAACAGTGAAACTGTCAGAAGATGACATATTGTCTATCAACGTTGGCGGCTTTTAAAATGGTCTTAGATAATGTCATAGAGATCAGGGTTACCACTGTGTACAAGTTAAGATTGCAATAGATGACCACCAAAATCAGGGGCAGTACATAATTCTTCTGCATACGTATCTGTTGCTGGAAAATGTGAGATGTGAGATTTATGTCTTGCTTTTAAGGTTTCTACAGATATTGGCATGTCCCTTGTGGGGTTTTTTTTTCAAGATTTTTATTATTTTTTTAACATAAGGGGTGACAAAAAGGGGACTTGGAAATTTATGAGGAAGAGGAGAGACAATAACATATTAACAACCATTCTGTACTTATTGCCATATCAAAGTTTTGAGTTATTCTGTTTTCTCTTTTCTGCCTTTTAGATTAAGTTCTCATTTCAATATGTGCTATTTACACGTTGCCTGTTAATTTAGTCCATTTGTTGAATAGGTCCCATCTTTCTGTTGCCTTTTGTAGGGGATAGTCCTTCATGACTTCTGATAAAATGTCCATTTCTGCTATTTCCCGTATTTTTTCGATAAGATCTTCTTGTTTCGGTATCGTCAGACTTTTCCAATTTTTAGCATATAGAATTCTAGCTGCCGTAACAATATACACAACTATATATTGCTTTGACTTAGTCCATATTGTCAGGTATCATACTCAATAAGAACAATTCTGGAGTTAATGGCACATTACAAGCATGTCCCTTGTGTTAACAGAATATTGAATTAGACAAGATTTAGGCTTGATCCAACATTGCTCCTCTTGGATTTTTATGGTCTTATGAGTTCTCGGGATCACTAGAGACAGGGAGTGGATTTAAGCCTCCATCTTGTAGTGTCCCAGAGTACACACTTTCCATTTTCCCATCTAACTAATGATTGCATTATATTTGAGGGTAAAGAAAAAAAATGCTGCTCTGAAGATTAATATTACTGTGAAGCCTGACTACTATGCCTGATTCTTGGTCGCAGGGGTTCTAGAGGACAATGTCTTATGCAAAGTGCACAGAGGTGCCCTACTTGTTCTAATGAGAGTCATTTTCCTAATAAGTGAATAATTACAGGCACGAAAGCTTCTTCAGAGTTTGCATCTATTTATGTTCTGATGAATGTTTCCTGTATTATTTTAAGTTGATGTGGGTAGCCAGGATACCAAAGTAGAATCTCTTCCCAATATAACTATGGGGGTTATTTATACTTGCAGCAGCTCATTCAGTTTATAACGTGCTGTGCCATTCTTACTATATTCATCTACATGCCATTTGCTGTGAAGATTGGTCAATAAAGAGACTGCTTAACACACAGTGGTAGCTTGTTTGTTAACTTTCCACTGGATGCATGAAACTACAAGGGGATAAGATTTATACCATCTAATCACATGACAAAGGCAGTTCTCCAAATCCTGCTCTAAGCATTGACTAGAGATGTCAGTGCCTAGAAAAAGTCCCTTTTTTGGACTACAACTTCCATAATCTCTTGAGGTAGTGCTAATTTTTAAAAAGTAACTTTTCTTGTAATCTACATTTAACAGTGATATAGGTCTATAATTTTTGGATCCTTTGGATCTCTATTATCTTTGTGGATAATTATGATGTTGGCTTCTCTCCATGTTTCTGGTTATCCTTCCAATAAAATCTAATTTGTTTCTTTTAATGGAGGCATCAGTTCCTCTGATAATATTTTATAATACAGTGGTGCCTCGCTTAACGAGTGCACCGTATAAAAGTTCCTCACAATATTTTTCTAATGTCTCCCTTAAAATCTTTGGGTTGGAAAATATTTCCTCTCCCTTTCTGATTTCTCTTATTATATTTTGTTCTTTTTTTCCATATTTGGTAAGCTAACCATTTACTTGGTTTATTTCTTTGTTTGTATAATTTTTGTTTAGCAAAGTTTTTTTTTCTCTATCCCTCCTAGCATGAGTTCCGACAACTGATTCTGTAGGGTTTTTTTATCTCTCTCTTTTTAAAAAAAATTCCTGGAATTTTTGGAAATCTCTAGTTCTTTCTCCTAATTTTTTCTAAAAGTTTTTCTTGCCTTTGCTTTCCCTTTTTAATTACTTCCCAGGGTTTTTTCATTATTAATCCATGTAGGACTGATTTTCCTCCCTCCAAAGCTGTTTTTATTTTTGCCTTGATTATTTTTATTTTTATTTTTATTTATTGAGCTTATATGCTGCCCATTTAGACATAGTCTACTCTGGGTGGCTCACAAACACGTAATAAAAATAATCAATATAAGGTAACGGTTCCCAAAATTAACTCAAAACAGAATAGATAAAGAGAGAAAGAGAATTACGTAGAGTCTGGAGGGAAGGCCTGTCTATATAACCAGGTCTTGAGTTGGTTTTTGAAACTGCCCAGCGAGGGGGCCAGAGGGAGTGTGTTCCAAACCCTGGTCATATTTTATGTCTACTTGAATAAAAAGTGTATTCTCTGGTATCTCCATGTTTTATTCTCCAGGTATCCTCTAATGTGAAAACATCCAACATGTCAAAAAAAAAAACCTGATTCTCTTTTATTTTATTTTCTGATTTCTGATCAGCTTCGGGACTTATTACTCCATTCATATCCTCTACTATAATCAATTCATTCTAATAATTTTTTTATTAATTTTTGAAAGAAATTCACTTTTCCTTCTGTTGGTGCATATACTGAAATTACATTTATTGTTTTTCCTTGTATTTTAATTTCTACTCCTATATATCTTCCTTCCTCATCATTTAATATTTCTTTTGATAGACAGTGTTCTGGCACATAGATAGCTACCTCTCTCTCTCTCTCTCTCTCTCTCTCTCTTTTGAGAAGACTGAAGTATAGCATTTCTCTATTTCCCCATTCTTTAGATATTTTGTTGTTTAGTCGTTTAGTCGTGTCTGACTCTTCGTGACCCCATGGACCAGAACACACCAGGCCCTCCTGTCTTCCACTGTCTCCCAGAGGTGGGTCAAATAGATATTTTACATCCTGTTTTCTAATATGGGTTTCTTGTAAGCAGATTGTTTGGTTTCCTTCAGTTCCCAAGAAATGGACCACTTGTTTTTGATTTTTTGCAGAGTTCAGTCCCTAGACATTCCAAGTCAACATTTTATTTGCCATTTTAGTCCTCTACTTTCTTTGCTTTTAAATCTCTTTTTCTCCTTCCTCTTCTTCCTTTCCTGATTTCTCTGAGTCTATCCCTTCTTACTCTTGTTCCCTTGCCTCTAAATTTGTGAAGTCTCTTTTATCTAATTCTGGTCTTGCTTCTTTAAGCTCTTGTGACTCTAGAAACTTTCCTTTTTCTTTCACCCTATTTCCCCCTTCCTGCCCTTCTTCTGTCTTATGCAAATCTGTCCCATATTTCCTCAAAAATTCTTCTGCCTTTTGAGTGGAATTAATTCTAAACCATTTCCCTCTGAACTGCAGTGAAAGTCCCTCAATCATTTCCCATATATATTTTATCTTAATCTTTTGGAATATTTTTGTCAAAGAATAGTAATCTCTTCTTGCTTTTAATACTTGAGATGGAATATCCTTATATATTTTCACTTCATTTCCTCCTATTTCTAGTTTTCTAATATAATTTTCCTGTAGGATTTTATTTAGTGTATTCATGTGTAAAATATACTACAATATTCCTTGATAGATTCTTTTTCTTCACCACTATTGAGTCTATTCTAAAAACTTTATCTATTTTCCATTGGAAATACTTGTCAGTAACTTGACTTAATTTTTATTATAATTTTCTCTTTTCCCATCTTGAGCATTACTAAGCATTATTCTCTTGAATTGTTTTTAACTGTTTTTAACTGTTTTAGTTTGCAATGGTTAATGGAACTTGCCCAGAAAAGACTTTGTCTAAAAGGGCGGGATAGAAAGCTAAAATAAATAAATAAATAAATAAATAAATAAATAAATAAATAAATAAATAAATAAATAAATAAATAAATAAATAAATAAATAAATAAATAAATAAATAAATAAATAAATAGTTATTCTTTGATTTTTACCTTAATAAAAATGGCCAGAGCTGGAATTAGAATTTTATACAGGTCTTCCTGTTGTCCCTCTTCTGGAATATATCTAATTTTTATGCATTTTACTCTCTGTCTCATTTCTAATCTAACAATTGACTCTTTGAATTCTTTCTGTTCTACCTTTTCCTCTTTTTTTAGCAGCTCCAATTTACTAATCTTTTCTTGGGTTTCATTCAGATCTTCTTTTATTGTTTTTACCTCATTTCATTTGAGATATAGAGCTTTTTAACTGTTCTATATCAGATTTAACTTGCTTTTTACCTCTCACTTATTGTTTGATTTCATTCATTTGTTATAAGCTCTTATTTTCCATACTTTTAAACTCTTACGAAAGCCTTTCCACTGGATCTTGAACAGAAGGGGGGGGTTGTTTGTAAATCTATAGACAATTTTCTTGCCTGCATTGGCTTTTGCTTATCCTTTTCTTTCTTCAGTCTTAACTTTTCCAATCTAATTTTTGATATGTTTTCAATATTTAAAAAATCCGGAGCCAGAGTCCCGGGGGCAGTTTGTGTCATTCTGGCAACTCCTGCGACATCGCTGGAACCAGTTGAATTGGCTCTTGCCTTTCCATTGGACTGTTTCAGCAATATGGAGAGGGGGGATCTGCTGCTTGGGTAACAGCCTATCCTCCATATTAATTTACCCAGGCTGCGTGGGTTACCATGGTCTCTCAAGACTGAAGGATGCCATTCTCTCAGTACTTAGTGTTTCCTTTGCCACTTTCTACCTTTTAAAACATATCCATTTCTGTCTCCAATCTTTAGCTTCTCTTATTTCTTAATATTCATTATGAAACAAAAAGTTAAATATCAGTTCAAATACCACCAAAGCAAGTATGCCAATAAGTTTTAAACCAATAGTCACAGTAAATAAGATATATTTCTAAGTCTCTAAACCTCTTCAGTCTTTATTAATTCCAGCCCTTTCCCCCAGCTGCTACTTCTAATCACTTTTTCACAGCTGGTATATTGGCCAAGGTTAGTTTAAACAAACCTTTACAGTTCTTTCTTTTAGTTTCTATTGTAATCCACTAAAGCTTTTTGAATGTTCCTAGAGACTTTAAAGATAGTCTTTTGAAATCTCAAACTCTTATTATTCATAAACCAACATTATTTCTTGATTTTCAAACTGTTAGTCATTCCAGTTTATCCTCAGTTTCTTCAGTGTTTTTCCTTGTGTTCCAGCCAGTCTTACTCAGTCCTCCTTGTGGTGTTTTATTTTTTCTTTTCATATTCTTTTCTTGCTCTCAATTTGATCTTTTCAATCACAAACTGTTATTGAAAATGTTATCCTATGGTCCTTTGCTATTTTCTCTTTTAAAGGACTCACTCTGCTCTGACGAATCCTCATTTTGCTTCTCACCTTGCTTTGTTCTTTGTAATCTTCAAACCCCCTCCATTTCTCTTAATTGTTAGTTAATAGTCCATTGAAAAGGTCTTTACTCACAGTATGTTTTGCATTTACACAACCATCTCATCTTTTAAAAATAAAGTGGCCGGCTTGGTTTCCATAGACACTGGACTTAGTCCTGTGTTCACGCAAAGTCCCTGTAAATTCAGTAGTATTTTCACAGATATATATGTAGAGTGAATAAAGTCCAACAGTGTGACCCGATATGTACTTACTCAGACATAAACCCCCAGTGCTTTCAGTGAGACTTACTCTTAGGTAAGTTAGTACAAGTTTGCTGCCATGACAATGTGCAAAATAACTCCAGATATACTATCATTCTTGCCATGAAGTATCCCAGTGTGGTGTAGTGGATAGAGTGATGGACCAGGACTCTGGAGAACAGGGTTTGAATTCCCACTTGGGCATGGAAACTCACTGAGGGAATGGACCTGGTAAAACCATGTATTAAATATTTCCCTTATCTTGAAAGCTGACGGCACAGAACAACCTACCATGATATCAAAAAGAGAATTGAGAAGAAGAAACACCAGTAATTATACTGTTACAAATGAATGCCTATCTCATATAGATGGCCAAAGTAAACTCACGTTTTACCCATTCCAGTGCTGCAAAGCTTCATGTGGGACTGTCTTCTCTCCCAAATTTATCCTGAACTACAAAGGTATGAGCAGGGATAAGTGACATTTCAAGCAGCTATCATGGAGGGATTGCTCTGTGATTTGAGTGTGCAGACTCACAGTGAATTGGTCCCAAGAACAAAATAATTCAACTCCTTTTACTCATCAGACAGCCCTTAAGTGACCACTTCACTATTCTAGGCAACCAAGTTACTAACATTCAGTGTACATAGGGAAGAACATTTCACTGTTTATTTTTCTTCCTAGGTTCAAAACAATTAAGCCTAGATGCATAAGTAGCTACTTGAGGCAAATTTGTTCAAGAGATAATAATGATAAACATTTTATGTGCCTGCAGTCCATCCCTTCACACAAAGAAGTGGCATTTGCGGAGGAAAGATAAATATCATGAATAAAACAAGCTGATAAATACACCCTGACATATAACTGTCTGGCGGGGGGGGGGAAGAGCAATAAAACTTCCATGAACTTCCTAGTTAAGAGTTATTAGAAACAGAGCATGACTTTGAAATCCAATATTTTAGCACATCATTGTTATCTCAGATAGGAATCAATATACAGTAAATCCATAAATACTGTAAATAACTAATAACATAAATGGGATATGGTGGCACTGCGGGCTAAACCGCAGAAGCCTGTGCTGCAGGGTCGGAAGACCAAGCAGTCGTAAGATCGAATCCACGCGACGGAGTGAGCTCCCATTGCTTGTCCCAGCTCCCGCCAACCTAGCGGTTCGAAAGCATGCAAATGCAAGTAGATAAATAGGGACCACCTCGGTGGGAAGGTAACAGCGTTCCGTGTCTAAGTCGCACTGGCCATGTGACCACGGAAGATTGTCTTTGGACAAAATGCTGGCTCTATGGCTTGGAAACGGGGATGAGCACCGCCCCCTAGAGTCGAACATGACTGGACAAAAATTGTCAAGGGGAACCTTTACCTTTAACTAATAACATATTTACTTAATATTTTAATATTTTATCTAGTCCTGAGCTGACTAGATAGGCGGGATATAAAATAAATAAATAAATAAATAAATAAAATAAAATAAACATTTTATGCACACATACATTTTATTCTTTTAAATAGGTGGGATCCAGACAGCTTAGTTACTTCAATGGTTTAATTAATTTTGATTATTTTATTTTTGCATACCTACAAAATCTAAAGCCTGTAAAACATTTGAGAGCCAAAGTTCTAAAATCCTAGTTTTCAAATTAAAAAAAGTTATTACTAAAGCAGGTTAACAAAAAAAGAGAAACTCCATATTATTAGAGGTCCCACAAAAGGAGCTGAGTCTGTAGCCACTGAAATAAAATATCAAATCTTAAAAATCAGCAGCTGGTGGATATAAAATTTGTAGCCACTGACATTGATTTGTCTTCTTGGTTTGTACCAGATTTATTATTTATTGTATTTCTCCGGCATCCATCTTCTTCCTTCTTCTATCTCCCTGACAACCTTATTCATTTACAAATTCTAGTATGAGAATGATTTGGTCGAGGATTTCCCTGGTGAGTTAGAGATAATATGTGCAAACACTTTGCTGCCATGAAAATAGCAATGCAACTTTTTCTTAAAAAAACACATCAGTTTTATTATGTGGCATGTTCTCATGGGAGTCAACTGAAAGATAAACCAATGGGGGCTGATTTACATGTGACAAAATACAATGCCTGCTTACGAAGGAGGAGACCTTTTACATAGTACTGTATTCTAAAGGTGTGGCTTTCTGCCAGGTATACATTCAACTAATGTTATTTGTAGGAATGATATAGTTAGAGAGAGAACAATGTACATTAATCAATATTTTCAACAGAATAAATGATGCAAATGCATTTCAATAATGTACAAGCTTCCATTCATTTTGCTAAATTTCAAAGGAGTAATATTGTCTTGTCTGTGTATCAGATGACATTGATGCTGAGCTGGAATAAGAGTTTGGGAAGATCATCTCCTTAAGGAACTGACATGTTTGCAGACCAGATTCTGTGGGTAAAGAGGAAGTTGCAAACTTGAATTAAGACTTGGTGAAGAATAGGTCTCAGGGTACCAGTTGGAGTCTCATGGAACTGCTATGGAGCCTAGGTGAGGAGCCAGATCTCATGATGAATGGTGCTGGATGAGGAAAAAGTTTGATCTTTGGGTGTGAGGAAGTTTCAAAGCTTGAGCACCCATCTCGCTGCATTCCCATTTTGCTCACTGGCTTAGTATAAGGTGTTTGTGTTTCTTTTACTCCAGATGGAAGAAGAATGAGTTTACATTCTGGCTATTTCTCCAGTCTCCTCTTCTCACTCCTGCCTTTTTCGCATGCCAGCATGGGGCCCATCCTGCTATTTGTAGCAAGGTAGGAAGTGGAACATTAGAATCATGTGGGCCTTCTGACAACAGCCACATTAGTCTGTGCTAGCATATCAAGCCAAAAACTAAAGAAAAATAAAAGTTAATAAAGAAGAAAAAAACATTGCAGCACCTGAAAGACACTGTCTGAGGAAGTAGACTTGTGCATGAATGCTCACATTAAAATATAGCCATTAAACTTTAAGGGACCACAATGTTTTTGTCTTATTTTTTATTTTTATTTTTAATGCACAGCTCCGTGCCAGGATGGCTTCCTTTCTCAATTGTTCCCTGCACTTGCCTCTAGGCTGTCTTTGGGGTTGTCACCCCATGAAGTCATAAATGTCTGCCTGTTGGTGGCAGATTTGGGCAATGAAATATGAGGAATGGGGTGTTGCTGCTCTGGCAAACCTACTGGATACAATGTAATTTCTCTTACAAGCTGGTGAATGTAATCAGCAGCAGTTATTGGATGGATACGGCATATGGTACATGGTAGCCATACACCACAGTGTATCAGGTCCTCACTTTAAATGTGGTGCTCCAGTTCGTTGTATGATGAAATTATGTGCATTGACAAAAACGTGTCAATCAGGCAAAGTATTTCAACATCAACACATCTGATATAAAGATCAAGTGGTACACATGTCCTTGACACATTTTAGAATGTTTAAAAGATTTCTGTAGAGGGAAGGGTGGAAGGGGTCATCTCAAGGTATTTTGGCCTGGTAAGTGGAAAATTCAAATGAAACACTGGCTTATCCATGTAGCCCAGTAAAACTATAATGGTAACTCTAGACAAGAATAGTTTTGCATTGTTTAATTGCACCCACTGTTTGCCTACTATAGCAGTCTTGCTGTGCAGTCCTAGCCCTCTAAGAGAGCCAAGGAAAGATAGACATGCTAAAGTTGTGTTGAATTCCACCCCTCGCAACCAAGGAACATTGGAAATTGCTTAAGACTACCCTCCCCTTGCCCTAGGTTTGTGCCATCATTTGGAACTGTGTCCCTGGTCTGGAGGGACTTTGGATCAGTCCCATATTTTTCCAGACCTTCTCATCTTCTGTCACCCTGCCTCTTTTCTATTCTTCTCTTGCTAGCAGATGTTATCTAGCACATATTTCTACTGGAAGGTCATTCATTTTGTGGATCTCGGAGATCAGCCAATAGGAGAAGGTTCTGTCGGGAAAACAGCATTTCTGTTCAGTGTGTTGGATCAGAACTCAGGACAATGTAGTGTGACTCTTCACTTGGCCATGGATGAAGCTCATTGAGAGACTTCTGGTTAATCACACACTCTCAGCCTGGCCTATCTCACAGGGTTGTTGTGAGGAAGGTGTAAAGCCTCACATACGCTTCCTTGAGCTCACTGAAAGAAATATGGGATGTAAAAGCAAACAATGAATAAATATTAAATAAACAATCCTTCCTAACCTTCCAAACCTCCCAACTTGTAGGATTGTGCTTTTAAATTTGCAGACAGAAGGGACAGCTGTGCAGAAAGATTGAGTGGAAATGTTACTACCTGGGACTGTGAGCAAAAGCTGGATATGTAGCTGTAATGTGATTTTCTTCTATTGTGATCTGCTGGCTTTAGCTTTATTTTGCCAATGATTGTGTTCATGAAGAGGTATAAAACCCAGTGCCCCTCTCAATCTCTCTCTCTTCCCCCTTGGTAAAAGCATGAACAGTTTGCACCTTTCCACAACAGTTAAGACAAAATGAAAAGAATCCGTCCTTCAGTCTGTTTCAAGTATAGTTTTAAAAAGGGGGGAAGAGGGAGGGGAAAAAAGGATAGAAAAAGAAAAGAAAAGTATAAACACTGAATTCCTGAGCTCACTGTGAGATGGAAGGTCATTAACAGGGCACTTGAGCAGATTGGAATTACAGTCAATTGAGAAGCTGAAACATCCTAAATGGCCTAATGCAGCAACTAAGTGCTTCTTAAATTCCCAAAGTTTTTTCACCCAAGCATCCTCCTTGCATTCACAGCCATGGAGAATTTCCATTACCTTTCATAAATAATGTCTTACATGGTGATGTTGGTAAGAGGCAACAGAGAATTTAAATACTGATGATGGGACAAAGTTTAAAATGGAGGAACAGTTCAGATGTGTTTGGAACCACAGAACAACAAAATGGTGGCATTCAAAATGTGAAATCTGATGCCCAGGTAATTACACAGAGTGGCACATTAAAATTTACAGGAATTACATACATTTCTGGGAAGGTAACACATGTTTTATCCCACCAATACCAGCATACTTATCTAATATGGTCGCAGAATTGTTTTTGTGGAATTGTAGTGAAACATGAAACAAGTAAACCATATTGCTGAGCCTGGAAATAATGAATTACATCTCACATGTTAACATAAAAATAAGCATGTTTGGACTAGCAGGAGGGCAAGATGGCTGATGCATCCAAGAAATAACATTGGGGAAAATAATGTTTTTAGCATTTTAATAGCACTTCCAAAGCTTTACTTTTTAAAAGTTGAGATGCATTCACCTAATTAAATAGAAATTAATGATTTCAGTATGAACACATTATGCAGTATGTATCTAATGCATTATTTTGAAGCTCTGAATATGATTGAGGTGGCAGATTGGCCTCAATCAGGGAACAGGGGACATTGCTTCTCTTTGTGGTCTGCAGAGAGACACATTGGCCAAAATCCTGTTTACCTAAAATCGTACTCCAAACCAGAAGAAGTCATCATCCTGCACCAATAATATTTCATTCTGCAGAAGTGCCTCTCTGTGAAATTGTCCACCCACACCACTCTCTCCTCCCAAGTTCTGATGCTGTAGGATGATACCCTGAGAGAGGCTTGGAAATCTATGACTAGGAATTGAGCGTTGGTTGCTATTTTATGGAGCACCCTGTCAGGGGAGATGCACCAGGCCGTTTCCCACTTAGCATTTAGAAAACTAATAAAAACATACCTATTCAGAGAATCTCTTCATGATATTGTCCTCTCATAACAGCCTAATATATGTTACATTTTAATGTGGCTGCCATTGCTGCTGGGCTTTTTTGTTGTTGTCTTGTTTATATGTTTGACAGAAAGGGATTTTGATACTTTTATATGTTTTTTATCTGTGTCAACCACACAGAGTAGTGGCATGCCACTAGATCGGCAGTAACCAAATTGAACAAACAAACAAACAAATTAAACTAATTTAAAGTTTCCCGTACCCCCTCCCGTTTTTCAGGTTCCAAGGCTCCCTGGTATTCCTTTTCCATCTGGGGAGGTCATTGGAAGCCTAGGGATAGGGGCTAAAGACTTTAATTGTCAAAAATTGCATTTGGATCACAGCACTGTAACTTTACGCAAGAGAACTTGGCCCACTGGTTCCAATGGTTTTTTTCCCCATTCCAGAGTTCGCCTTAGTGTAGACCAGGGTTTTTTGCCCCCTGAATTTCTTGCCAATTAAAATTATTATATAATTCAGTTGGATTCACTGAGAAGTGAGCCCATATTTTCACCACATCTTCAGGCCCTTACAGTCACATTATATCTTACGTACTCTATGTTGGTCATGTTCCAGTGTGACAAATAGACTAAAGGGCAAACTTTTTTAAAAGGTAGAATGGATAAGAATGATCTTGAAGCATTGTGTGTAAACAAAGTAAGGCTTTATTCTATTTCTAAGCAGCGACGAAAGGGTCAACTTCTTAACCAAACTCTTCTTTGAAAGATTCACTTGCTTCCCTGGGTTGCTATGAGGAAAGTAAGTGAACCTACTTAGTGATCCAGTCAAAGGTCATTTGTTATTCATTCACATACTGTATTTATGAGATTAGTAACAGTTTCCTCATGAGGAAGGAGTAGGAGGGGATATGAGCATTTTCTCTAGATACATAAGAAGTAGTGGAAAGCTTTCTATGAGCCTTCTGCACCTGATAGTGAGTACATACGATCTTGAAACCTGCCCTCCCCCTTCTGAATAAACCATTACTAGTTCATCTATGTCTGATCTGACACTAACCCCTTGAGATAAGGTGGGAAAGAAAACTAAATAAGTTATTGTAGATTAGAATCACTGCTCTATTCTTTCAATGTGCTTTGGAAAACAAATCTACTTTTTTGTTCTCCTTTTACCACCATGATTGTATGACAAAGGGTTATTAAAGTGTGTGCTGTTAATGAAACACTAATCCACATCAGTGACTTAGTGAAATGTCTTAGAAACATAGAGGGCAGCTGTGCATAGTTTTGAAATGGCATATGAACTGGCACAATTAATTTGGTCAATAAAGTGCTGTAACAAAGTTGGAATGCCAGGGCTTGTGTTTGTCATTTTTGTGTAAAATGGATACTTTTCCCCTTCATATTAATTTTTTAAAAAATTTAAAAGCTTTCTATCATCTGTAAGTGGCGCATTAATACATTTGTGGTTTTATCAGCTCTTTGGAAGTAAGACATTATGGACATGATTTTATCAAGATCTACGAAGGTCTTTTCTACTGTCCATTCTACAGAAATTTCCTGGGAGAAATACAAATTTCTATATAACTTTGCTGTTTCCAAAGTCCCAGATGTCACTCTCAAAGTGGCTAAATATTGTGCTGCTGTAATATCATACCTTAGCCTCCTATCCTTGTGGGGCTACTAGTTGCCCTGGCCTAACGTTATGAAATTGAACCTTTAATGATGCAATAATGGCTTTTGGCCTATGCTTTATCCGTGCTTGTTTACTGTGTTATTAGGTGTCTTAAAAGAAGATGTTAACATGGAAGTTAATGTTTTACTATAGATCACCTGTTTTTTGAGGTTATGGAAATTATATTTTAATTGTAATGCATTGCTGGTCTCTGATCTTTTACGCTTCTTGACTTTTTAAAGTTCCCTTTCTGTTCAGTTGGGTATAGGGAGTTCTCAGTTAAGTAATTATATATTGATCTTGCAAGTACTCCTGTGAGAAGTTTGAATATAGTTGGAAGGCATGTAATTGGTCGATAATCACTGGGTTCATTGCCCTTTTGATGATCTTTTATTATCAGAAATGTGTGGCCTGTTGTCATTCAGTCTTCAGTTGTAGAATTTTGGAGTAAGTGGTTAAATTGCCCTGCTATACATTGACAGAGACTTGTTAAATGCTTCAATGAAAATCCATGTAGCTCATCTGGACCAGGTACACTCCAATTTCTCACAGCCTTTATTTGCCTCTTAATCATTTCAGTTGTTATTACAATATCATCCATTTGTTTTTGTTCAGTTTCTTTACAAATGTCTTTAATCCATGAAGTGTTTTTGTTATGTCTAGTTGGGCTTTTCTACATTTGTTTGCAAAATTTTAGAGCATCATCAGGGTCTGAAATCTTTTGCCCTGCAATTTCTCCTAGTGATGTATAGACTAATCATTGGTTATTCTGAAATTCTGTGTTTTCTCTATGTTGTTTCAAGTGTCCATCATATCTTTCAGTTTTCTTTGCTGTAGGTGTTACCTGCTCTTTTAATTCTTCCATAGTTTCAATAATTGTTTTCCTTTCTTGGTCATATATTTCACATAGTCTGGCTTTTACTTTTAAAGTTTTGAGTCTTTTAAGTGTTTTAAGTTGCTATGTGTGCGCATAATTTGCTAATTTTTCTTTCCAGCTGAATTTTCCATTTGGAGTGCCATGAGTTTTCTGATTTGTTTCCTTTAGTGTTTTTTTTCCTAGGTTTTTTTTTGTGGCTTGTAACCAAGTTCCATGGTTATTATGTTACCTAGGCTCTACATGAGCTGGTTTGTTTCCTTAGCGTGTTGGTCAGGATTGTTCTGATGACAACATTTGCATCATTCACTAGATCTTTTATTGGTTTACTTTGTAATTGGCGCAAATTGGGAAGCCTTTGCCTTTCTGTGTTCTGGCTAATATTTTTCCCCTCAGTGATGTTTGCCGTTCTGTCAACTCATAATTTTTGGGTTGTTCTATAAGTTGTTCCCCTATTGATATATTTTCTTCCACTATTGTGTCTACTTTTATCCTCCGTTTGTCTTCCACATTATGGTCATTGTTCTGTGTTGATTTTGCCACTTTTCTAGTTCTTGCAATTCCAGTTCTGAAAACACTTTACTCTGGATGATAAACCTTCTCTGGTCATGTTCAGTTATATAACTACTTAGGTGTTTCCTTTTCCAAATTTCCATCATTCTTTTTTTTTAAAAGCATGTGCTGTTGGGTTTGCTTCATAATAACATTTCATAATTTCTCTATTTTAAGAGAAAGTCCAAGCTTTGTGTTTCCATCGTACCAGTAGCTTTGCAGCAGCCTGTCCTTGTTCCTCAACAGGGTCTGCTGAGCCTGTAGCCCATTTGTCACCAGACTCCCAGGGGCTATAGCATCTGACCCGGTCCTTGTTGACCCGAGTGACAACTGATCTGGTATGGATTTCTGTTTATTCCCTCTCATCATAATTGATGATTGGTGGACACAGTTGGTCTGGCTTCTGAGCTGAGACATGTCTGGCTTGGGATACCCATCAGCATAGCTCTGAACCTCACTGAAGCATGCAAGCCCCTCTGCCTCAACAAGACCTGTGCCCATGGAGGGGATGATGATGATGATTGTTTTTGTTAGTAATAATAATATATAGACTACAAACACATGAAACTTACTAAATATATAAACACAAAATATGCACCTCTTCCCCTAGGGACCATTATATTTTACATACTTTTACTTATAATCATAATATTCTTTCTCCTTTATCCACCCCTGAAGTCCTTCCAAAAATACATATATTTATTGACTGGCTTTTTCCCTTTCCCTTTACACAATACACGTCAAGGAAAATTACAGGCCTGAGCAGGATGGAGTGTATTAATGAGAATCCATAATGATCAGGTGTGTTGAAGCTGAGTCAGGATGACTCAGCAGAGCTGATGCAACTCATGGAAGATGCAATGTGTGACCTGATTGGTCCTGTGTATGTATATATGTATGAATTGTACAGTCAGTTGTATCTTCTTCCTGCTTGAAGATCACTTCTACATGTTATGCTGCCAGACTGCTGTAAATACTGGTGTAAATACATGTTGCTGAAGGAAATGCTGCTGGACTGTGTGTGAGTTATTTCTGGACTGCATGGACTGCAAATTACTCTGCTAAAATCACGATTTGCATTAAGAAACGCTGACAATACAGGTTTTATAAATCCTTCCCATATTTCATTGAATCTATTAACCTTTATCTCTCCCCTTTTAAACTTAAATTACAAAGTCAGTTTATCATTAATTGCTATATTCCATATTTTATTGTTCCACTCTTGTGAATCCATCGTGAAGTAAACTCTTTCAGTTAACGCTACATATTCTCAAAAAGTTTTGCAACTAAAATGGATCATTACTGGACCTGGTAGTCCCCAAGCAGAAATAATGGAAAAAATAAGTAAAGCTTTACTGGCACAGCTTTAGTCACTACAATGCCCACATATTTTCTGTATCAATAAATAAGATAGACATGTGCACCTTATAAAAAAAGAGGAAATGCACCAAGCTGACACAGATTGATTGACTGATTGATTGATTAATGTCAGTGCATTGCAATGTAAGGATTGCATTAATATCAGCTTATAAGACATTATTTAAAAACCTCTAAAAACATTAAGGGATGTGGTGGTGCTGCGGGTTAAACCACAGAAGCCTTTGTGCTGCAAGGTCAGAAGACCAGCAGTCGTAAGATTGAATCCACGCAACAGAGTGAGCTCCCGTTGCTTGTTCCAGCTCCTGCCAACCTAGCAGTTCAAAAGAATGTAAAATGGGAGTAGATAAATAGGTATCACCTCGGTGGGAAGGTAACCACGTTCTGTGTCTAGTCGCGCTGGCCACGTGACCACAGAAACTGTCTATGGACAAACGCTGGCTCCATGGCTTGGAAACGGGGATGAGCACCATGCCCTAGAGGCAGACACGACTGGACTAAATGTCAAGGGGAACATTTACCTCTACCTAAAAACATTAAATGAGGATACATTAAGCATTATCTTTTAATGATGTAAACCACCATTATATGGTCTTTCAATAATGTAAGCCATCTTGGGTTCTTTTTAAGGAGAAAGATGAGGTAAAATGTTTTTTAAAAATTAAATTAATATATACAGGTACATACGAAATACAGCAATGGCTGAAAACCTGTTGAGTAAATATGGGGACATAAATGTCAACAAGTTGTGAACCTATAGATGCAAATGTTACTCTATTTCATCTAGTCATAAAATAAAAGAGTTGTGAATACTATGATTGTTGAACTTTCCAAGTTTATTACTTGCAATTGGCAGGCAACTATGATTTTTTTCTCTTTAAGGAGGATTTGGTCAAATAGGCTTTTAAATAGAAGATTCTCCAAACAGAGGACTGCCCCCTCCACCGGACTCCTATAAAAGATTATCCCCTTTCAAATAAGATTCATGGCTATTTTATAGAGAAGAGAGAAGCCTTATATCATATCCCAGCAGATTCCAGAGGTTCACCCACATTCTCCAGTATACCATAGGTGTCCAAATACTCAGCACCATCTGCTTTAGACTACACACATAAAACACTGAGGGGAAAGTTTGAAGCCATTAAAAAAGATGAAAAGCAAGCTCAACTTGTCCTAGCACAATTATGTGATATATTTAAATATCATTCACTTGTACCATAACAGCTATGAGAGGGACAGTATTTCCCTCTCTCTTTACAGGGGAATTTGAAACTCTTAATAGGCATAATTGCTTGTGTGTTTTTTAAAAAAGAAAAAAATATCTTTCATTTTATTTCTTAATGAAAATGAAGCAGAAATCAGAGTCATTAAATATGTATAAAGACTTGCAAAAATACATTGTAAAATTGTAGAACTGGGAAATTGTTGCAATGCTTTTTATTTGTTCCCCAGTGTGTAACATCTATGGACCAACCAAATATGTAGTTATGGACTTCAGAACATTGAATTTAGTTGGGAATCCATAATGGTTCTCAGTAGTCTATAAAGAAAGAATATATATATATCTATATTAAAATGGTTAAATAGTTTCCTTGATTGACCTCATAGCAGAGTGTGACAGAAGAATCATTGTGCTAGGCTGTTTTTGCCCTGGGACCATGCCAACTTAAATATGTGAAAAGGCATTCATAAGAGGCTCTAAAACACATATTATTTACTCAGTTTTAGTAGTGTAGTTTTTCATAAGTGTCTTTAAAATTTCAAGTAATTTTTTCCTAATAGTCACTCTGGCTAAACATGGGCTATTTTAGAAGTACTTCTACAATACAATGGGCCATTATTTTTAAGCCTTAGTGGTTTTAAAATGTAAGAATATATTACCCAATTTATTTTTGTATTCAAATGTTGTCATTACTTGTATTTATTATTTGTATCCCAATGATGCCTAGTGTCCTGACCTGAGCAAATTGGAGTTTTTGCTGACCTATGAATATTTTGAACAAGTCTGCAATGCTCTGGCAAGTTCTTCTGCAGTTGTGTGCATTTAAATGTTGTTGAGATGTTCTTGGAATTCTGATGTGCTCATGACCTCATGGAAAGGAATGGATACTTGGCTATTGATCAAGGATATGAGGAAAGGAAGTGAACTGATTTTATTTATTTATTTATTTACAGTATGTTTTAGCCGCACCATTACCAGTGGCTTCTGGGCGGCGTACAACAATATTAAAACTTTAAAACATTAAAAATATTTAAAAGACAATATAAAATATCCTATATTAAAAGCTAGAGAATACTGTTTAATTAAAATGCTGGCTAAACAGAAAGGTCTTTGCCTGGCGCCGAAAAGCCAAAAGTGTTGGAGCCAGGCGGATCTCTATAGGGAGGGCATTCCAAAGTTGGGGGGCAACAGCCGAGAAGGCCCTATTTTGACATGCCATCCCCCTCAACTCTTTCAGGGATGGCACCTTCATAAGGGCCTCCTGGCCTGATCTTAGAGGACAGGCAGGCTCATATGGAAGAAGGCAGTCCTTTAGATAACCAGGTCCTAAGCCGTTTAGGGCTTTATATGTCAAAGTAAGCACTTTGAATTGGGCCCGAGCAGCAACCGGCAGCCAGTGTAAATTTTTCAGAACTGGCATGATATGAGTCCATGCGGCGGCACAACTTAACAGCCGCACAGCCCGGTTCTGTGCCAGTTGCAGTCACCGGACCATCTTCAAAGGCTGCCCCACATATAGCGCATTGCAGTAGTCCAGTCTGGTTGTTACCAGCGCATGAGTGACTGTTGCCAGGCTCTGCTCATTCAGGTAAGGGCGAAGTTAATATATTCTCTGCAGCTGTAAAAAGGAACCTCTGGACACCGAGTCCACCCGGAATTGGTAAATTCAATTCAACTCAGATTAGTTAAGTAAAGGAAGGACCAGAGTTCTAATACAGTCAGATCCAATTTATTTTGATTATTTCATTCACTTGCATGTTCTCTCTAAAACAATGAAGAGTTGCACCTTGTATGTGTTTCCTAGATAGGCTCTCATCCAAGTAGCTCACTGTACACAAGATCTCTTAGTAACAGCAGTAAAAGTTAATCAATCAATCATTTTTGTGTCTGTTTTTCATATATAATATGCTCACAACAAAAAGACTACTACATGCTTTGGAGAAAAATCATGACATTTTATAACAAGAAAATAAGGCATCAATGAGAAAACGGTGAGACTACAATTATATTAAAAACATTAATAACATAATAAGTAAACAAAGCAATAATAACAAGGCAATTACTTCACTATTTCATAGCCAGGTTTGTTAATAAAGACATTTTTTTGGCTTTGCTAATTAAGAATAGCAGGAGGAGGAGAGGATTATGGAAAAGAAGAATAGCATCCTAAATGTTTCAGCAGCTGGCTGTCTAGCTCAGTGGTAGGGAAAGGTAAGCCACTTCTGAGGATTCTCTACCCGAAAAGGGTCGTATTAAGTCAGAATGGACTTGATAGCGCATAATTATTTGAGGTAATCTGTGGTTCAGTTTTCTGCCTGTGGATCCAGAAGAATTTGAATTTGAGAATTTGATTCCCCACTGTGCCTCCAGTGAGTACAGCAGCCTGTGTGGCCGTGGGCAAGTTGCACGGTCCCAGAATAAGGACATTGCAAATCGTTTTTGAGCATTCTGTACCTGGAAAACCCTGAAAAGGGTCACCATAAACCAGGGTTGACTTGATAGCACATGATGATGATGATGATGATGATGATGATGATGATGATGACGACGACGACGACGACGATGACGACGACGACAATGACGACAACGACAACAATGACGACGACGACGACGACGACGATGATGATGATGATGATGATGATGATGATTAAGATTAAAAGTTTTACCAATTGTCAACTTCAGGTGTCATAAGAAGATTAAAACTTCTTCGGGCCAAGATGTTCAAAAATACTCTTTCCTCTGATGATGGGCAAAGCAGTAGTGGCGCCTCCAAGCACTACAGAGATAGGCTCTTCTGGGCGTTGCAATGAAGAAGATAGATATCCTCTGGCCTAGACAGTAAACAAATAGCAAACAATCTAGATAGTAAAGAAATAAAAACAATTTATTTATTTATTATTTAAATTTATATCTTGCACCACCTGGCAACCAGGCCATTCTGGGCAGCTAACAACAATATAAGGCATAATATTAAAAACACGATAAAAATAAATTAATACATAACAAATGGGGAAATTAAAACAGATGGCAATAAAGGTGGTTAAAAGGGTGATGGAGAGGATGGCCAAAGAATGGCAAAAAGGGAGGGCGAGATCCTAGTGCTCCAGGAAAGCCTGGCGGAGGGTGCCAGGCAGATCTCAATAGGCAGGTTGTTCCATAGGCAGGGGGCAACCACAGAGAAGGCCCGGTTTCTTGTTCTTTCCCTCCAGGCCTCCTTCGGGGTCAAGGCCCTCAACCGCCCTGCCTGTGAAGAATGGGTATTACAGACAAATCTGGCTGGGAGCAGCTAATCATGGAAATGGGCAGAAGAGGAAACAGGCCCAAAACCAGAGGGGGAAAAAACCCATTTGGGGGGCAGGCAGGCAGGTAGCCTAAAGGTTGTTGCAGTTTACTTACCTAAAGTGTAAGTGAAACCTAGATCACTGAGCTATCCAGCAGTTATGGTTGTGGTGAGAGGGCAATGGGTAGGCGACAGTAATGATGATGGCATGAAAGCAAAGGTGATTGTTGGCAACCAGGGTGCAGTTGCTGTCCTTTGCCTCCTGCTTCATGAGGCAGGAAAGGCTGGGCTAAGTATCAGTGCTTTTGAGTTCAGAGTTATTCCTTATGTTTCGCTACTGCCCTATCCAGTCAGGTACAAGATTTCCACAAAGCACATGAATTCCAACAATGATAATCTAATAGTTTTAATAACAGTAAAACATAGCTATTCATAAAGTAAATGAATACTCTAAATGAATACTGTGGAGAAGGTAAAACACCACAACATACAAAAGCATTGCACGTAACTTACAAATTATTATTATATTAAGCAACAAACATACAAATGTAGATAATATAGCTCTCTCTGTAAACAATTGTTTAAAAATCAAATTAATATTTTCTAATGTTCAAGAGATTTTGGTTAATTAGTATTGCAACCTTATTTATACCTGAATAATATGTGTTAATATATTTATTTTGTTTTGTACACAATTGTGCATGGTCAAATCCTCCTGATAGCTAAGGCTGCCATTCTATATTCACTTTCATGCAAATTACCGTAAGCTACTTTAATGAAATTGTGTCAATTTTCTGCAGATGCTTAAGACTGGGGCTCAAATAAAGTTGTGCACTGAGCTGTGGCTGTTCACTTGAACATCTTTCCATGGTTAAGGTATTGCAAAAGGTATATTTTTACCACTCAAAATGCCTTTTTACACCTCAGGGTGTTTTTACTCAGGAATGTTTTCTGAGGTCATTACCTCAAACAAAGCTGAATCTTAAAAATTAGTCCACTTCATCCCAAATGAGCTTGATGGGTCTCTAACATCTAGTCTGGATCCAACATATGGGGAACAAATTTTGTCAGTATTTGGGTCATTAATTCCTAGTTCTTTACTGACACAGCGACGTCTACGTTGGCTTGGGCACGTCATGAGAATGGTTGATAGTCAGATTCCAAAGGATCTCCTGTATGGAGAATCAGTGCAGGGAAATCGCCCCAGAGGGAGACCACAGCTGTGATACAGGGACATCTGCAAGCGGGAACTGAAGGCCTTAGGAATGGACCTCGACAGATGGGAAACCCTGACATCTGAGCGTTCCACCTAGAGGCAGGGGTTGCATCACGGCCTCTCCCAGTTTGAAGAGACCCTTATCCAGCAGGCCAAGGCAAAGAGGAAGTCCCGAAAGCAAAATCAGGGAGCTGGACAGGGGACAGATTGGATTTGTCTTCAGTGTGGAAGGGATTGTCATGCTCGAATCGGGCTCCTCAGCCACACTAGACGCTGTTCCAAGTCCTCCATACAGAGCATGTTACCATAGTCTTTCGAGACTGAAGGATGCCTAACAAAAAATTCCGAGTTCTACTGTGTGGGCCAGTAGAACATTCACCTAAATGGAAAAACAAACAATGCATGTTTCAGCATATTTCTTTCTGCATATAAGTGATTTAGTATGTTAGCACTATAATCAGATGTTTCTTGTGATCATTTTTCTTGGAATAACATGACTCCTGCTCATTAGGGCATTTATTGATGTGTTAAGGAGATGAGGTCAAAGCAAAATCTATTGTACTTACAAAAATAATCTTATTTTTGCCAGTATTTGTGAAATATCCTAGTTAAAGTAGTTTGGAACAATTTGTTGGCCTGTCGTCATATGCTCACATAGAATTTGTCACCAGACCCAACATCATAACACTACTGACCAATGCTGTTTGAAACATTAAGTCCTTTTCTGATGCCTTTAAAGATGTTTGCATTCTCCCAACACATTTTCCCCCCTTCCTCTTACTGATCCTCAGTTTCTGCTTTTAGTAAAGACTCCATCTGCCATAGGGAATTGCTACCATTTTCAAAAGGTACAACATTCCTTAAGCAACAGTTTCAAAAAGAGGGAAAGGAAATTGTCCAAAATCCTTTTCTTCCATGTGATGTGTCTATACCAATATCAATATTGATGCTGATATCTATACAGGTATAGATTTACTCCTAAATATGTATATATAATATTCCTTCTATTAACACACTCCTCTGTTCCATCACAGGCAATGTTGTTGCCGTGTCTGTGTTTATGCTAGCAGATCATGACACCTAGAGGAGTCCTGACTCAACCATTTTGGAAAGAAAACAGAAATCCATACCTTGATATATAAACACACATTTATTTTCTGTTTAATGAAAACAACAACAGAAAGTAATAGAAGTAACATTGCTTTGATTTTAATTGGAGATTTTAAAAGAAACAAAAGGTAAAGAAATAACATGGCTTAGATTTTAAATATAGTTTCCTAATGCTATCCACAGATTAGTTCTGAAAATATCTGAATTAAATCAGAGATTCCTCTCATGCTCGTACTGATTGAAGGCCGCAATCATCTTTACAGTTGCCCTAACACACGAGGCTTAGTGGTTCATAAGACTTAGTAAATCAGGAACTACATGATTTTTCAAATATTTCTCCTCCTTCTGATTCATAACAATATATGAGATTTCTGTTTTACTCTTGGTAGTTGTAAATGGCTTTAAATTTACTGTACATAAGATCAGAAGTTATTTGAAAATAAATGCTTCCAAAATGTATGTATTGGAACTAGCAAAGTTCACAATAAAGTTAATAATAGAACCGTGTCTGGCTTAGTATGTTTTTCTTTAACTGTAAATTCTGCAGATCAAAGAACAAGTAGGTGAGAATGAAAGCCGAAGGGAGAAGTGTGTATCACCTATATCAGAAATAAAGAGTTATGTATATGTACTGGAGGAGTGGGAAATGATATATTTTAGATCAAGTAGCCTTAAGGCACATACGTATCTTTCAGTTGTCTAAAACCCATTCTACTGTTCTTTATCTCAACAATAACATCAAATTTATTCTATAGGGTAGCTATATATCTTCAATACTTTTTTCAGAGTATACTGTAGTTTGTTCTGTGTTTACTACCTAGAAAATATTTTTGTAACTGAGTATCACTCAGCCCATGGTATCTGAGACATTCCAACCCAAATAGGTACTAACCTTTCTGCTAATTTTCATACAAGTTGGGTCACACACTCCTGAGGCTTTTACAGACACTATGCCACTCAGCCATCCTTTAGTACCTGACCTCCTAAGTACCACTCCTTCATGCCACCTAGGAAGGTGTTAAATTGCACAAAAACCCATTCCCCAAATCCCTTTCTAAGTTTATTGGGATTGTTCCTCATACAGTGCTCCAGCCCGAACCTCTTTTGTTCCAAACTGGTATCCCAGATAATTTAGATGCTCTCTCAAAGTGTTTTTCAATCCAGATTTTTATTAAGAACTATAGGTAACAGGCATGAAGGGAAAGGTAGGTTCTTGGATGTAAGCTATAAGGGTAAGATCTAAATTTCTTCACAATTTAAAGTTCTAAACAATTATATTACAGATTCCCAGTTTTCCTTATATACACCCTCTTAATTAATGTAGACAAACTTCTCTTCATAAACTCTGAAACAGACTACTACTCCCGAATAGGCTTCTAAACTCTGAAACAGACTACTACTCCCAAATAGGCTTCTAACTTCCTTCAGTTCCCTGGTCTATCTTTCTGATGTCTCTCCCTAGGCAGCCAGACCTCAACTTACTCTCACTAAAACCCTAGACCAGCCATCCACAACATTCCAGCCATGCTACCCATTCAGCTACTCAACCACTAGTCACCATAACACTCAGCCCATGTCCATCCACAATACAGATATTCAAAACTGCTTACAGACAAACCTGATCTGTGTAGTCCTGCATAAATACATACATGCAAGCTCCAAATGAATAGAATTGACACAGTATTTACTAACAATTGTAATTTTTAAAAAGTCCACCATGGACCACTGGACAGGTGAATAAGTGAGTGAATAAGTGAAATCAAATCTGAAGTTTCTCTGGAAGCAAGATTGACTAAATTGAGGATATTGTACTTTGAATATATGATAGGACGACTCACTGGAACAGAGAAGTATGCTACAAAAAGTTGAAGGCAGCAAACAAAACAGATGAAGACCAACCATTGGATGAATTGACTCAATACAGGAAGCTATAGCCGTAACCTTCTGAAAATCACTAATTCATATGATTCCATACCTTGGATGGAACTTGATGGCACAACCATTTTAAGAGCTGTAGGTCTTCTGGATGTCAAGAAGGAAATTCTAAAAACCTTAAAACATTTGTCGTTCTTTGATATGGAGAAAATCTGGGATTATTGACCAGCCAACAGATGCAGTATTAGCCCAGGAATGATTTTGATCTTGGAAATGCATCCACATCCAGTATGCATGTACACTAGCATGAGAGCCCATGTAATGTAATGAACAGAGTGCCAGAAGGGGACTCAAGAGACCTGAGTTCAAATCTGTGCTTACTGGGAAGGTAGCAATGGTAAACTATCCTTAAATATACACATATGACTTGATGGGGAGGCATTCAGATTTTTCCACATCAGTAACAATAATTCTTTAAAAAATAACTCAGTCCCTGCTGTGATGCTTATGATGCAAAAGGAAAAGAGAATGGAGAAATAAAAAAAGTAACTCAGGCACATGTTCTTAGTGTTATGAGGTTCCTTGGTATGGTAAAATGTCTGCTGTCTGGTGGAAATGGCTTCTTTGGAAGATTGATGGTGTCCTACTCCTCTACTCATACAGCCTATGTGTCCATGAAGACTGTAGCCTTCATCTGTTTATTTATTACAGATATGGTGGACTCTCTACATAGTTTGTTACTCATTTTATCAGTCTAATTCAGGTTACCCAAACTGGTATATGGGGTGAGACTGAGGAACAACAAAGAGCACAAGAACTACTTCCATCTGTGGTGTGAAGAGAAGACATTCACCTTCCCTCCTGTCTGTAATCCTTGTCTGCCTTCAAAGACTTTTTCCAGAGGGTTGTAGACCTTTGGAAGGGGGCATAGGAAGCTGCCAGGGGGAGAAAGGGAGGAGGGAGCAACACTGTGTGAGCCAACTTCCTCCTCACAACATTTGCTTCTGCACACTGTCATAAATCAAATACCAATAAATAACTTAAAAAGGGAGCACTAACAACCTGATCTTTCTCTATTCACAGCTATTTTAATATGAGCTAAAATAGAAGTAAATGGGCTTGGAAAAAGGCTTGAACGAACATATTAAGTGTTCGCTTCTCTGACAGAGATGTTGATAGGTTTCTTGCCCAGCTTGAGTGCTGGTTGTTTTGGTGGCTGCTGTTACCTAACCTAGGCCCTTAATTGTCTCTGTCAGTCACTGACATGATGCACTTCTTCATCATGGGTGTGATTATAAACCATTACTTTCCTGAGCAAAGGCCCTCTGCTTTCCCCTCGCCTCTCAGCTCTTTCATAGAATATTTCTCGTGACAGAGAGAATTCCTCAGACTTTTACAATAATGTACCAAGGTGGCAAACTGACAGTTTGAAAAGCTGGGTTTCATTACACGCAGGCTTTTAAGCTGTCTTGGAAGTGAAGCTCCCAGACATTTCAGACAGTGACTCCAGACTTTCCTTTCGAGGAGACTTTCTTTCCCTAAAAACCATGAAAATATTTATTTTTTAAAAGTATTTACATAGTCACAGTCACCTGTGCATTTTGGTAGAAGAGGCAGTGCTTTAAGGGGTAATTGAGAATGATGTTTTTCTGGCAAACAGGTAGAGGTAGATGTGATATTTGCCAAATACATTTAGGGGCTGGGGTTGAGTTCACTATGTATTATTTATATAAAATAGAAAAATTTTCTTCCACAAGGTTACATCTGTTTACACTATTTTATTATCTGTTCAGTGGTATGATATGAAGTCTTTTTATTGCAGTTTAACTAAAGAAGAGCCAAGCTTGTGATGGAAGTGTCAATCAGCATTTAGTCATGCAGTATCTATTTCTATTCCTGTTCTGCTTAGTACAGAAGGGCTATTATAGTCTACATTACGGTAGAGCTCATTGGGATATAGATATCCTTGAGGGGATGGATTTATTTTGAAAGAAGATCTTCAACATAACATTTAGACATTTTTAGAAGTATACTCAGAAAGGTATAGAAAAGTGAAACACAGCAACAATTATGGTTTAAAAAGTGGATTTTGTAATTTACCAACATACTCCTTTTTTAGCAAAATACTTTCTAGAGTTTTTTTTAAATCCAACTGATGCTACAAATATTTTATTTAAACACATTTGTAATCAATGTTTTCCTCTTTTTTAAAAAAATAAATGCAAATAAAATAAATAAATTAGTCTTTAAAAAATAAATGTCGCACATTAATGAAAATGTGAATGCTATGATAATTAAGCATGTTAATAGGAGAAAGTGAAACATAGGCCCTCCCTGTCATTCTTGGTGCATAGCTACAGCTTGAAGGGGGTGGCACTTCATTCCAAACTTTAGTGACCAAAGTTTTGGAGTGAAGTGCCCTCTGCTTGGACCACTGCCTGTGCTATGAGCCCACATAGGATGACCTTCTTTAGGCTACCATGACCTGCTTCCAAAATGATGAATTAAAAAAATGGGGGGCTGTATAGCTCAGTATGGCATTTAAAGTCTTGACATTAGCAGGGACAGGGCTTCAGGCACCAAATGATCTTTACCCAGGACTGGCTGGACACAAGTGTTGGCTTACAGACAACATGGCATGACACCAAATGAAAGGGGAAGGGAGAAGAAAAAAGAAAAACATGCGAAGGCTATCTGGCAAAATAATATTGTTTGATCCATAGTAGATTCATCTTACTAAGGGTGATACTACATTGCAGCTTAATCTGCAGTGTCTTTTATTAATTTGGTTTAAGTGATCACACAGACCCTAGATCGTTTCAGTGCCAGAGTCCACACTGGTTCCCAATCTGATGAGATTTGATATATGCTCACAGCCCATGGCTCTTTTGATACTGCTGACCTGGCAATCTCTGGCTCTCCTTTCTTATGTTTTCCCCCCTGTACAAAGGTGATTTAGGGCTAAAGTAATGTATAAGTACATAATAAAGTGAATGAGTGCTAAACTCAGAAGTTTGATTTTTAAAAAAATGACAAAATACTTTGGGTTGAATAGGGAGAAAGATTGTGGCTTTGCTGCTCTTACTGTCCCAAAATATCTTGCCCAGCTTAATATATCACCAGAACACCACCCAGAGCCATGCCTTTCCCAGTCCTTTTGTACAATAAACCAAATAATCACATAGAAAAAACACTATTCAGATCATTCCAGCTTTTATACAGTCAAAGCTCCTAGCAGCAGTGGGAATGCTGCAGATTGGAAGCAAGAACCGCCAGGATGATTTGCACTGGGCTTTGTGATAACTGAAAAAAAATACTTCAAATTTGTTCATGCTAATTATCAAGTGAATCCCAAAGTATTTGTCAATGTAGTTGCAGTCTGGAGATAAGCACCCCATGTTTTTGTGGTGTTCATTCTTTGAGGAAAATCGGGTGATAATTCCATTATCAATCCTACATCACCTCAGTTTCATGTGAGACAAAGGTCTCTTTGTATCTGGTAGCATCCACTGAGGTCTAAATTGCTAAAGATAAGAGAGCTTAACCCAGAAAAGTTGAGTCACCTATATAGACTGTCCCACAGCTTATGAGGAAAGTCCCATGCAGGGAAACTGATACCCTTATATTTATGTTGAAACTGAACACCATCTGACTACTTGAATCACAGATATTCCATCTGCACATTCTGTGAGCCCTTTCTGACAAAAAAAGATTGAAAAATGAAATCTATAAGCAGGGTTTTAGTGGCCAGTGAGGAAGAGTTATCTCTAGAGCAATGGATGATGCTTTAGTTGCCTCAATTAATTTTTGATACCTGTGAGGGCCCCCCATGTTTCATTCCATGGTAACACTGACAGTAGTTTCTGGAACAGGTTCTTTTATTGAGCAATGGAACTTTTAAAGGGCCACTAACATAAAACCAGTAACTCAAGGCACCAAGAAGTTAATTTGAACTTCCTCTGTCTTTGGGGCAGTGCCCCTGTATAGTCTCTTACAGGGAGGACTGGAGCTCTGCCTCCTCTACCAGGTTCAGGACCCCTTGCAAGTTGGCTAGGCACAAGGTGCCACAACAAGGCTGCTGGATACATGTGGTCAAGTGTTGCTGGAGGGGGGTGGCAAAGACACCTTGTCCAGCCACACCTCTGTAGGTGCAGCTGGCAGCCCATAGGTGCAATAATCCTCCTGAGAGGCACGGCTGATCTCTGTTCAGACCTGGCTGATGTAGAACAGGGAAGAGCAGGAAACTGACTTTCTTGGGGCCAGGAGGGAAGCTGACCATGGAACTTCTCTTGTGAGGTGGCTTGCCCTTGCTACTTCCTCTGCTGGCAGTGAGCTTGATGCTGGTTCTCAAGCCTCTGAGTCTCTCGGTGCCTGGCCTGGTCTCAATGAACCCTGGTGGTGTCCTCTGGCAGCACAAGCAACTCAACCAAATAGCCAGTCTCAGGATCTTGAATGCGAACCATCTCCCATCCAGCCTTCAACTTTTTCCAGCAGTAAAAGCATCTCCTGAGCTTCACATGCCTCCCAGTCTACATTGTCCATCCAACAGTCCTACTCTCCTGTTTCTACTTTGTCCTTAAGTCAGAGCCCTGCCATAGCCACGCCTGCAGCCTTGAGGACATCATCTGCCTCTCCCTCATGAGCACCCCAGTCCACAAGTGATCTGTGGGTAGGGAATCTAGCCATTGCTCTCTGCCTATTCTTGTAGCCAGGGGGACCCTAGTCAGTCCCACAATACCCCAGTCCTAAATCTTTGAGAAAGACCCAGTAATACCACTATAGGATCATGTCTTAAGCCTCTGTTAGTAAACACATTAAATCTCACCATTAGGTTGTGTAATTGTTAAAGAATTCATCTTCTAGCCTTATTTACTACCAATGTATTATTATTACTCTCCATTTTATTTTTTTAAAAAAATATTTCAGAGAAACAAAAGAAACTTGGGCTCCTGTTGTACTTTGTCCTTTATTGCTACCTTAGAGTCATAAAAGGAAAAGGACGCATGATGCTGGACATTTAAATGCCACTTATATTGCATTTAGGTGGAACAACATGTTATAAACTCCACTGGCAGAAGTGAGAACATTTATTACAAGCTGATTCTTCATGCCCCCTTTTGTGAGTAAGGAAAGGGGAGCTGGCAGATTAAATTAACAAAATGGCTTCCCTGGGGCCTCTGATTGGTATAGCTTTTAGTGGATTATATAAAAATGGTGTCAGATTTGCTGCTACTGAAGATTTCACCTTTAAGAATATTTTCTTCCCTGTTGGAAAAGAAATTGGTTGCACCCAGAATGAATAGAAATGTCGTGCTGTTTGTCTAAACAGCTAAAAGGCCTGATAAAACAATTGGAAATGAAGTTTCTATTGATGATTTACTGTATATTTGGCTGTCTCCCACTGAAGAACTGGATAATGAAATGTTTCACAATGCATCCCTTTTTCTTCAAGTATGTCTGATGTAGTGTAAGGAGCACAGGTATTTTTAAATTGTGATGCTGTTAATCAGATCTGGACAAGAAATATGACTGAAGTAGCCATACTTTTCAAATGGTATAATATCATACCAGAACCTTAATCTCAACCATTCAATCCAGTGTACGCACCTGCAATGTTCAAATAATAACATGAGCAGCATTGACAGGTAAATTCTTCAGCTCTGACTCTATTGCCATGAGTTTTCTTCGTAACTGACTCTGGTCCATGTGCTTGTAGTCTTGAGATTACTGTAATGTACTCTACGTGGGGCTATCATTGAGATTGATGCGGAAGCTTCAAATGGTGCAGAATGCGGTGGCCAGATTTCTTACTGGGGTGAGAAAACATCAACATATCTCCCCAACTCTGGTGGCCTTTCATTGGCTACCTGTTTGTTTCCGCATTGATTTCAAAGTATTAATGATGACATATAAAGCCCTATACGGTTTAGGACCTCAATATCTGGCGGAACACCTTCTTCCACCTAAACAGCATGGGCCCTGGACACCTGAAGGACTGCCTCCTTCCATATGAGCCTACCCAACAGTTAAGATCTAGTCAGGGGGCCCTTTTGAAAGAGCCATCCCTCAAGGAGGTAAGACAAAGGGCCTTTTCGGCAGCTGCCCCCAGACTATGGAATGCCCTCCCGACTGAGATTTGTCTGGTGCCAATGCTGGTGACATTTTGGCACCAGGTCAAAATCTTCCTGCTCCAGAAGGCTTTTAATTGAAATTACATCAACTGTAGGTCCTGATGGCAATTTTTAGACTGAGTATCTATTTTAATTGTATTTTAATAATTTTATCTTTTATTGTATTTTAATTGTATTTTAATTGTTATAAGCTGCCCAGAAACCTTTGGGTAGAGTGGGCGGCATACAAGTTAAATAAATAAATAAATAAATCTACCCATATCACTCGCTCTAGCCAGGAGGAGCGGTTGAGGGGCCTAACACCGAGGGAGGCCCGGAGAGAAAGAACAAGAAAACATGCCTTCTTGGCAGTGGCCCCTTGGCTCTGGAACAATCTCCCACCTGAAATTTGTCTGGCTCCCTCGCTGGACATTTTTAAGAGCCAACTTAAGACCTGGCTCTTCAGACAGGTCTTTCCTCCTGTCGATACCTAACTTATTTCGCCATCCTCTAGTGTAGTAATATTGTTGTTTTATTTTATTTTAATACCGTCGTTAGTCGCCCAGAGTAAACTTCGGTCTAAATGGGCAGCATATTAATTAATTAGGTGGCATAATAATAATAATAATAATAATAATAATAATAATAATAATAATAATAATAATAATAATAATAATAATAATAATAATAATAATAATAATAATAATAATAATAATAATAATAATAATAATAATAATAATAATAATAATAATAATAATAATAAATTTTATCCCAATGGTAGAAAGTTGGAGCTGTCTTCCTCTGTACCAAGGAGCCAGTTCAAATAAACAGCTCAGATGATGGCTTCACTACCTCCTGCAATGTCTCTGAAATGTGAACGGAATGATAAAAAGATACTGAACTGTGGTCACACCACTTGTCCATGATGTGCCATGTGATTCAAACATGTTAAAACAAAACAAAACAAAACAGTGGGGAGAGTAACAAATATCAGAGCTGTTGGCCTCAATTTGCCTTTAGCAACCCATGTGAGGCAATCTCCCGCAGTAGAAATATGTGAATAACTCTATGTGTACTGTGCTAAACTATTCAGGGAGAAGGCTGACAGAAAACAGCTCTTTCACTGCCCTTTCAAGGCCTCATTATTAAACAAGGATGTATTGGGAATATGTCTGAATTATATACATGAAAGACCTTTAACTCAGGAGTCTGGTGAATATCAACCCAAAGAGCATCCCACAGACTAAGACAATACTGAGAATACCCTCTGGCTTGTGCTCATCCCTCTAATTGTGGTAACTAATGGCCATACAAGAAGGGCTGGTGTTGATCTCACAGTGAAGGCAGGTCGCTACTGATGATGGCAGCCTTTCAAATGACTTTTGTCCGTGTGTTAAGGCCTTGAAGGCCCATACTAGCTCTCTCTAATGGGAATCAGCTTCCCCTCTCTTCCAAACTTCCATTTGGAGAAATGGGTAAACCGTAGTATGTCAGAATCTGTGGCTACCTTTATTATTTAACTAAACAGTTTAAAATACTAACAACAACTCCAGATTTGGATTTTTCCCCAGCTTGCCAACTGTGCAGTTGTTCTCAGAATTCTGAACTGTCCAGTCCAAGGGCAGCTTTGAGTGGGAGATTCCCACATGGTCCAGTCACAAGGAGCCCTCAGCAGAGTCCCATCTCATTAACAACCTTGTAATATCAAATTTTAATTTATCTTGTTGTTATGTGCAATCAAGTCACCTCACACCCACAGCAACCTTGTGAATGACTGGCCTTCATAATGTCCTATCACTAACAGAACCACTTAGCTCTGGCAAACTCAAGATGGTGGCTTCTTTTATGGAATGAACCCATCTCACATTTGGTCTTCTTCTTTTGCCACGGTCTTCAATTTTTCCTAGTATTACTGTCTTTTCCAGTGAGTCTTGTCTCTTCATGATGTGCCCAAGGTAGGACAGGCTCAGCTGATCTCTGTAGACAATTGAAATCCTTATTTCCTGCCAATCAACATGTTTCTTATAATATATTTTATCAAATACTTCTTATCTTACACATTCCACCTCATTTTGTGATACACATTTATGAAGTCAGCCATGTGTTTCTATCCAAGATTTGCACATGCAGCTTAAATAATGCTTCAGAAACTGCCTGACTGGAGAAGCAAAGAATGTGGATTCTGCAGAAAGTGTGTATGCATTATACTCCCACTGCTCTGAAAAAGTTTACATCTTGTCAGAACCTTTATTACTAAAGATGGATCTTAATGTGAGTACAGTTCCTACTCCTTCTTACCCTCTTATCTTAACAAAATTGTTGGATTGTTTCTAGAATTGCACTCTACACGTCTGACATATTTGCCTTAATATTAGCACTTATAACTATCTTCTTTATTTCAAAGTGTTGCAAGAAATCACCCCAACCTCAACACACCCTGTGTTAAAACCTTAACAATGATAATTTTCTTGATGTGCCACAAAAACCTTCATCCTGTGGATTTTTGAAAGTGAACAAGTATAATTAATAATGCTTCACAAAATGTAGTTTATTCATTTGTTTGACAAGTGTAATGTTGTTTTGATAGCAGTACTAAACTATAATAGTAAATGTGACACAATGTATGATACACAAATAGCAATTGAAAATTATGAAATGTTGGTTGAGACTACAGCAAATGTTGGTGCACAAGGGTCAGGATTAGTCCACCTATCATGTCCAAGGGTGTACTGCTTGGATGCATCTGTGAAACTGATTTTTTGATGGCCAACATAGAGTTCAGGGTAAATATTCTGGATTAATAAGAAGCACAGCAACATTTGAGTTATCTTTCTTAAAGTGCCTGGCTATTATCATACATTTCCTTTATTTAATGGGAAATTGTTTCTGCATAAAGCCTACCATATTTCGTAATATATCCAGCAATTTATGCTTTCATTTTAAACTGCCACAATTACTGTAATTTCTGCTAGGTAGCACTTGCCCTTTCCATTAGGTAAAAAGTACTAGACTAGATTTCCAACATAGATCAAATCTATTAATCTCATTTTTCAGTATGCTTTTGAAATATTTAAAACATGAATTTCTATTGGCCAGGTCCAACTGAAACCCACAGGTTGGAAAAGTTCCTTGTTTGAAATATAACTTCCAGAATTGCACAGCCAGGATATTACTATGGTCTTCTGTGGTAGTTGTTCATCTTTTTATTGTATTTTATTTTATTTTAGATAATAGAATGTGGAGACAAAATGAGCAGCTGTGAAAGAGGGTAGGTAATGTAGAGAAGCACTGCAATGTTGAAGGACAGAGCTATGGCTGTTAAATGACCTGTCCTGCCTTTCCCCCATCATCTTGGCATCCTCAGGTGAGAAGGAGATGCCTCTCCCCATCTAATACTGAAGTTTCATTCAGCTATCACTCAGGATGGCTAGAATAAGTAGAATAGTGGATGGACACTAATTATTCTTTAGCCTTGGGTGGGGGCTGCAAGTTCCACCTCTTGAAATTAGTTCACCTACATTACAGGCAAAACGATTTCCTGCCTTCCTATGCATCTAGTTAAAGAAGAAAAAGACAAAAAGAGAAAGATAACTACGTACAAAATAATTTAATAATATTATTTGGATCTTGGGATTAGAGAAAAAGTTAGGTGTAGCAACATTGAAATCATACTAACACCAGATGTTTAGGGTAAAAAGAAAACATTTCAAAAATGAATTCAATTGTATCTTAGTAGTGATTGGAAAAGAACTGTAACTCCTCTTGCAATACCTACAACAAAGATTTTAATGAAAGAGGGAAAATGTATTTGGCATTGGCTATTTTGGAATTCTCTGTGAAAGTCGTTCTACTGGCTGCATATACTGGCTCATATATATCATACTGGCTCATATATCTTTGCCTGAGTTAAAGCATAAAATAGGCAGCAAAAACTGGAAAGAGCCAGGTTCACACAGTAGTATCCAGATACCCACATAAATTAGTCCATAGAAACTGGGTAAAGCAACTCTAAAGTTGAAGAGCTCCAGTGTGGGAGCATCTAAGTCTTCTGAACACCACCGCACTACCACACTGCTGATATTTACTGGTGGGCCAGGTGGGCCCAGCTATTACAGGGAGAGGATAGCAGAGATGCTTGCAAGGAGAATTTAGGGTGTGATATCAATCCATGGCATATATCTAACTTCATGGAAGTTCTCCAGAGGACACACACATCCTGTACACCATGGTTTGTCCGCATGTGCTCTTATGGCACACATATCATTTTTGAGGAATTGTCACTACTGTGTCATTGAGATATACTTATTTGTTATATTTGTATTCCACTTTTCCTTCAGTCAATTCAAGGCTGTGGGTATGGTTCTCCTCAGTTCCACATTATCCTCAAAACAACCATGTGAAGCAGATCAAGCTAAGAGTGTGATTGGCTCAAGATCACTCTGTGAGTTTCATGGTCAAGTGGAGATTTGAACCAGCATTTTCTGAGTCCTGGTCCATTGTTCTAACCCAGTGGTTACCAACCTTAGGTCCCCAGATCCCCAGTGCTCTTGGACTAAAACTCCCAAAAGTCATCTCCACTAGCTCTGCTGCCCAGGGTTTCTGGAAGTTGTAGTCCAAGAACATGTGGGGACACAAGGTTGGGAAATATGGCTCTAACTTCTTTGCCACATAGGATTGCATTCAGTGTTTTCCTTGTTCACTGCTTTTCATGCAAATGTATTGTTGGGCAGGGGGTCTCTTCTTCTTCTTCTTCTTCTTCTTCTTCTTCTTCTTCTTCTTCTTCTTCTTCTTCTACGTGCTGCTCCTATCAGGCTGGCTGTTTGCTGACTTGGCTCTTTCAATTCAGCACTTTCTTTCATCGATTGACAGGATACACTGCTTTCCCAGGTACTGAGTCAGAGACACTGAGCACGACCGAGACAGCCTGGCTGCAGCAAAAAGTTTCCTGAACCTGAAGTGGTATAGAACCTAAATTCAATACTATAATCCTCCCAGTTGGCTCCAGAATACTTCCAATACAACAGTAAATACTGGTAAAAATTATTATGAATATAAGGATTGTCGAAAAAAATTGCACATAGCATTTTTCAAGATGTACTGAATGGTTTTCAAAATGTATTTGTGATGTTTGTTTCTTCACTGTGAAGGCTCCCTGGATGAGTCATCTTATAACTTATCAAAAAGTCTGGCACTGATATGTAGCAGGACTACCATGTGCTTTATTCTCCAGACCATTCCATATTTGGGGGGGGGGTCTGAAATGACAAGCAGGGGTGCAGTGGAGCCAAGGCACACAAGACCAGAGTGCCAGGTCTTAATTAGCAAGAACATAAGTGGAAGCATGCTTTCTGTTTTGGTGTTTGTTTTCTACCTCTTTTCCCTTTCCCTTTCCCTTTCCCTTTCCCTTTCCCTTTCCCTTTCCCTTTCCCTTCCTTCCTTCCTTCCTTCCTTCCTTTATGAGAGAAGAAAATTCTCCAGATAGTAAGTCAGGTAGTGGAAGGGAAGAAACAGAACGTCTGAGAGATGGAATAAGGCAAAGAGGCAGATGTATAGGAAAAGAGAAACACTCATCTATAGTAAATTATTTAAAGTGAGCAGCTTTCCACAGGTAGATTGAAATATAGACTAGCAAAGTCACATCTCACAAAAAAAGAGGACAGACATCACTAAGGAAGAGGACAGACAAGGGCCCTGATTTGCTCTAAATTGTCTATGTTTATAGAGACCACTGCACAATTAGAACAGATTCATGTAATTTAAACAGAATCACAATGTATCTTGCTCAAGGGGAGAAAAGGGTGACCAGATGACTTGTGTGCCCACTGAGGGTGCCACCAGGTGTTACCCATCAATGGGCAAATTCTAGGTCCCTGACAATTCTCCTTTTTAAAAAAATCTTTCAAGAAGACTGGAACTGGACAGTCCTTCAAGCAGAGGACACCTTCAAAATGCAGTAGTTTCCTAAGGCAACCTTTCAAATGGAAGACAGCCTACTCTATAAGAGAATGTGTGACTACACTAAGGTAGACTTAAGGCTGAGAAAAGTAAAAACTGTCAATGCCAATTATTGTGTCTGAGATATAGTTAAAAAAAGGGCCCTCTACCTTGAAAGAGCATATTACCAAAAGACAATCATGTGATTGTGGTGAAGAAGAATCTTGAGCTAATCCCTCAAGAATGAACTGCTGGATAGCTCAGTGTTTTACGTCTCTGAGACAGGAGTTCAATTCCTGGCTGTGCCTCCTTGACAGGAGCTGGAATAATTGATCCATAGGCTCTCTTCCAGCTCTTTAGTTCTAAGACTATTATTAGTATTATTAACAATAAGTAATAACAAATTAAAGAACAATTTTCTGTCCTTTCATGGCACTCAAAATCTATTCACATAGTTTCTAACAGATGCAGTTTCCCCACTGATTGATCCATGTTTGTGTTCATTTTTCAAAAATACAAATTTTCACTTTCACTGTATTTTTTTTTCTTATATAGATTTTTGAAAACATTGTTTCTTCACAGAAATGCAGTTTAAGCCTCAGAAATATTTGGATTACTGATGAAAGATTAGATTTATCCTGCTGCTAGACTATGAAGATGGAAGGACTTTCCCCCCACAACATCAAAATGTCTTTAACCATTTCAGCAGCATATTGAAAAAATGTGGTAGGCAAAATTTCAACTTCATTCCTGCTATGCATTGCTATAATGGTCCTGTCAATTCCTCTGCTGTGATTTTTTTTAAAAAAATTGTTCTAAATGACAGAAGTCATCCTGTCACTTTGTTTCATAAAAGTGACAGCTTTGGGAATTCAGCACATAATAATAAGGCAGGGATGGCTGCTTCCCAAATTCCTGGCTGATAATACAAGATTATTTTTCCTTAAAAATAAATAAATGGCAGTGAAGTTTTCTCTTCCCCTCCTCACTTTCCAGCATTTGTTTATACACCACAATGTCTTGAGAAATGCTTTATTTAGAAGAAGGCTAGTATCTTAACATAGTACAGTAAAATGAAATAGGACATGCATTTTTGAAATGCATTGTTATTGCTGATTGTCCAGCCCTTTAATGAGTGAAAACATAGGAAAAACCCAGATGAATCAATCAAAAGTCCATACTGTTCAGCATCCTCTTTTGAATGAAAGTTAGATGACACCCTAGTCTTCCAGGGAGTTCCAGTTATAGGATATGGGTACGCTCCTCTGTTCATAACAATGTGTGTGTGTGTGTGTGTGTGTGTGTGTGTTATACGTGCCTTCAAGTCAGAACTGATATGTTGCTGTTGTTTAGTTGTTAAGTCGTGTCCGACTCTTCGTGACTCCGTGGACCAGAGCACGTCAGGCCCTCCTGTCTTCCAATGCCTCCCAGAGTTTGGTTAAATTCATGTTGGTAGCTTCGATGATTACTATCACCCCCCAAGTTTTAATGGCTGAACAGAGCTTTCAACCTTGGTCTCCTGAGTCCTAGTCAGTCACTCTATCACACTGTAATAGAACAAAGGACATTATGGAACTAAGGAGTGTTGCTCTCTTTTTTCTTCTCACAGAACAATGTGAAGAGGATTCATGGCACTGGGACACAAGGAGCCACAATCTGGTGGTGCTTGCATGGAAAATTTCTGATGGTTCAATTCCCTCACTTTCTCTGAAAGAGGAAATATTTCTGGCAAAACTCTGGAGAACCAACCTGGTGACCTCAAGGAATTTTTTTACTCAACCTGGTGACTTCCAGGAGCTTTAAACTGAAGTTCCCATTAGATTTAGAAAGTCTGACAAATGGTCAGGAATAACAGGACTTTCAGTCATAGTAATCTGGTGTACACCAGTTCAGGGAGGACTGGTGTGGACAATATTGGGTATTAGACCAATGATCTGAGTAGTATAAAACAGCTTTTGTTTGTGTAATATCGCCATTCTGTAAACAAAGGATTGTGCAGAGAGTCTAAATCATGTGTAGAATTTTGTGAGGCAGTACCTAGCTCAAAATCAATGAGGAAGTCAATATTGATAATGGTAACCATTTGTATTCTAAGAACAAGATTGTGAAATATCACAAACCAGTAAGTCTGATTTCACTTGGCCAAGGAGCACAGACTGAAAGGTGCTGCTTCCTTTAGGCTAGGCACATTAGAAGCTGCCTTATACAGAGTCAAGAGATGCAAACCTGATTGCCCAGGCAGGTGAACTGTACCACACAATGTTGACTCATTGGATTATGGCTATGCTAGATGTGCTATCACTCTTCTCAGAAACAGAGCAGGATGCAATCATAAGCTATTTGGGGAGGGGGGAGATTCAGCAGCAGTTATGTAGTGGTGAATCTGGAAGTGCAAAGCTCACCCTGACAGCCCTCATAGTGACTTCTCCCCAAGCAGGAGTACAAACAGACGGTCTGCAGAATATCAGCAATTATGGAGCAGGTCTTTCATAAAGGTGATGCATTTTAATTTCCCATTCAAGACCAAACTACCCTTAGACATTTTGCACTACAACAAAATAGATTTCTTTCCCATGTACTGAGAGGACTACAGCTAAACTCAGAAGCAACTCTGAGAAAGAGTTGGAAGACAATGTTATAGTCCCTCTTATGCAAAATGTTCTAGGGATTCAACCGTGTAAGACCTGGCTCCACCACACTACTGTTCAGCAGGACTCCCCACCAACACAGTAGATCTAAGGAATACACATGGATGGGGCACAAGTCACTGTCAGCTCTTGGGTGATAGCTGCTATGACTGTTTTGTGCAGATGTTCTTCAGTCATTATTGTGCAAAAACTAGGCCAAAGTCACCATAGCTTTAGGTGTGCTTCAGCATTTATAGCTCAGGTGTCTACACTAACAAGGAGGGCTGGACCTATCATTAGGTATGGTGAAAGGACCACCTCAAATGGTAGATGGGTGATGTGGAGGGTGCTGTTGTGGTAATCCCCCTGTGTGTTCCAAGCAATCAATTGTGTCTACTAAGCAAGGCTTATTCCTCCACTGTGAATATTTAACTACCAGGACAGTTGGTTTCTGTGGATAAAACCAGAAGCATCTAATTATTCACAATAGTCAAGAAAACATCTTAGGCTGATTCCACAGGCACAGGAGAAAAGTGAGACATCACTAGTGCACAGTGAAGCAAGTCTATATAACTTTTTTATTTCTTCTTAACCAACCATTTTTATATTAGAGCTATGCACCAGAATCACCCAGTGCTTGTGTCACTAACTGAACTGGCCTAATTCAGGCCAGGTTGTGTGAGTTCAGATTGAAGCAGACCAACAGGGTCACTTTGGGTATGATGAGAAGCAAGTGAACAAATTGATTTGGATCTAGAGCACAAATCAGATCAAAACAGGGCACAAATCACACATGAAAAAAGGTGTATAGGAAACAAAACCTTGAAGCTATCTGTGTAAAATTTGGCAGGTTACCTCCTTCTTTGAGGTCTATCATATTGCTAAATTTCATGTGAACAATATAAAACTGAAGAAGTTATAGCCATGTTGGTTTTCCAGTACATACCAAAGGGACAGTTTACAAATAAGTTCAAAACTGAGGTACATACTGAATTGGATGGTGCACTAATTGGTCTAGGATCTTTCAGAAGTTCCAAAATACCCCCTCAAAATGAATTGAGGAACACATGTACATCTCCCATTTGTATTTCTGCCAAATTAGTCAAGATGGTTACCATGTCACATTGCAGCCTATCTCACCCAGCACAAAGTTTTTTTAAAAAGAATTAAATCTGAAGAGAAACATAGCAGGATTCAACTTTTTTTTTATTCTCTTATATAATGAGGTCACACAATAACAACCTGGGGGTGGTGATGGATGGTCACCACAAGCTGTGGTGCTATCAAGAAGGGGCAATGAAGTTTTAGAACTAATTGAGACATTTTTTTAAAAAATCAAGTCAGTGAGGCCAGATGGAATACACCCAAGTGTTCTTGAAGAACTCAATGTGAAATTGTTGATCTCTTAATTAAAATATATAACATTGTGAAAATCAAGCTCCCTACTAAAGAATTGGAAGGTAGCCAATTGAGCATCATTAAAAATGGAGTCTGAAGATTGAGAACTCTCCAGAAACATAAGGACATAATTTGTAATTCTTAATTGTGATTTTCTGGATCTATTTCAAACTCAGTTTAAGCCTGGTTTTGACACAGAAGTTGTGCTGGTTGCCTTCTGGGATGAGCTTTGCAAGGAAGAGATGGAAGTGTCACTTTATTGATCCCATGAGATCTCTCAGAAGCTTTCAGGACCATCAACCCTGACATTGTTCTGCATTGGCGTTCAAAACTGGGGCATAGAAGAACTGATTTTTCTGGGCTCCATATTGGGACAGCTGATTCCATAAGATGGTGAGGGGGGGGGCTACTATACTTGTTTGAATTTAGAATTTGAACTTTTACATACTTCTATTTCATCTTCCCTACATTTAAACATTCTCAAGATATTACTGAACTTGGTCATCCTTAAATTTGTCATGAAGTATATTGCTAGAGACGGGAGTATTCATATTCGTATACGAATACCCCCATCTCTAATCATCGCTTCATGTCAATATGCAGATGACGTACAGATCTACTTTTTATTTAGTGCAAGGGCTTAGATGGTATAATGGACCAGATGAGTGTCAATACTTGAAGATCAGTGGCTTCTGAATCTGGCTATGAGGCCAGAAGTTGGGAGTTCAGTTCCCCAATGTGCCTCCTTGACAGGGGCTAGATTTGATGATCCATAGGGTCTCTTCCAGCTCTGCAGTTCTATATTTATAAGTCCAGTACTGACATGTGGTTCACCACCCTAGATAAATGATATTTAACGTGTTCCAAGAGGGTTCACATTCTTTATGCAGTTCCATATATATATGGTATTGATGTTAATCTCTCCAGGTGAAGAAACAATTCAAATAGATACACACACCCTTTTTTGTAAACAATCATCTCAAGTTCAAATACGCAATCAGAAATATGCTCCTTTTACAATACTGGTGATCCTGGTTTACTACCGTGAGAACATAAACTGTTTTAGTTAAATGTAACCCCTTAGAGTAGAACAACTGGAGTCTGCCCCAGGCCACCAAAATATATAGGGCACTAAAACTTAAATATGAATCTACTGATGAATGTTAGGAAAATATGAGGCAACACTTCCTGTTTCTGTCCAGTAGTCCCCACCACCTTTTTTAAAAAAAATAAACTTTCATTTTTTGGGGAACACTACAATATCTTCCTTTTCACACATAGGCCTGAGGGTAGAGTGGGTGGTAGACAACACCAATTGCCCTGGGTACCAAACATGTCAGTTACAGCTTGGCCCCGTATGCTCTCAAAGTTAATGTTCTCACTGTTATTTGTAAATGGTACATTCCTGTGAGGAGGCCTTGCCACCATATTTAAACAAGATTTTAGCTCCTTTTCCACAGTTCTTGGTTCATCAAATAAGAAATAGTTTCTGCTCATAATTATACCCAATTTGTCAGGTAGATTAAGTTTACAATTAGAAGCTGATACTACGAAACTCCCACACAGTTTCTGAATCTTTAGTGAAGAGGGGGAAAAAATCTGTTCTCCATCAAATTAATTGTAAATACTATGGCAGACAGCAAGATAATATATTGACATATTTTTAGAGGTTTCATGGTTACGTTTTAGATAAGGTTAATTTGCTGGTCCATAGATGTTTATATATATTTTTGTAACAAAATAATAATGACATGGTTTGTCATACATTTCTGTTACATAAGCCTTCTATTGATACTTCTATGCTTCATTAAGTAGTAAGCTGCCAAAATAAATACAGTAGTACACATCTTGTCATAAATTTGACAAGGTTTAAGGGTTGAACTTCCCCCCCTTTAAATTACACATATTTTCCTGCTTTGGGTACAATTTTTCTTTGAGGCTTTTGGATTTGGCTTAATATTATTTAAGAAACTGACATGTATAGTTTTGATGTTTTAAAGATTTCTTGCAAATTGTTCTTTCTCCACATGATTAACCTGACATATGTGTAGAACTGAGTGCCTTTTAAATAGAAATGTGCCATGATTGTCAAATTGCTGACATCTCCTATTACTTACGTTACGAAACCCAGATCCAGATTTGTGTTGCATTTGATCTACTGCCTGTGTTCATGGTCTTCAGCACTGGAACCCACGTGTTCTGATTTGCCCCCTGCAGGTACTGCGCGTGATCCTCTGGGCAGAGAGACAGATAAGTGGCAGTCCTGAAATACAACATATGGCAGGTAGCTGAGAAGCAGGCTGCCAGATGAGAACAGCAAGTCATGCAACATTTCAGGTCACACACAGACCTTGCCAGATCCTGAACAGTTCCATGGCAGGAGGTTACTTACTGTGATAATCTACAAAACACAGTGGGGAGTTTTCCATCCCAGAGACAGGAAGCTGGTGATTCTGTTGAAAATGTAAATGGTTGCCATATCCTGAATCAGACCTTGAGTCAGTCTTCTGTACCAGTGAAGGAGAACCTTTGGTCTTGGGATGTCAAATTCCAGCTTCTATCATCCCTGACCAATGGCCATGCTGAAGTTAGAGTCTCAGTAATCACTCGGAGAGAGCAGACTCTCTGGCCCTGGTCTATACTGATTAGCAGCAGTCCCCTATAATTTTGGACAAGAGTCCTTCCATGCCCCTCCTTGAGATGGGCTAAACCTGAAACTATGTATATGCAAAATGTGTTCCACTAAGCTGTGGCCTTCTCCACAACTAAAAGCATATGCCTTTCATCTCCCATTGAAGGGCCTTGTTTCAAGCCCTTATGAAGCTTAAAGGGGCATGCTTCTGCAATTCTTCGTTCATTCTTCATTCTTCATTCAGGATCATCTACCAAAAGAGTCGATAGGAGAGTACATCCCAAAGAAATAAAGGATAGGAGATCAGAATCCTACAGAGAAGAGATGAGGAGCCCAAAATAAAGTGTTTCAGCTCATAGATGGCTTTGATGGTATAATAAATTGTACACACATGCACAGCTTCAGGAACTCCTGCATGGTGCAGGCTCCACCCACCCCTTTTAACTATGACTGTAACTACAGTTGGTAAGTGTAAGTAAACAGTCGTTTCACTAGATAAAGTGTTAGTTTGTGTGCAAATCAGGAAAGGTGTGTGGTGAGACTGGGCTGATCTTTCAATATTTCTCTGTGTTTTTCTGCCTTACGTTCTACTAACTAAAGGAATAAACAAATTCCTAGAAACCCCCCTTTTTACAAAAAATTCCCCAATATGGACCTCTAGATAAGACAATGCCTAAAACGTAGTTCCCCATTCTATACAACAAAGGGGAATATAAATTAGTATGCTGTGTCAGACCCACAGTACTTTTTCTCAATATGTTCTCCCATATGTCTCAGTTTTGTTATTTGAATAAAATATACCATTCATTGTAATGCTGGATGAAACAGGTGAAATCATATGATGGACTCATCATAACAGAGTGTTCAGTGCAGTGTTGGAATGTTGGACTTTGGTTAGGGAAATCCTGGTTTAGGTGCCCAGGGAGCCATGAAACCAATGTTGAGCCTGTCACTCTTTCACATACAGAGATGGGGAAGCTGCTTTTTTTGACTGCAACTCTCAGATTCCATGGCGAGCCTGGCTACTGGGAGTTCTAAACCAAAATGTAACTTTTTTCAAATCCTTCATTATTGTTATGGAGATAAAAGTGCAGAGGGCAACAGCAAGAAATATGGGCTATAAATGGAACTAAAAATGATTTAGAAACAAATATTATGCATGTCCACTTCTTTGATGCACACTTTAATGTGGTGAGGAGGTTTGAGTGTGTCAGGAAAGCTAAAAGGAATACCATCAGAAGGCTAGAGTCTGTAACTGGTCTAGACTCCTAGCAAGATCACCGAAGGAGGACTGGTAAAAGCTGAGACACTAGATTAAGATACATCGATTCTCTTCAGATCATTCCAGTGGTGAGGGCTGTATGTGAAGAAATTCTAGAAGAGTAACTGCTGGACAGCAGCAATAGGAGAAGCTAACACTGGTGGAGGATCTTTCAAAGACAACCATAACATAATTCTTGTTAGTACTGCACAAAAGGCATATTCAAATTATATTCAAATCATATTTGAATGTGAGAATATGGTGGATTTGGCCTAGGAGTAAGAAATAAACCAGGAAGATGCACTATACCTTTAGACAAGAGAAAATAAAAACCTTGATTGACACTACTCTTAACATTGTTAGTGACAGTAAAGAAGGAAAAATAACAGATGACAGAAATGGGATGAGAATCCTTTGTGCATTTTTCAATGACTAGCTCATAGAAACAAAGATGTTTTTCCAGATATCATGTTCTGAGGAAGTAAGTACCTGTAAACAGGGGAGAGTGGGTGTCAAAAGTTGGTTTATGCTAAACATTGACTAGTCAGAACGAAATTTCAAAGAGCAGAGTCAGAGATGAGAGCTGTAAATCATGTGCACACCAATTTGACAGGACCCAGCAGGAGGAAACAAGAGCAGAACTACAATAATCTAACAGAAAGGAGATCAGGCTGATGGAGGGCTAATGCAGTACAGTGGTGCGTCCCATAGTGACGATAATCGGTGCAGCAAAAATCGCTGCAAAGCAATTTCATAGCTATGCTATATTAAAAAGCCCATAGGAATGCATTGAAACCCCTTCAATGCGTTCCTATGGGCTTCAGACTCACCTTTAAGCAAAAATCCTCCATACGGTGGCCATTTTCGCTGCCTGATAAGTGAGGAATCCATCCCAGAAAACAGTGGGCGGCCATTTTTTTTACCCGGTGGCCATTTTGGAACCATCAATCAGCTGTTAAAAAATCATCGCTTTGCGACGATCAGTAAGCGAAACAGGGTACAGATCATCGCAAAGCGATTTTCCCCATTTAAAACATTGCAATGCGATCGCAAAAGCGATAACAAAAAATTAATCACTATGCGATTTCATCGTTAAACGGGGCGCCCGTTAAGTGAGGCACCACTGTATATTGTAAAAATAACAACTGTGATTTGACTAAGTTGGTGGTATTTATATACCATGGCCTGGGTCCCCTCATTTGTGTGTGTGTGTGTGTGTGTGTGTGTGTGTGTGTGTGTGTGTGTGTGATCTTGATAATACTCATCCTGCCTTTGTTGTTTTCTTTGTTCAAACACTTGGCATCACCAGCATTTTCTAAGGTTGGGAACTCTTTGTTCATCAAGTTGTCATTGTCTTCTGGATGGATTGGTTCCTCCTTGGCAGTCTGTCTTTACAATCAATCAATCAATCAATCAATCAATCAATCAATCAATCAATCAATCAATCAATCAATCAATCAATCTATCTATCTATCTATCTATCTATCTATCTATCTATCTATCTATCTATCTATCTATCTATCTATCTATCTATCCACAAAGGTATGTATATATATACCGCTTTGTTTTCTTTGGCAGAGTATACATATACTCTAATTGCAGCTTACAATCAGTATATATATATTGATTGTAAGCTGCAATTAGAGTATATATATACTCTGCCAAAGAAAACGAAGGGGTATTTATATACTGATTGTAAGCTGCAACTAGAGTAGGCCCATTGAATCAATGGAACATAGAGGAGGTGATTTACCAAATCCACAAGTTACTAGACAACATGTGTTGATTCCTGTGTCATGACTCTGGGACTGGGGGGCGGACCCCGATAGGGAAGGAGCCTGAAGTGGGCATGGCATATTCTTAAAAATCTACTAGTCTTCACAGGACCATTTCATATGCTATTCAACCTTGAGTTAATATGTGTTTTCACAACAGAGACCTGCAATCAAAAAGAACTTACTGGCACATGTGAGCTCCACTTGTTTTCTTGTAGTTATATTTTATATTAGAAAGTGCATACCTTTAAAAACGCCATCTATAGAGTAGGTTGCAGCAGAGGCTAGGTCCCACTGTTCTGTGCAAAAGTCCTACGGAGCTCTCCGAACATTTAACCCAAATAACTACTAACTTATGGTTTCTTTTACATTTCATTTTGTTTTTACAAAGGACAAAAAGAAGAGGAAGCCAGAGTTTCCCCACAAAGTTATATTTCCTTTGCAAATGGATTGCTTCTGGGTAGAACCTGTCAAGGAATACTTAATAGATGCCTGCAATAACATTTGTCAGGTTATTCCTGTCTTAAGTCAGCATTGAATTTCACAAGGAAGGCTGAATAGGTGAGAGCAGTTTCATAATATGTAATACAGAGCTATCTTGTTGCTACTTGGAATTCCTTTGATCTCAGTGAAATATTGTAGATTTCTGTTTATTTTCTTTACGTTGGGCCTAAAGGTAATGTAGGAAGACATTTACAAGGAGATAGAGGATACTGCCATCTTACATGTCACTCAAACTCTTCAGTTCATCATAGACAATGACAATTACACCCATAATAAGCCAAATGCATTAATCCAGTGTGAAAGCTGACAATATGGTATTTTGGTATTAACATAACTCTATAAATGTGTGAGAAAGTCTTAAAGCTGAATGTGAGTGGCAGATTGCAAATGGAATTTGCTTTCATTTAATGGCCAAAAGGAATGTTCCAAATTTCTTCTGAAGGACAAAATATATGCCAAGCTAAATACATGATTAGCTCCATTTCCGTCAGACACTTAGGTGTGGGAAGAGTGAACTTACAATGTATTTTGTGCAATGTTTTAACCAACTCAGGCACTGAATACGATAATTTTTGGATTTCTGAACTTTCTATGCTTCTGAACTGCAGGCAATGAAGCGAGAGGGGAGATGGCTGGAGCGCAGGTGGAGGAAGTCCCACTGGGAGTCTGATCGACCACGACTTAGAACCCATTATCGGGCCTATTTCATGGCAATACGGCTGGTGAAATGGCAATATTTCTCCAGCCGTATTGCTTCCTCAGAACGTCATCCAACAGAGCTGTTTCGGGTGGTCCAGGATCTTCTTCAACCAGGAAATCCGGTGGAGGTCTCGGACTGCTCAACTCGCTGGGATGAGTTTGCCATTCATTTTGAGGGAAAAATTGCTCAGATTTGCTGTGGGTTGGACTCCACCGTTACTGCAGAATCAAAGGATGTATCCAGTGTGCCATGCTTAGGTCAAGTATTAATGAATGAGTTTCAATCGTTGAGACCTGAGGATGTGGATAGGGTTCTTGGATCTAGGAATCATGTATTATCATTAAAATATGAACCTACCCGGCAGTTAAGATCTAGCCAGGGGGCCCGTTTGAAAGAGCCATCCCTCAAGGAGGAAAGAGGGATGGCTTGTAGACAAAGGGCCTTTTCGGCAGCTGCACCCAGACTACGGAACACCATCCCAACTGAGATTCGTCTGGCGCCGAAGCTGATGACATTTCAGTGCCAGGTCAAAACCTTCCTGTTCCAGAAAGCTTTTAATTGAACTAGTATCAACTGTGGGTCCTGATGGTACTTTTTAGAATACATATTTTAATTGTATTTTAATTGTTTAATTTTTTTACTGTATTTTAATTGTAAGCCACCCAGAGAACTTTGGGTAGTGTGGGCGGCATATAAGATAAATAAATAAATAAATAAATAAATAAATAAATAAATAAATAAATAAATAAATAAATAAATAAATAAATAAATAAATAAATAAATAAATAAATGAATGAATGAATGAATGAATGAATGAATGAATGAATGAATGAATGAGTGAGTGAGTGAGTGAGTGAGTGAGTGAGTGAGTAAATAAATAAATAAATAATAAATAAATAAATAAATAAACAAATGAGTGACTAAAAATAGATAGATAGATAGATAGATAGATAGATAGATAGATAGATAGATAGATAGATAGATAGATAGATAGATAGATAGATAGATAGATAGATAGATAGATAGATAGATATAATGTGTTTAAATATATATATATAAATGCATATGTAAATAAAATATCATCCTGAGCTGTCCTAAACATCATACTAGCTTGTTAACATGGGTCATGTTGCTACAATGGATTGAATCATTATGATTATTATGAAATACCAGCAGTGCACTAAGCTGCTGCCCATGACTGAGCTGAATATAAGTGTTGTGCAACTGGAACTACAGTAAGACTGCAATCTATCCTTATAGCATCCTATTATGGTCATGATGTTTTGCCTCACATAATTTGAGCTATAGTAGTGCATCCCTAAGTGTGAAAAATATACAACATTCCTGAAAATACAAGTGCCCTGGTATGTAGCATGAGTGTGCTGCCTTTGCCAAGTGTAATCAATGTGCTGAATGCAGAGATGGACACAAACCTTGATTCGGAGGCTCATGTTGGTTCATATGTGTGTCACCACAGGTGCCACACATTCCCTTCCCCCACATCCCTGGCTGGATCCCCCACTCACCAGCTGATGCACTCTCCTCTTTTCCTCTTTGGCTGTTAAATCAGTTTCGAGCAGGAGCACAGGCTTCCCTGCCCCAGCTCCTTGGCTAGTCTCCCAGTCAGACAAAATGGCAGAACAGGCAACCCCATGCTCCTGCAAGGGATTTGGTCAAACAGCCGAACAGGAGGAGAGGAGCATGTTCCAAATGGCGAGTGGGTCACTGGCTGGGAAAGTGGGGGAAGAGAAAACTCAGTACCTGTTGTGCCATGCATACGAACCAGCATGAAGCACCAAACTGCTGTTTGTGCCATTCTATCTGCCACTGTAAGCATGCGCATCTACATCAAAATTATCAAACTGAATTGTGAAGGAATAGGTTTTGATGGGATATGGTTCCAAAATGAGTCCATGAAACATTGCTCTGTAGTAGGTAGGACTGATTGTTGAATTTGTTGACTGAAGCTGAAAATATATATTAAAAAATTAATAGAAAATATGAAGCACAGAACAGTCTGTTTATTTTTCTCAATTAAAAGAGTGCTTCCATTTTGACAGTGGCAAGTGACAAAGACAATTACATTTTCAGCTTGAAATCCCATCTATATTGTGTATGACCAAGCTGTTACTGACATGTGTTTATTTCATTCTACTATATCTTAACTTTCATTTCAGCTAGAAGAATATTTCACCTACTCACATTTGGGGAGGGGAAGGAGAATTCCTCTAACAGGAATAAAATTGTTAACATTTACCCAAAAGTGAACAGTGATTCAGTGAATAGATCATTCAAAGGTGTCTCTAAGTGCCACCCCAGTTAGATTACCAAGGAGGGTTGAGATCATGGTTGATGATCTCAAAAGTTGCTAAGAGGATTGGGAACAACAACAGGGTGGCATTTTCCCATCTGTTTCTGTGGAGGCATTTTTAAAGGTGAAGGAGGCTGTTTCAGTGCCAAAAGCAAGCAAGAAGCCAGACTGGAATAGATCCAAACAATAAGTGTCATCCAAGACTGTCTGAAATTGAGAAGCCACTACCCTCTCCTGCAGTTTGCTTAGAAATGGTAAAATTACATACTGAACAAACATAATACAGAACAGAAGGGTTCATGCTAGCCTTTCTATAAGGATTAAAGTAGCACATAGGCAGGAAACATGTCACCTTGCACATGTTCTGAACAGTCATTCCCACTTACCCTGGCCAATGTAGTTAATGCTTCAGAATACCAACAGCATGAGGGAAGTGGCATACATTCTTCATCCCTACCACCTCCGGCAGACCGCCGGAGAATTGATGCCTTTGAATTGTGGTGCTGGAGGAGGCTCTTGAGAATCCCCTGGACTGCAAGGAGAACAAACCTATCAGTTCTAAAGGAAATCAACCCTGAATGCTCACTTGAAGGACAGATCCTGAAGCTGAGGCTCCAGTACTTTGGCCATCTCATGAGAAGAAAAGAGTCCTTGGAAAAAACCTTGATGTTAGGAAAGTGTGATGGCAAGAGGAGAAGGGGACGACCGAGAATGAGATGGCTGGACAGTGTCTGCGAAGCAACCAACATGAACCTGACACAACTCCGGGAGGCAGTAGAAGACAGGAGGGCCTGGCGTGCTCTGGTCCATGGGGTCACGAAGAGTTGGACACGACTAAACGACTAAACACACCACCTTCTTAAGGGCAGAAGGGGTATCACCCTTTGTGGTGCCCAAGCCTCCCCAAGGAGCACTTAGCACTCAGTCAGAGAGTTCCACAGGCCACTTACCTATCATGTTTGCACTGAGGCAAGTCCCAAGACCTCAGCAGTGTGTAGCGTAAGCCCCTGAACAAGTATGACCTTAAAAGAACACTTTACTTTTACCCAGTACTTCACAAGTACAGACACATGGGCTTTGTGATTCTTTAGAATGGAACTATTGATTGGTTCAAAATTGGGAAAGGAGTACGACAAGGCTGTATATTGTCTCCCTGCTTATGTAATGTATATGCAGAATACAGCGTGTGAAAGGCAAGACTGGATAAATCCCAAGCAAGAATTAAGATTGCGGGAAGAAATGTCAACAACCTCAGATATGCAGATGATGCCACTCTGATGGCAGAAAGTGAGGAGGAATTAAAGAACCTCTTAATGAGGGTGAAAGAGGAGAGTGCAAAAAATGGTCTGAAGCTCAGCAGCAAAAAAACTAAGATCATGACCTCTGAAGATGCTGGCGACAGAGACTGGTGAAACGTTAGGAAGAACAACCTTCAGAACACGGCCAAAAGCCTGAAAAACCCACAACAGCCATTAGATCCTGGCTGTGAAAGCCTTCGTGAATACATATTTTACTTTCTTGGGCTCCATGATCACTGCAGATGCTGACAGCAGCCACAAAATTAAAAGACGCCTGCTTCTTTTAGCGATGACAAACCTAGACAGCATCTTAAAAAGCAGACAGATCACCTTGGCGACAAAGGTCCTCATAGTCCACTAGCGATATATGGAAGTGAGAGCTGGACCATAAAGAACGCTGAGCACGTATTGATGCTTTTGAATTGTGGTGCTGGAGGAGACTCTTGAGAGTCCCCTGGACTGCAAAGAGAACCAACCTATCAATTTTGAAGGAAATCTACCCCGAGTGCTCGCTGGAAGGACATCACCAAGTGTCTAACTTTCTAGTGTCTATACTTAGCTAAACTGATCCTTGGACAGCAGATATGGTTTGCTTCTGGTGCTGTACCCAAAGCCCTACCAGCCTGCTAAAACCTGTTAGGACTTACATTCCACTGAAGTATCCTTCAGGAAACCAGGATCACCTTGGTGCCCGCTCCAACAATGGAGCAGGATAAACACATGCAGACCTGTCTCCTTGCCCCTTGCTGTTGAATTAGGACTATCTGACTCACCTTGCAATTCTACTGGAGGATTTTCTAAAGAGAACTGGATTGTTATTGGCCCAGCACCTCCACATTGCACACTTATCAGCTCGATTTGAGCAATGTATGGTCTACATCCTAATGTTTTATTTCTCTCTCTCTCTCTCTCATTCACTCACTCACTCATATCCTGCCTTTCTCCCAATGCAGGGATCCAAATAAATTGTGAATATGATGTAATGTGTGCCTACAGGTCCCATTCCAGAGAGGACCCAGAAGAATACCATGGTTGTTAGTATCAATAACCATCTAGAGGTCCAACAGACTTAACAGAAATGTACTCCTAATCCAGTTTGCAGAGCAGATAATCCACAAAGATGACCACAGCCATCTAGGTTTCATAACTAAGCCTGAAGTGGAACTAAATCTAGATAAATCTATATCATCCAAGAATTTCTGAGCCTGAGAAGCTAGCACATGCTTCAGGACCTTGCCCAAGAACTGAATATTGGGGAATGGATGGTAGTTGTTCGATATAGTTGAGTTTAGGGAGATTTTCATCAATTACAGTCGTAGCCTCACCTCATTTAAGCAGGCTAGAACTCTGCCTGGCTGCACAGACTTGGTCAGCACCATGCTTGCTCATTTAATATTTCCCTTCTTGGTAAGCCATTTTTATTGACTAGGAAGCACACATATGATGACGTTCACATCCCACAAGGATCCTGCACATATCTCTGCTGCACAACCTGAAATACATCCATTAACACAGGACACAAATTATTTGAAGGTACTTGAGATAAATTGACATCAGATATGAAGACATGTCTGGGTGCAGTTCTCTGCATGCTCTTTTCAAATCAGAGAAGGTAAAGGTTATTTTTATGGACTATGTGAACTGCAGCTACCAGAATCGGTAACTTTCCCCATTTTAAAAAACAAACAAACATGGAAGCTGATTGAAAAAGGATCAGGAGGTTCTTCTGACTGTCCTGCATATCTAAAGAATATCTAGGCTGTCTTGAACAAGAATGTTATTAGAAAATCTGTTTTTAAGACAACAGGGAAGTAATTAATTAATCATATGATCTGCATCATTTGAAGATCATACTGTTCTAGTAATACAGATATCATCTGGTTAGGAATTAGCAAGCTTTGCTATTTACACAAGTTTAGCACATTTGCAAAACAAGTTTTCAGATCCTCACTAAGTCCTGCATTAATTAATGTCATCATGTTCAGCAATGTTTCTCCATAGGGCACAAGCCAATGGCACTTAGCACTCTGACACAAATGTGGTCAAAAATTCTTCTTCTTCTTCTTCTTCTTCTTCTTCTTCTTCTTCTTCTTCTTCTTCTTCTTCTTCTTCTTCTTCTTATTATTATTATTATTATTATTATTATTATTATTATTATTATCATTGCCTATTTTCAATATTTCTTCTTAAAATAAATTATCTGTATGTTGAGTAAAATTGTAATTATCAGCAATCTTTTGCTGCTAATGTCAAATCCTTAAAATAGAAGCACTTTAAAGCTAATTTAAAATTAAGGTGAAAATATCTCTTTCAGAAAATACCTATGATACATACCTTGTTTATCCGTATACTGTATATTCATAAGAGATTAACTGTCTATTATCCTTTTCCCATTTCTGAAATACCTGGTTCATCAGATACTCAGAATTAATGGCCATGGGGTGCTAGTTCCAGCCTATGACAAAACTACCTTAAAATGTTCAGCTTCTATGAAAAAGCAAACAAACCTAGAACTCAAATCCACCCAATGAAGCTGCTCAAGAGATCAATGGTTTAGGTATCTGGCTGCAGAACCAAAGGTTGGGAGTCCAATTCCCTACTGTGTCTCCTTGAGGGGAGCTGGACTCGATGATCCATAGGGGCTGTTCCAGCTCTGTAGTTCTAAGATGATGATGATGATTATGAAATGTAATGATGAATGTTTCATGTTTCAGGACAGACAGACAAAAGGAGTTTATTTTGCTGCCATATAGCTGCAATATGAAATTCAGTGCCAGCTTGTATGACATTACCAGGGGATTAGACAAATTAATGCAGGTAATACTTTTCATGTCTAACTATCATGACCATATATTACCTCTAATGGTGTCAAAGACAATATGGTCATCAGTACCTGTAGCTGGCTAACCAGTGCTAACCCCAGCTGTTTGCCACAGGAGGTAGGATGAGGTGCACTGCCCACATGGGAAGTAGAGAGGGAGGAAAAAGCCATTGGATTTGCCTTCTTTCTCCAAATCTCTGCCTGCCCACCTTTATAGCTTATGGTCCAAATAGGATACCTTACCCTAAAATTTGGGAGTGTATGTATCCCTTCCACCTCTGGTCATGCTGTTCTTACAGTTCTATTGCTTCCCTGTGATGCCTGAAAACTTCCCAAAGGCATCTGACCAGCCACCGTGCAAATAGAACACTAGACTAGGTTGGTCTTTGGCCTCATCCAACCCAGCTCTTTTTCATGTTCTTAGGCACATGAAATGTGAGACACTTGTATTTCCTGTATCCTCTCACCCCATATGCAGAACATCTGGATACCATCAGTTTGGAGAAGACTAGAGTGGACAATACTGAGCTAAATGAGCAATCCAACTGGCTTCAGAAGCTTTGTGTCTTCTCTACTGGTCCTCCAAACATAGTCAGAGTTGGAAAAAGTTATTGACTGTTTTTGGCTGGGAAATTGAGAGTTGTCATCCAGGGGTAGTAAGCCTCTCAGCAATTGTGCCACTTTTTTGTCCTACTCACTGAGGACATTTTTTTTAAAAAAAGTGTATCATCATACATTTGAAGCATTACAGCACTATGTATGTACCTAGAATCATTGTTGTCTATAACCTTGTCAGGGTCTGAATAGAAGTACAGTTTTTCTTCTAGAAATTATTTTTGTTTGGGTGCTTTATTGCCATATATGTGACAGAAAGAAAATGATTTAGTTGTGGTCTGATTCACCCTGACACTTTAGTTATTTCAAAAATGCATTTCTAATGTTCACACTTCTAAAAAAGATCAGATCCACAACCAAGTTCGTTATAATGCTGGCTCTTCTAACACTAACTTACTATACCTTAGCTTCTAAATCCATCAAACCCACTCTAATTACCTTGTTAACGCCTTTTTCTTGCTTTCCCAGAGTGCTGATATAATGTGGGTGGAGTGCATTGCATTTAATGAGCATCTCAAAGTCTTTCAGCTGACAGTGGAGATGTCCTTAATGCTGGTCCCAAATTTTCACCATGCTACTCAGATAACCTTTCATTACATTTTACGACTAAGGTAACACACACTGAACTGATGAGCCAGATACTCTTTTAAAAAGTAACATATACTGTGTGGCATGTGTATTTTGGTAGCCTTCGGTTAGAACTCAAAATATCCAGAAAACTAAATCAGTAACTGCAGTATCCAACAGCTTACACTTATGGCAACAGTTTATCTACATCGTGGTCCTTCTGAAATATTATTGTTCAGATGCAAAATACATCATATTATTTTATGTAATCAAACAGTTGCATCATCTCTGAGAATATGACATATTTTAAAGTATTGAGTGAAATATTTGGAATGTGATGCTTTATTTGTGAAGATTCACAGTCATCCAGGTGAGGTTATCTGGAAGTTGAGTCATGGCAAACTGGACTCTTTCTTGTTAGGTTGAAATGTTTCACTACTCATCCAAGTAGCTTCTTCAGTCTCAGGAGAGTTGGTTGGAGACTCCTGATATATCTTCCATATTGGTTTCACTTCCCCCTGATCTGAATAGGCTCAATAGAAGGACAAAGGGGGGGGGGGTGAGGGATAATACCACTTCTGCAGAAGGGTTGCTAACAATCATTAACAGTAGTCTTTCTGGTGGGTGTGGTCCTGAACTTTGTTCTTTAATTTAATACAAGAGTGAACTGTAAAAGCCATGCCATGCTGATACTTCAGGAAGAAAAAAACCCCTAAATATCCTTTATTTCTGGCCCTATTTATTAAGGCTGATGAAAAACTACTGTGCAAATGTTGGCTAAGCCAACAGCACTGACCTACTTAATAGAAACCTAGTTGAAAGCAGTAAGACATGCTTCCAAGTAAACATGTGCAAGATTGTGTTGCATGATATTTTATTTGAAAACATTTAATCTCTGGCAACTTCATTTCGTATGTCTGAAACGATACAAGGTGCAAAATTTTCCTTCAAGAAAATATGCAGTACAATTTGTCTGAAACATGGCAGCTCAAAATCTTATTGCTGGCCATGTTTTATAATGGTTAGCCACTATTGTGTGGCTGAAGCTTGGAATTAAGTAAATATAAACAATGACTCCTTTCCCTAGTAACAAGGATACAACAAAGTGACATTAAAATTGTAATTTAACAACCAAAATCCAAATGAATATTTACACCTATGTAAATGCAATGATATAACTCAAGAGTGTCAAATAGCTGCTAATCTGATGAGTTCTAATTGAATTACTGGTATCGTGTCAATTACATGAGTTGGCGCATGGCTAGGAATTTGATCAGGGAATCATTAATTGACTGTTATTTGCTACTTTAAGTTACACCATTGAATGAATAAATATTTACTAGTTTTCTGGACCACAAGAGATAACATCACTCCCTTTGTGACAACTGTTGATGTTTTCACCTTTCAGGTTTCGGGGATTTGGTCTCATTGAACAGTGGAGGAAGAACATCTCATGGTGCAACTGCAGACTCATGCTGCGCCTCATCCCAGTTCTTTATGATATGTATGCTGCAGTTGCAAACATTAGGTGGGTGAGAGGAAAATGTGCTTTGTACCAATGGTGGATGGCTTGTATTATTCAGATTCCTGTTTCAGTAAGTAAAACTAACTAGGTTAGCTGTTTTTGCAAAATGGGAAAGTGTTTAAAAATGTTTAGAAAAGTAGCAGAGTTCCTTTGTAATCTATTGCAAGAAAAGCCAAAAAGAATCTTGTGACACCTTAAAGACTAACAAATTTTATTTGGTTTCAGCTTTCATGCACATCTCAAGAAGTGGCCATAATAAGACTCTTTACTGTTACTTTAAAAAATGTAATTATAATACTTGCGTGGAGAATTTCAGCAATGTAGTCATCTAATTATCTTTAAAAGTAATTTGTGAAGTTCTTCACATGACCAATATTCTGTTCTGCTTAAAATTCACTTAGGAAAAAATATATAGGATGCCTCTACTTGAGATGAGATAGTTTTTAATATGGATTTAGTTGGTGGGGATGACACCAAGTGAAATCCATGTGTAAGATTATATAAATATTCTTGCAGTATGACATTTTCATATCCAGATGCAATTGTGGTAAAGCACTTTTAAGGCACATGGATTCATGCTGAAATACCTCCAACTCAAATGAGTGGAGCTTAAATGTGTGCATTTTAGAGAATTGCATGGAAACCACTTGTACAGCATATATATATAAATGTCTACACATTTTCTTCCACCTTTAAAGTTAATCTGGGTATCACTTGTCTCTTTCAGTTCCACAGGTTGGGGGAGTAGTTTCACTTCACTTCTCTTCTCAGTGCCTATACTCCAAAAAAAGAAAGAAAAAAGTTATGTTTTATAATACATTATAGATATTTTTGCAATTCTGCCAGGTTGACTTTGTTACTGTAATTTCACTACTATTTCAATTGATAGGAAAATTGCCACCTCATTCAAAGTTATTTATTGTGAAATTCTGGTGAAGTCAGTTGGCACCTGTACTTGACTCGAAGACTATTTTCATTCCCCCCCTCAGGAGAAGTTAAAAAGAAGATCTGACTTTTTCTATATTAGTACCTTGTATTTTCATAGTGTTAAGTGCCGTGTTGTTGTTGTTGTTGTTTAGTCATTAAGTCGTGTCTGACTCTTCATGACCCCATGGACCAGAGCACACCAGACCCTCCTGTCTTCCACTGCCTCCCAGAGTTGGGTCAACTTCATGTTGGTTGCTTCGCAGACACTGTCCAACCATCTCGTGCTCTGTCATCCCCTTCTCCTCTTGCCTTCACACTTTCCCAACATCAGGGTCTTTTCCAGGGAGACTTCTATTCTCATCAGATGGCCAAAGTATTGGAGCCTCAGCTTCAGGATCTGTCCTTCCAGTCAGCACTTAGGATTGATTTCCTTTAAAATGGATAGGTTTGTTCTCTTTGCAGTCCAGGGGATTCTCAAGAGTCTCCTCCAGCACCAAAATTCCAAAGTATTAATTCTTCGGCAGTCAGCCTTCTTTATGGTCCAGCTCTCTCTTCCATACATCACTACTGGAAAAACCATAGCTTTGATGATGCGGACATTAGTTGGCAAGGTGATGTCTCTGTTTTTTAAGATGCTGTCTAGGTTTCTCATTGATTTCCTCCCAAGAAGCAGGCATCTTTCAATTTCATGGCGGCTGTCTCCATCTGCACTGATCATGGAGCCAAAGAAAGTAAAATCTGTCACTACCTCATATCTTCCCCTTCTATTTGCCAGGAAGTGATGGGACCAGTGGCCATGATCTTAGTTTTTTTGATATGGAGCTTCAAACTATTTTTTGCATTCTCCTATTTCACCCTCATTAAGAAGTTTCTTAATTCCTCCTTACTTTCTGCCATCAGAGTGGTATCATCTGCATATCGGAGGTTGTTGATATTTCTTCCGAATATCTTAATTCCGTCTTGGGATTCATCCAGTCCTGCCTTTAGAATAATGTATTCCACATATAAGTTAAATAAGCAGGGAGACAATATATAACCTTGTCATACTCCTTTCCCAATTTTGAACCAATAAGTTGCTCCATATGCAGTTCTAACTGTTGCTTCCTGTCCCACATATAAATTTCTTAGAAGACAGATAAGGTGATCAGGCACTCCCATTTATTTTAGAAGAAGGTAATGCTATAGTTTGCTATGGTTCACACAGTCAAAGGTTTTTGTGTAGTCAATGAAGCAGTAGTAGATATTTTTCTGGAACTCTCTGGCTTTCTCCATAATCCAGTGCATGTTAGCAATTTGGTCTCTAGTTCCTCTGCCCCTTCGGAATCCCGCTTGTACTTCTGGGAGTTCTCAGTCCACATAGTGCTGAAGCCTACCTCGTAGGATTTTGAGCATTACCTTCTTGAGTGTGAAATGAGTGCAATTGTACAGTAGTTGGAGCATTCTTTGGCACTGCCCTTCTTTAGGATTGGCATATAGACTGATCTTTTCCAATCCTCTGGCCACTGCTGAGGTTTCCAAACTTGCTGGCATATTGAGTGTAGCACCTTAACAGCCTCTTCCTTTAAGATTTTAAATAGTTTCACTGGAATGCCATCACTCCACTGGCCTTGATGTTAACTATGCTTTCTAAGACCCACTTGACTTCACTCTCCAGGATGTGTGGCTCAAGGTCAGCAACCACACTATCTGGGTTCTCCGGGACATCCAGATCTTTCTGGTATAATTCCTCTGTGTATTCTTACCACCTCTTCTTGATGTCTTCTGCTTCTGTGAGGTCCCTACCATTTTTGTCCTTTATCATGTCCATCTTTGCACAAAATTTTCCTTTAATATCTCCAATTTTCTTGATCTTTGCCCTCTTCATTTTAGAAAGCCCTCTTGTCTCTCCTTGCTATTCTTTGGAAGTCTGCATTACATTTTCTGTAACTTTCCCTATCTCCCTTGCATTTTGTTTCCCTTCTCGTCTCTGCTATTTGTAAGGCCTCGTTGGACAGCCACTTTGCTTTCTTGCATTTCCTTTTTTTGGGGGAATGGTTTTTGTTGCTGCCTCCTGTTCAATGTTATGAGCCTCCATCCGCAGTTCTTCAAACACTCTGTCCACCAAATCTAGTTCCTTAAATCTGTTCTTCACTTTCACTGTGTATTCTTAAGGGATTTGGTTTAGATTATACCTGAGGAGCCCAGTGGTTTTTCCTACTTTCTTCAGTATAAGCTTGAATTTGCTATAAGAAGCTGATGATCAGAGCCATAATCAGCTCCAGGTCTTGTTTTTTCTAACTGATTAGAGTCGCCTCTTGTGTTGTTGGAAAAGACTGTTTGTGATGACCAGCTTGTTCTCTTGACAAAACTCTATTAGCCTTTGCCCTGCTTCGTTTTGAACTCCAAGGCCAAACTTCCCTGTTGTTCCTTTTATCTCTTGACACCCAACTTTAGCATTCCAATCCCCTATAATGAGAAGAACATCTTTCTTTGGTGTCAGTTCTGAAAGGTGTTTGAAGTCTTCATAGAACTGGTCAGTTTCAGCCTCTTCAGCATCGGTAGCTGGTGCATAAACTTGGATTACTGTGATGTTGAAAGATCTGCCTTGGATTCATATTGAAATCATTCTATCATTTTTGAGATTGTATCCCATTACAGCTTTTCCCACTCTTTTGTTGACTATGAGGGCTACTCCATTTCTTCCATGGGATTCTTGCCCACAATAGTAGATATGATAATCGTCTGAACTGAATTCGCCCATTCCCATCCATTTTAGTTCACTGACTCCCAGGCTGTCAATGTTTATTCTTGCCATATCCTGTTTGACCACATCCAGCTTACCAAGGTTCATAGATCTCACTTTCCAGGTTCCTATGCAGTCTTTTTCTTTGCAGCATCAGACTTTCCTTTCACTCCTTTCACTTCCAGGCATGTCCGCAGCTGAGCATCCTTTCGGCTTTGGCTCAACCACTTCATTAGCTCTGGAGGCTAAGTGCCTACCTGTGACTAACGACAGGAATGAAATGTTGCCTCACTTAGGACAGGTAACTGCTTGATGAGGAATGTTATTCTCAAGCAGGCCCGATGTCTGTTCTTGGTTTATTCATTTGCAAGAATTAATGGAGTCTCTTCAATTAATGTGTTCTAGACTAAAATCAAGATGTGTAGCTTTTGCGAGGAACAAGAAAAGAGAGTTAGCCCATCACCACGAAATATTCAGGGCTAAAACTTGGGTGGTTCATAAGCCCCTGATTTGTTTCAAAGCCAAGAGGTATATTGGAACACAATTGTTTCAGCACCATCTCAAACCCATTTTGCTTGCCTAGAGATTTAAACTGACTTTTAAAAAAAATCTGGTGTATGGCTAAATAGCTCAGTGAGTTAAGTAGAGGTTGGAAGTTTGATTCCCCCCCTTTGCCTTCCTGAAGCAGAACCAGCCTTATGTAAGCTACATAGTTCCAGGGCTCCCACTGTATATTCAATTGCAAGTTGCATAATTCCAAGGTGCCCTCGTAAAGAAAGGAATTGGTAGATTGCATAATTCCAAGGTGCCTCCAAAAGAAAGTATCACTACTGAATACTCTCTACCTAGAAAACCTTAGAAAGGATCACAATAAGTCAGAAGTGACTTGAAGGCACGGAATTATTTATTATTGTTATTTCACCTTCTTTGCTTTGGTAGCATATGTTAGAGCAGCTGTTCTCAGCCTTTGTCCCTCCAGATTTTTTGGCTTTAAACTCCCAGAAACTCTATCCACAGTGGCCAACAGTTAGGAGATTTGAAGGCTGAAGACCAAAACATCTGGAGGAGCAAAGATAGATATCCACTGCTTTAGGGTTGCTAATGTTTGTTTATATTCTTTTAACTATATTTTTTATTCCCCTTGTATCTCTTAGGAGGAGGGGTGGTTCAAAAAGTTTTTAACTAACTAAACTGTTAATGGAGAATTTTAATGCCTCTTTTCCCTTCTAATGCTTTCTTTATGCAATCTGAATCTTCAAACCAGATTTGTTCTGATAGCTGATTGGAAAAGCTCCGACTACTCTCCAAACAGAGGACTGCGCTCTGTAAAACAGGATACATGGCCACTCTGGATAATCTGCCAAGAAGAAATAATGAGAACTGGAAGCACTTTTAACTTTCCATCTACCTGCTACTTGAAGAATCTTGGACCCACTAGCTGTTAGAGTCACACTGCCATTTTATTAGGTGCATGCAACAATTTTCCCTTGTCATCTTTTGATCCATGTTCTGATGTACCCCGGTCTTCTGTGTGATTCATTACATGATTACCTCGCACAGTTCCAGGACTGAAGCTGCTATTCTCCATGACCTGAGTATATTGCAACCTTCAAAAATATAAACCAGCTGGAGCCCCATTGCCAGGAGATTACAAAAACCATGTCCAGACAGAGGATAAAATGTCATCCAAAGTCACTAGTGGAGTAATATCTTGGTAGTATTAGGCAAGGAAGTGCCTTCCAGTTCTTAGAATCTTCCAAGCTTGGATAATGTTTCTTCTGTGTGATTTTTCAAACATTGCTCTCAGTCCAATTCAAAATACATCATTGTTCTCATTGCAGTCCTACTTGATACATATCAGTTTCTCAGTTTCACTGTTTATCTGCTTTGTTCTTGTTTTTATTACTAAGAGAACTTAGATTTTACAGACCACATCCTGTTTGTTGGGGGGAAAAAAAGTAAAAATAAAGGTCTGATTAAATGATTTTAGACAGCTATCATATATCAGTTAAGAGGTTTATTTATAACCATGAAAGCTCTTAGAATTATACTCTACTTAGTTGTGTTTCCATGGGAGAGAGAAGATTATTTTAAATTAAAGAGAACAATATATTCAATAGAATGTTTTTATTAGGAAGGAAGCAGTATTTCCAGTCTAACTCTTACATGTAAGACAAGGGAGCCTACTGTATTACAAAGCATTTTAAAAATAGGGCTAGAAAAGATTATTAAATTATCTATAGCTCTCTGGAGTCCAACAGACTATGTCTACAAACAAGCCGGTGTCACATATTTTAAGTGATGGTGTTAATAATGACTTAGATCAATGAAAATTAACTGTGCTGAAATATACTCTACTGTGACTGAAGTATTTTAGGGGTGGCAAATTGCATCCTCCAGATGATTTTGGACTGCAATTCCCAGCATGCCTTCCCTTAGCTATGGCAGTAAGAGTTGATGGGAGTGACAGTCCAAGAACATCTGGAGGGTCACATTTTGCCCACTCCTGAAATATGCCTTAGTAGACTGAAGATATAATGCTAGTATTTGGAAACTCTGACCATCAGAATGGAGCATGATAATTTTTAAAGCAGCTTCTTTAAAATACCCAATCCTTAAACAAACAATTTCCACTTAGAAAAGCATTAGGTAACAGTGGCCCCTCCCACAATCTTCTGAAGTGATTCAATCCAGGAAGGCCCCTAGCATTTAAGTGCCACAGTTTGGACTATAGTTACATGCTGGGTAAATTCTCAAGAATGCTGGACTCAGTTCAGCAAGCCATGAGCACAGGGGCAAAGAGTTGTTGTGATGTCCTGTAAGCCATAGCCATTACTGCAAACCAGAAAAAACTTGCAGTCTGTTGAACTGCTGCCATTATTCCAAGATCTTATTGTTACCCTATTTATAATTTTATAGTATAAAAATGGAGCAACTGTTTCAGACTGGAACTCTGGCCATACAAATGTGAGAACCTATCTAGATAAGGTTCAAAACCAGGTACTTGTCAACACAACATTTTCAGTATTCTCTCATGCATAGAGAAAGAAAATTCCATAATTCAACTTCAATTTAGCCTTTATGAAGAAGCATTTGTTTGGCCCCAAGCACTTAATGATTGTTTTATATGCTTAAATACTTAAATCTATGCCTTGAATAAGGGCAAAGGAACCTTGATAGATTGTCTAAATTGACATAAATTAGTATGATAATCAGTCAACATTAGTGTATGATAAAGTCTTTAAAGAAAGCCACGAACCATTTTTAGAATGGCAGAAAGCATCTGATGAAAAACAACATTGAAGAGTCCGGCCAGAATGCATGATGACTCAGAGTACTATTTTGTAGTTGTGTCAAGTAAAGTACATCTGAAATCTGATGAGGATTGGCATTAATGCAGAAAAGGCCATGATGAGTGTGAAACAATGTGTTGAATGTACATGTTCAGACTTTTTGTTGGCTTTGGCAGTTTTGCAGTAGATTATTTAAGAACTCCATAAACATCTGGATATGAGGAGGAGGAAAGTAGCTTCATACTTAAAAGATGAAGTTAATATTGGACTACAAGACTATAAATGGAAAAGAAAATAGTTTGCTAGCACAGCTGTTTCCAATTTTCTTGAATGTATCTTTCAAACAAAAAAAGAAATGCTCTGCCATAAAAATCTTAACTCAAGCCAAGTTCTAGGCCCACAAGTTCACTTATAGGACTAAAGTTGCAAAAGTTCTTCCATTTGCGTGATATAACAACATCAGGTGAATTTTCATGTTTTGTCATCAAACAAGCACTGAGGCCTCAACATGAAAACCCCATGGTATCTGGAACCCCACTTGCCGTCTGAACATTTCAGCATGTTATTGAAGATGTGTGTGCGTGTGTGCGTGCATGCGCACATGCACACATGTGTGTTTTCTGTGCCACAACTAATAGCAACCCTAATAGGGTTTTTAAGGTAAGTGAGATATTTAAGTGGCTTAAATTTAAGTGGTTTTACCAGTTCCACCTCCCTAGTGAGTTTCCTTGGCCAAGTGGAGATTTGAATTCTGTTCTCCAAACTCCCAGTTCATCACTAGTCCTAGTCTAGTGACTCCAGGCATGGGGAGGGAGGCTGTCTCCCTGCAGGGCTACCAAGTCACCAGCTGAGCGGGAAGAGAGTGGTGATCTAGGAGTGATTGGAAAGATGAGCGAGGCTGCTGCCACCGCCGGACATGTGAGTGGATGGTCCAGCCTCAGGAGCGGGACCCTTGTTAAGTCCAGCTGCACAGGGATATTCATATACAAATACCCCCATTTCTAATGATAATATAATAGTCTTCAAATATTTGAAGGGCTGCCATGTGAAAAATAGGAAAGGCTTGTTTTCTGTAAATCTCAAAGATAAAACCTAAAATAATGGTTTCAAATTACAAGAAAGAAGTCCCCCCCCCCAAAAAAAAAATCAGAAAGAACTTATTGAAAGTAAGAGTGACTTTACAATGGAGTGGACTTCCCTGGGAGGGTGATGAGCTCTACTTCATTGGATGTTCATTGAATGCTTTTAAATAGAGGTTGGATGGTTATTTATCAGGTATATTTTACCTGTTGATTTCCTGCTTCTTCAGGGTGTTGGATCTGAGTACTCTTAGAGTCCCTTCCTTTCGTGAATCTATAATTTTATGAGTCTGTGCTCCAAATCAAGTTGCCCCCTGAAGCATGTATGAAAAGATGACTGTAAACAAGCATTTTATCTGTAACGTTACATTTGAGACTGTGACAGGTCTTAATGAAGAATCTACCAATTAATCAATAAATTACATTGAAAAATAACCATCTTTATGAGAATCAGGGCCAATACATTTCTATTGCCTGGCGAGGACTCCAATTTCCTAAACCAGTTTGATTTAGAAAATCTTGTGATATGTCAATTCTTGAATTCCTTTTCATTCTGCCACTATCAAAAACTGAAACTGAATACATAGCAATACTATATTTGGTGACACAAAAATATATGACAGCAACTGGGCCCTTCTGGTATTGGTATATATTCAGTTTCAGTTTTTGATAGACTGAATACTTGGAGTCCTTGCGAGGCAATAGAAAAAAAGGAAAAGAACCAAAATATTATTTGTTATGTGATTAAAACTGGCTTTAAAAGCCGAGGATGTGATTAAAGGATCGCATGACAGCTCTCAACGGAGAATATCCTCAAAGGTGTGATAGGATAAAACACTGTAAAATTTGGCTGTTTCAGTCTTATCTAGATCAGTGGTTCTCGGCCCTCAGTAACCAAGGTGTTCTTAGACTGCAGTTCCTAGAAGCCCTCACCACCAGTTATGCTGGCCACAGTTTCTAGGAGTGGCTGCCCAAGAACACCTGGGTTATTCTAGGTTGGGAACTATCAATCTAAATCCAGAGTTTCTGACTACTGTCTCCCTATGAAACCTTGAACAGATCTCAACAAGTTAGAATTGACTTGATGGCATGCATTTAGTGGTATTAATTACTCCAAATGAGAAACATTTCCAAACTATGCTCCACAGTAATAAGGTTACATACAAGTAGTTATAGGAACTGTGAAGCTCTAGTTCCATGGAAACCAAACGAAACAACTTCAACCAAAATGGTTTGAACACAGCGTTCTAGTTCCAATTCACTTTTTTGGACTTCAACCTGAGATTTACTTAGCCAGCAAACAAGTAGCATGAGATGTGCCACATGTTGTTACAGCACAACACCATAACACAATATTACATCAGCATTCCAAGTATATAGGCTCTAGTGTTTATCCAAGGACACATGTTTAAAAGAACATCAGAAACAGTGAACTCTATTAGAGCTGTGTTGTGCACCATGTTAGAATTTGGAAACTCTTAATGGCTCAAATCACATAAAACAAGTAATGTGGGAATGTTCAGATGCACCTATATTTTTAATCTCTGCAGGTGTGCAGTGTATTTGGCAGAAGGCCAGCCCATAGTCACACATGCTTAAATCCTATTGATTTAAATGCTACTTAAGTAAGTGGTCTGGAATTCAGCCCAGACACAGCCCACAGAATTGTAAAGTTGTCCCTATCACATGATATGCAGAGTGACTTCAATCTAATTTTGTTATTTGAACTACCTCTGATATTAATTTGTGCTTCCCTCTTCTACTGAGAGTAATGTTGCCAACTGGTGGGTAGATTTTCTTGTGGCCAAATTATTTTCTTCATCAAGCTTGTTTTTGCACATTTGATTTCAAAACTTGATGTTCACAACATTCTGTTCTATGTGATGAGAGTGATGGGTGATGAGAATCATCTTCATCATTACAACAATCATCATATAAGTCACAAATATTTATTTTTATTAAAAACATTTTTTACCTTGCCATCCTCCTTAAAAAGGACCCAAGGCAGCTTACATCATTGCTTGTGCTTGTCTCATCAACTGGCACTCATAGTCTCAATAACTCATTCTGAAACACTGGTAAGAGAAAGCATAAAGGTTCCATTTACAGTTCTAAGCAGATGAAAAACACCATATTGTAGACAATTGACTGGTTACACAAACAAGCCTTAAATGACTCATAACTGCATACTGACTACGTGCGTAACTAACTACATTAGACTAACTAATTTCCAGAAGACTGAAAAGGGGGGAAGGAGATATTCTTAACTAGAGAGGCATGGCTGTCTTCAAAATCAGAGACAGAAAGGAGACAATTGGTTACTGCTATACTGAATGACAGTCACCCCAGTCCAGAAAGATCCTTCCCAGCTAAGCCTCTTAAAGGCAGCATAAGAAGGTTGCAAACAAAAACCCCAACACAATCACCCTCCTTATTCAATTGTGTAAGCAAACAGTATCCTGGGCACAACTGAATTTAGAGCAATTTCAGTGAACATCTTGAAAATATAGAAAGTCAGACCAAGCAAAAAAACAAAACAAAAAATGAAAAAAATAAAGAAGACAAAAACGTTGTGGCATCTTAGCGACTAACTGATATATTTTAATGTGAGCTTTCATGGACAAGTTCACTTCTTCAGACAGGAGCAAAGATGGGAAGAGTTACTTCTGTGGACTAGAGTCGTCAGAATATTCCAAAGATGACAGCCCATACTGACAGATGAGAAAGTTAATAGGAAAGAGTGAACATTTTAATTGTTAATGGGGGTTTGTGTGTGTCATATATTACTATGAGTACATGAAACATAATTTGATTGCTTCATAATATGTTCATGCCTTTAACAAGTAGGTTAATTTTAAATGTATGCTGTATTGTTACATTGAGGGCCATGGACAGCTTGTGGACCAGGACTGGAGGCATCCCAGCTCAAAAGTTTGGGAGAGCGCCTTCTACTCTATTCATGAGCAGCCCTTTGGAAAAGCTTAACCAGAATGAGGCTGAAGTGACTGATTTTACTCCCTTTTGTACTGTGCACTTAACTTACAAATCAAACCTAGAGTTTTAAATATGCATCTACATATTTATTTTTTAATTGAAATTTGTATGAAGATGTATTTACTGCTATGAACATGTATTTACTGCTATGAAGATGTATTTACTACATTTAAACCCCATGCTTCCAATGATCTTAAGCAGTGTACACAGTCTCTCCCACCCCATTGATCCTAAAAGCAATCCTACAACGGAGTATAGTCTAAGAGAAAGGGAGTCCCACAACACCACCCAGTGAATTTCATGTATTTGAGGAGATTTGAACTGGCATCTCTTGGTGTATTTGTGCTCTGCTTGTTTTGGGACAATATTCAAAGAATGCTCCCAGACTGTTTACCATGGTGCTTCTCTGTGTTAAAACACAGCACAGCCATAATGATGGTACTAACCTAGTTATGGGGGAACATTGGCTAAAATCCTGTTGAGCACTGATGTAAGGGAAACTATGTCATCCAGCAGTAATTAAAGAGTTCCCTCTTCCATCTGCTTCAAAGCACTCACAGCTTGTACACAAGCTTATCTTAAAATAGCTGGAAGGGACTCTATGGATCATCAAGTCCAGCATAATGAACCTCAGCCATGCCATTCTAGCAAGGATTTTAAGAGTCATAAGAAGGCTAAGCTCAAAGTTATGGCCAAAACTTTAATGTCACACTTTGCCGCCTTAGAGGATAAATGTCAGGCCACTCGCCTGACCAGAAGGGATATGGGTGCTCCAATGGCAACTCCTCAGCATCTTGATGAGGAAGAGGAGCATGGCGTGAATGTGATAGAGGTTGAAAGGTCCACTGCTGGAAGGCGAGGTTGTCATGTTGGCAATGAGGAGTTGACATGCAATGACCGGTTCGGCATGGAGGAGCAGGAAGCACCACTACCTACCCTGACATGTGAGTTGACAGCAATACCTGACACTACCAATGCATTCCAGTTTGGCCTTGCCAGGGCAGTAGACATATTAGCTGTCCATTTCATACATCCCCTGACATGCAAGGTTTCAGTGTATCAGTGGGTCCTTGGCCCAGCACAAGGATGCCAGTGGGCAATTGGGGTGCTCCTTATTCTCAAGCCACTTTCCCGACAGTTGTGGGATCAACGCTGGGTATCGGGGTATGGCCCTTTCTATCAGTTCCTGACACAGGTTATAATTCAGTCCCTTTGAAGGCTTTGCATTTTGGGGATCACCTTACTCCGGCAACTAAAGAAAAAGATCTGACAGGATCACTACATTGATTTATTTGACCTGCTTAATAGAGAGGTAGATAAAGAGAATTTGGATAAAGAGGATGATCAGGAGAAGGAAAAATGCAAGAGGCGCAAAGAGGACCTGGGCAAACTGGTTGCCGGGTTTTTTTAATCTACACTGGTGCAGTTGTAAAAGCCCGGCCATAGAGGGCCCTGTCACTATTCCAATACAGTGGGGTCTTGACTTAAGAACGGCTTGAGTTAAGAACATTTTGACTTAAGAACCGCTCTCATAGGAAAATATTGACTTGACTTACATACTTAGATTTGAGTTAAGAACTGAAAAAAACCACGTGGGAGGCAGGGAAAGTGCAAAATTTGAACTTTCAGTTAACTGTTGGCCAGTGAAAAGGGTGCCTCTCTGCTTCCTCACTCCTCCCAGCGTTTAGAGAGTGGATTGGGAGACAGTCTTCAGACTGCCTGGTACTGTACTGCCTGGACTGTATTTTCCCTGCCTTCCCTGAACCTTTCTTGACCTAGTGGTCGAAGGCAGAATAGCAGCTTCCCATTAGCTTCTATGGACGGAAAAGAGCAGATACGGATCAAATGGTTTTCAATGCATTCCTATGGGAAATGCAGATTTGACTTGAGAACTTTTTGACTTGAGAACCACCTTCCAATACGGATTAAGTTCTCAAGTCAAGACCTCACTGTACTTGGATTTAATCTATAGAGCATACATAGATTTTGCAGGGCAGGCGTGGCTTTTGTATGATGAATCGTTCCATATGTGAAGCGCGATTCATCTGAATCTACGCTGGGATGAACCATTGCCTGGCCTCTAGCTGCAGTTCATGATGCCTGCCAGACTGAACATCGGTGATAGGTTTGATAGCAAGCACCTTAATAGTACACTGGGTCAGGCTCAGAACTCCCATGGTATCACAGGGGAAGTGGTTCAACCCCACTTGCTTTGTTGGGACTACAATGCCATTGGCACGTGTACATAAAACCATGCCGTTTTAGGCATGAGTGTTCAGTTTGTGGGGGACAACATTCCAGCACAACATGCTTTAGAGCCAGAGCACAGATGAATAACAACAAAGACAGTGGAGGGAACAAAAAGGCTGGGAGTGGAGGTGGTGCAGCTACCAAAGGAATCCAGTCCAATTAAGGTGTCAGTTTTGGAATCATGGTTGCGGGACCATCCGAGGAGGTTAGATGCCTAGTATTTGCTGGACTGCTTTAAATATGGTTTTAGAATACTGGTGGTAGGTCAGCGTAAGACCTTTTTTCCTAGAAATTTAAAGTCAGTGCAAGAAATGAAAGGTGTAGTTAGGGCAAAAATCCAGAAGGAAGTCATGGAATTGGGTATTGGGACCTTACCAGCAGCCCCCTGTGGAGAACCTACAGATATCTCCATTGGGTGTGGTGCCCAAGAAAAATAGTGGTGAATATAGGCTCATTCATTATCTGTCCTACCTGGAGGGCGAGTTGGTGAATGATGCCATCCTGCAGAAATTTTGCTCAGTACATTGCACCTCTTTCAATGAGGCAGTACGCATGGTTCGTAGATGCAAAATAGGGGCGGAGCTTGCGAAATATGACATTAAGTCTGCATTTTGCATTCTCCCCGTCCATCCTCAGGACTTTGATCTTCTAGGCTTCTATTTTCAGGGCTCTTACTATATCAACAGGGCACTGCCAATGGGCTGTTTTGTATTGTGCGCTGCATTTAAGTGGTTCAGTTCATTTTTGGAATGGATGGTTAGGTGTAGAGCATGCTGCAGAAACACTGCCCATTATCTAGATAAATATCTTTTTTGTGGTTGTCATGACACTGGACAGTGCAAGTTTCTCTTAGAAACATTCCAAGCAATGGCGTAAAAGTTAGGGCTGTCATTGGCAGAAGAGAAAACCAACGGCCCAGCTACGTCAATTATGTTTCTCAGTATTGAATTGGATACCATACAACAGGCTTCTCAGCTGCCAGAGGATAAGTTAGAAGTCCTAAAGGGTCATATTGCTAGAAGCCCTAAAGAGACGCAATGAAAGGCTTGCATCACCCCTTTCAAAGAACACAGGTGACAAGGGGTTTGAGAAAGGATTCACAAGTCTGGAGTCAGTTTTTGGCAGATTTCAATGGGGTGTCCTTTTGGAGAACTGAGATGAACCTTAAGGCTGAATTTCAGGTTCAAACTGATGCGGCAGGTGCAGGGCCTAAAGTCTGGGACTAATTCATTTAGAATTGTGGCTGCATCAACTACAGCTGTTCTAGGTTGTCAGCCCGAAGACATCAAACGTTTGGGGCAGTGGTCATCTACGTCTTATCAAAGATATGTTAGAACATTCCCTAATGTCTAGGCAGGTGCCTGGTCTTTTTATCTTTGCAGGTCCAGCACCGGGGGGGGGGGCAGAAGGTGGCAGGTTGTGATTCTTGGCCACAGTTTTGTTTTGGGGGCAACAAAGTACCCAGCCAGGTCTGCATGGGGGACCAATTTGGGGCTAGGAGTTGCATCCCAGATCATCTGGAAAGGCATCTGCAGAATGCAATGGTGCCAATTTTGTCAAGGAGTGGCATTTGGCTTATATCCCCCAATGTATTAATTATACATTTGGGCAGTAACAACCTGGCTGAGCAGGGTGGCAAGGCCCTGCTTCTGGATATTATGACCTCAGATGGTTGAGGGCAATGTATCCCGATCTGCGCATTATTTGGTCGACACTCATCCCCCGTATGGTGTGGTGTGATAAGCATCAGGCGAAGCGGGTTAACATGGCTCGAAAGAGGTGTTAACTGTGAGGTTTGCAGAGAGGTATGTAAGGGCCTACATGCAATATGCCAGCAAGTTTAGAAAACCCAACAGTGGCCAGAGGATTGGAAAAGATCAGTCTACATCCCAATCCTAAAAAAGGGCAGTGCCAAAGAATGCTCCAACTACCGTACAATTGCACTCATTTCACACGCTAGCAAGGTTATGCTCAAAATCCTCCAAGGTAGGCTTCAGCAGTATGTGGACCGAGAACTCCCAGAAGTACAAGCTGGATTCCGAAGAGGCAGAGGAACTAGAGACCAAATTGCTAACTTGCGCTGGATTATGGAAAAAGCCAGAGAGTTCCAGAAAAACATCTACTTCTGCTTCATTGACTATGCAAAAGCCTTTGACTGTGTGGACCACAGCAAACTATGGCAAGTTCTTAAAGAAATGGGAGTGCCTGACCACCTTGTCTATCTCCTGAGAAACCTATATGTCGGACAGGAAGCAACAGTTAGAACTGGATATGGAACAACTGATTGGTTCAAAATTGGGAAAGGAGTACGACAAGGCTGTATATTGTCCCCCAGCTCATTTAACTTATATGCAGAATACATCATGCGGAAGGCTGGACTGGAGGAATCCCAAGCCGGAATTAAGATTGCTGGAAGAAATATCAACAACCTCTAATATGCAGATGATACCACTCTGATGGCAGAAAGTGAGGAGGAATTAAAGAACCTTGTAATGAGAGTGAAAGAGGAGAGTGCAAAAAATTGCCTGAAACTCAACATCAAAAAAACTAAGATCATGGCCACTGGTCCCATCACCTCCTGGGAAATAGAAGGGGAAGATATGGAGGCAGTGACAGATTTTATTTTCCTGGGCTCCATGATCACTGCAGATGGAGACAGCAGCCACGAAATTAAAATACACCTGCTTCTTGGGAGGAAAGCGGCGACAAGCCTCAACAGCATCTTAAAAAGCAGAGACATCACCTTGCCAACAAAAGTCCGAATAGTCAAAGCTATGGTTTTTCCTGTCATGATGTATGGAAGTGAGAGCTGGACCATAAAGAAAGCAGACCGCCGAAGAATTGATGCCTTTGAATTGTGGTGCTGGAGGAGGCTCTTGAGAATCCCCTGGACTGCAAGGAGAGCAAACCTATCAATTCTAAAGGAAATCAACCTTGAGTGCTCACTGGAAGGACAGACCCTCAAGCTGAGGCTCCAATACTTTGGCCATCTCATGAGAAGAGAAGACTCCTTGGAAAAAACCTTGATGTTCGGAAATTGTGACAGCAAGAGGAGAAGGGGACGACTGAGGATGAGATGGCTGGACAGTGTCTGCGAAGCAACCAACATGAATTTGATACAACTCCGGGAGGCAGTGGAAGATAGGAGGGCCTGGCGTGCTCTGGTCCATGGGGTCACGAAGAGTCGGACATGACTAAATGACTAAACGACGATGTAAGGGTCTTGGATCAGTGATCGGTCACCAAGAGATCCGTGTGAATAGGCCCGAGCTGTTTAGGCATGATGGCGTGCACCTACCAAATATGGGCTTGGAGATTTTCTTAAAGGACATTAAGGGGGGCCTGCTTTTGGAGTTCAAGAGGCTCAATGGCAGGCATGGGACTTAGCTTTGCTAGTCCCTATGCTGTGGTGCGTAGTGCAGATAGAACAGGTTGTGGTGAGTCCCACAGCAATCATAGGTAACACATAGAGCATCTCATCTCCCAGTGCTGCGAATCATGCAATTACAATGCTGGGGAGGGGTGAGATGTGCTGGGACTGCTCCCGGACCAACAGTCAACAATGAGGAGGGGGCTTGAGGTCCGGGGGTGATCAAATTTGGGCCGGTCGGGTTCTCGCTGTCTTCACGACCACTGAAACTTAGGGCTCAGGACTCATCCATTATCTTTGTTAGGGGTCTGTCGCACTCCCTCTGCAGAACCTGATTCTGCACTACCGCATGACCCCTTTTAATCAAAGGAATTAATGATTTTTAAAATAAAATGTGGCCCATGTTTATTCCATTATATTTGTCATGTGTCTTTATTCCGGGGTAGGGAATAAAAGCTGAACACGGACAAGACGGTGGTCCTGATGGTGGGTGGACCCTCCATGAGCAGTTTGGGAAACTCCCTCTCTTTTGGGGGGATGACTCTCACTGTGAAGAGTGAGGTTCGCAGCTTGGGGAAACACCTGGAGCCGGTGCTCACCATGGAAAATTTTTGTGGTGTCAGTGGTCCGTTCCGCATATTTCCATCTTCGGTGGATTGCCAAAGTTGATGTTGGGCGCTCACCACTCTGGTCCATATGCTTGTAATCTCGAGATTAGACCACTGTAATGCACTCTACGTGGGCTACCTCTGAGATTGGTGCAGAATGATTACATACAAGACCCTAAATGGTTTAGAACCTTGATACTTGGTGGAGTGCCTCCTCCCGCCTAGATCTGTCCTTACCTCCAGATCTAGCCAGGAGGGGTGATTGAGGAACCTAACACCAAGGGAGGCCCGGAAGGAAAAAACAAGACACCGGGCCTTCTCGGCAGTGGCTCCTTCTCTCTGGAACAAATTCCCCTCCAAGATTTGTTTGGCCCCCTCACTGGGTATTTTCAGAAACCAACTTAAGACCGCGTTGTTCAGACAGGCCTTCCTTCCAGGCACTACTTAACTTCTCTTTTGATCCCATCTTGAACTGTTGTTGTCTTTGGTAGAATGTTAGACTAGGACACAATATACAGTACCTATTTTCAATCACTGCTCAGTCATGATACTCACTAAATCCTTTCTACTAGACCTACCTCACAGGGCTGTTGAAGGGAGGATGATTCTCAAATGTATTACAGTCAACCCTCGACTTACAAACAGCTCGAGTTACAAACATTTCGACTTACAAACCACTCTGATAGAAAAATATTGACTCGACTTGCACACTTAGATTCGAGTTACAAACCAAAAAAAACGTGTTTGAGGTGGGGAAAGCATGAAGTTTGCACTTTCAGTTAACCGTTGGCCAGTGAAGAGGGTGCTTATCTGCTTCCTCGCTCTTCCCAGCGTTTTGAGAGTGGATTTGGAGACAGTCTTCAGACTGCCTGGTACTGCCTGGTACTGCTGGTATTGCCTGGTACAGTGCGGTACGGACTGTATTTTTATTTTTTGGCGCTTTTTTAATTTTTGATTTTTGGATTTTTAAAAGGTGTTCCCTCCCTCCTTTGCTGCCCCCCTTTCCCCAAAAGGTGCTTGTATTGGCTTGTCTTGATTTAAAAGGTGCTTTTCAAGGTGATCTGTTGTCTGAAAGGTGCTTGGTTTTTTCCAGAAGGTACTTGTCTTGGCTGAAAATGTGCTTTTCAGGGTGTTCTGTTGAAAAGGTGTCTGTTCCCTCCTTCTCTCCCTCATTTCTTTCCTTTTTTTTTAACCTAAGTCATCTTAGGTTAAAAGAAAAAAGAAAGAAATTCTGCCCCTAGTGGTAGGAACAGATTAACCGGCTTTGCCTTAGTTCCTATGGGAAATGCCCCTCAACCTAAGAACCAAAAACAGCCGGAACAGATTAATTGATTTTCAGTGCATTCCTATGGGAAATGCTGATTCGACTTACAAACTTTTCGACTTACAAACTGCCTTCCAATACGGATTAAGTTTGTAAGTTGAGACCCCACTGTAATTAGTTTTAATGTACACAGGGAGACATAAATCCAGCTAGGCCTGTTCTCTTATCCTTTCTGGACTTTTTCTTAATTGCAACATATAGTTCCAAAGTTACAATTTTAAGTTCAAGAGATGCAAACATTCTTTCATGTTAGCTGATGGCAGAGAGTGGCTGATAAGAACATGGAAGGGAAAAAGAAGCCAGCTCCTCCAGAATACCCAAATCTGATTAATGGTACCTATTTCTCCCTCTGTCCTCCTGCCCAGACCTCCTGCTCTCTACAGCATGTCTACCATAGTACATCAGTCACTAAAGGACATAGGGTACATAGCCCCGAAAACTGAACCCTCACAGTACACCAGTCATTGATGGGCAGAGCTGGGCAGGAGTACTTATAGATATACACAAAGAGCAGCCAGGCAAGTTGTTCTTACTTACATACATGTGCACAGACAAAAACCTTCTGGGAGTAGCCTGACTCTGAGGTGGGGCAGTGCACCTCTAGTCATAGTGAATGAACAGCCACTGGCAAAGTCATCAGTGTTGTGATAAGCTAATGCCACTCCCCCTGAAAATAACCAATAGATTAAGGGTTTTGACTTCTTCAACTTCAGTGTTTTTTTCTTTAATGTCCCCACTTTTGTTCAGAAAACTTTTGTTCAGTTTTATGATGCCTCTTGTGCTGTACATTGATGTTGCCACATTCCATGTTCCAGGCATTTTCTTCCCAATTTTTGTAAGTTTTTAAATACCATTGAATGTGTCACTAAGAATCAAATGCATGGATTTGTGCAATAATGTGCATTAAGCACATGAATTTATCTTATGCTGCTTTTCCCCTCCCTTCCCCAAATCCTGTGGACACCCCTTGTTTTTATTGTGCATGTAAACTTAGCCATGCCTTTTCTTTGCATGCCAATTGGTGTCTCAAAACAATGCTTCAAGAGACACTGAAATCCCCTCCCCCCAAATTAAGGCTTTGTAGCATGTAAATTACTTGAACTTCTACATTGCAAATTAAAAACAAATCTGGAAGATATGGGCCGTGGAGGGGGAGAGAAAGCACTGCAATGCCTGCAAATTATAAGCTAATAAATTTCAAATATTGTGCATAGCTATTTACTCTGCAGTTCAATAAAGAATATAGTTACTATGGCAACTCCTACATCACATGTGTATGCAACTTGAGAGATACAGATTCTTTTTCTTTTTCTTTCTTTTTTCTTTTTTAAAGAAAAAGACACTTAGCAATATGGCATTTGAGCCGCTGAGTTTTAAACATGTTTAAAATGACATCTTGGAACAGTGGCAAAAGGCTAGCTATGGTTTGATGAAGGGGAGAGTGAAAAGACAAGATGGCTAAGATTTTTCTCTCCCTGTACCATTTTTATTTTAAAAATCAAGAATTAGTGAGTCTTATGTAACAAAGTACATATGCTATCGGTCTCCTGGGGAAACTTACTGCAGAATTCCAAGGGATACTTGCCCTCTCTAACTTAATGATCTTTTCGTAGGAGTGAAAGACCCAACGCTGGAGTACTTGCAAAAGAGGGACACTCTGGCCTAAAGAATACATAAGTCAAAAAGAAGGAGAGGAAAGCTGTCCAGATCACAGCATGGAGGCTACCTAAGCATGCTGTAATTGAATCACAAAAGTTCTGTGTATCCCCAAATAAAAACAAAGCAGGAAGTCAAGGCTTAAACAATACAAAATGTGTGAAGTCATGTGGCACAGTTCAAAAGATTCCTAAGGGCAAAGAAGGAGTCTCTTGAAAACTACGGAACTATGCATGTGACACTAATTAAACAGGACAAAAGACACAGTAGACAAATGTGATGAATCTAAAATGCTAAGGATGGATTTGCAATTTTTTGCAATTGCTTTGAAGAGAAATTAGCAGAAAAATCCTGATCCACAGATATGGGGGCACTGTGGTGTGTGTGTGTGTGTGTGTGTGTGTGTGTGTGTGTGTGTGTGTGTGTGTGTGTGTGTGTGTGTGTGTGTGTGTGTGTGTGTGTGTGTGTGTGTGTGTGTGTGTGTGTGTGTGTGTGTGTGTGTGTGTGTGTGTGTGTGTGTGTAGAGACCTACAGGATGGGCCTGGGGAAGCCCTATTCCCACAGAGATGCTGCCAGAAATTCTGTTTGTCCCAGTATGCTACAAAATACTGACACTTTGAGCTAGGACAGCTCCAACTTACAGCTGTCCTTCATTTGCTTGAGGACTCCTGAATGTCCATCTAGGTAATGACTGAACATCTCTATCTCTTTTACAAGTGCCTGCGGCTTAGCAAATCTTTTCCTTTTTCTACAAGACTATCTTTCATGTATACCAGAGGTCCATTCATGTCACACCAGAGTTCAGTATTTTCATCTCCAGGCTAAAATATACCTTATTCTTTCTAATTTTCCCAATAGGACGTCTTTTCTTCCTCACTGATGTACCATGTTCCTTACCCTCCACCCATCCTAGAACCTGCTCCTGTTTGTTTACTTCCTTCATAAAGCATGGAACCCACAAATGAACACAGTGTTCTTGATGAGGTCTGATTAGTAAGTAATTAAATTGAGTTGCTACTTCTTCTTTCTGGAAAATTATGGTTTAGTTGATTTAGCCTGAAATTGCATTAGCCTTTTTTTTTTTGCAGCCATTCTATATTGCTGACTCATATTCATCATGCTTAACTATGAGTCTGAGATCATTTTCATATATTATACAGGCTGCCCCATTGTATAGTGCTTCCATTGCAGCATATGCTAACTTTGGACGAAACCGTACAAAACCTTAGTTTTGCAATTAGATGACAGATTCTTTGAGATATATTTGCTTATTCTACAAAACGATTTCCACCCGAAGTTGGAAATTAGATTGCTTTTGTTTGGTTATTGATTGTCAGGAAGTAGACAACAGGCTTGTAACATTATGCAACTTGATTGTGATGATGTAGCAGGAACTAACCTGCTACAAATAATGTAGTTAGTAGTAACTAGTTATTGGGGGAGGTGACAAGTAATGTGATTAATAGCCATACAGTTAATTCTAAGTTGTAATAAATAACACCAAGGACTTAAGTGCAATTAAAAACAACTATTGTGTTGTCTGCATTTTTACAGTATTTCTTAGATGTAATATCAGAATTGACCACTACGTGGAAACAGATCACATTTCCCTGCATTTTTCTCCCCTAAAAACAGCTCAATATGCTAATAATGTGCGACTTAACAAACTACTTAAGCAATCACAACAGTGATAATATACAATAACAGGAAGCTGGCTACTGGGTATGGAACCATATATTTTACAGATGTAACTTTATTCTAGAGAACTAACATTTTATCACCTTATAATTGTGAAGCTGTCTCCTCATACTACTGGCCTTCACAGAAACATTAAGGGATGATTCCAATGTCTCTATTCTCTTCCTTTCTGTTAGTAATTAGAGGCCTTGTCTACTGATTTCAGAGGCTGAAGCAGTATCAGATGACACCTTTGTAACACTAAGGAAAACTTATTAAGTTGCAATTTAGATCTGGAATTAATGAAAGAGGGAACTTGCTAATATTTTAAAAGGATTTAATTTTCTTTCTGTCTTGTCTCTCTCTGTGTGTTATTATCTTAGGTTATTCTTCACACCTGATATGTGAGAAACAGCACCTGTGCTATGAATACACAGAGACTAAGCACAATACCTTCTTTGTATCTTGATAATAAAACAAAAGAGGTAAGAACAGTAGAGAAATGTGTATATGTGAGAGAGATTCCAATGTGGTTACACAATCATTTCACTATCAAACTAGCTTAAGTACAATTATTTTTGGCACAGCAGAAGGGCAAATGATTCAAGAAAGAAAGTGCACAGACAAAAACAACAGATGGCAACCTTTTTTGTTTTGAATGAACAATTATATTTAATGGAATGGAATGTCCTAATGAGAGAGTAGAATTATTAAAGATCGGAATTAGATGGCAGTGAATGTAAATTATCATAACCAGGAAAATAAATTTAGAGTCTGACCAATTTCTATATTCTTCAAAATCACTAGCATCATATACAGTGATTTCCAAATATAGAAAGCAGTATGCAAGCTTTCATAGATCTATTCATAGATTGCTATTTGGCCATAAGGTATTCAAAGTGGTGTACAAAGCAAATACTAAAATAATTTGAACAATAAACAATAAGCAATAAAACTTCCAACTAGTAAAATCAGCTATGAGACCCTTGTTTAAAAACTCACCATTTATGGAACATAGGAAAAATTCATTTCGATCCTGTCGATGCCAGAAGCCCCCCCCCCAAAAAAAGAGAGACCAATATAACCTTTATAAGGATGACATTTCACAACAATGATGTCCTCAGAGAAAAGGCTTGATTCCATGATTCCCTCAAACTGAACATTTTGGCAGTAGAATTTACAACAAGGCTTCATATAAATATCATATCCTATGGGCAGGCAGATTTAGAAAGCACAGTTTTTATATGTCTGTTCGTAACCCACCATAGAGAAAAGGGCCTAAGTGGTTATGGCCCGATTCAGTCCTCCTGGGGACCTATCTGGACATCTGGAGTTCACACATCCATTCTCTCTGGGATCATCTTTTGGGAAACCACCCAAGTATTACATCACTGAAAAGTACTGTACGGCTAAAACAGGTTTGCAGTTTGAAGTCCACCCTTTTGCCTTTGGTCCCACTCTCCAGTTCACTGAAAATGAGTTAAGCCAGTGGTGTCGAACTGTGGCCCTCCAGATGTTCTTGGACTTCAACTCCCAGAAGCCTTCATCACCACCTCTGCTGGCCAGGATTTCTGGGAGTTGAAGGCCAAGAACATCTGGAGGGCCACAGTTCGACACCACTGAGTTAAGCCATCAAACCAAAAGAAGGGCCCATTCTCAAAATATGCAGATCCTGTGTCTATAAATTGTGGGGAGGTGCACAACACCCCTCCGCCCTTCAAAATGTGACTTATTGATTTTCTGAGCTCACAATCCCCCCCACCCTTAATCTATCATATTCTGGTAAGCTGCTTAATGTTGGCTTAGCCAATCATCAGCCACTTTGGCTAGTTACAATTAAGCTTCAAATTGTTCTATATGTTCTGTATCAATGTGCCATGAAATTGGTTGCCAGTTTATTCAGTGCATCACATGATTCACATTAAATTATTACAGGCTGTAACAATTAATGACGTTGCAACCCATGCACGTCACCAGAATGGTTATATGAATTGGTTCAAGTATACCATAACAGTAGGCTAAAGGACGGTTTCTGTCTTGTACATGATCTACCTAGCTTGTGTTGGATGGGAGAAAGCCTTGTGCAGCTTTCTTGGTTCAGTGGGAGATGCCAGAGAAGTGAACAGCAACAAACTGAGCATAAATGTATTCGTTCGTTCGTTTAGTCATTTAGTCGTGTCCAACTCTTCGTGACCCCATGGACCAGAGCACACCAGACCCGCCTATCTTCCACTGCCTCCCGGAGTTGTGTCAAATTCATGTTGGTTGCTTCGATGACACTGTCCAACCATCTCATCCTCGGTCGTCCCCTTCTCCTCTTGCCTTCACACTTTCCCAACATCAAAGTCTTTTCCAAGGAGTCTTCTCTTCTCATGAGATGGCCAAAGTACTGGAGCCTCAGCTTCAGGATCTGTCCTTCCAGTGAGCACTCGGGGTTGATTTCCTTTAGAATGGATAGGTTTGTTCTCCTTGCAGTCCAGGGGATTCTCAAGAGCCTCCTCCAGCACCACAATTCAAAGGCATCAATTCTTCGGCGGTCTGCTTTCTTTATGGTCCAGCCATAAATGTATACAACTCTGCATGTTCCAGTACTGATGTATATTTCAATGAATGTTGTGATGAAAAATCATCCCATGTGTATATGTTTGAATGAATGATCATTCTTATTACATTTGATAGAGGAGAAATTCTTTTTGAAAACAATTTCAAAGGAAGTGAGAGATTCTCATGGGTGACATGCAAAATTCTTGTGCTTGCCTTGCTTCTGAGGCGGCTGAACAGGGTGTGTGGCCTTCACTGCCTTTCTGTGTATTATCTCCTCTGTGAAAATCTCACTATCTCAGATTTCCATATTTTAATTAAAGCCAAGTAAGAGACATCATAAGGTAACTCCTCCCACAGAGCTTTGGGGGAAATTGAGGAAGTGTGAGCAGCCAGGGAAGCTGCAGAGTAATGAGGAGATGTGTAACAGAAATAAAAATGAAGAGTATCTTGTAAGAACATATATGTAACCAAAATAAATTCTAAAGAGGCTGGGAATGAAACTAAAAAAATAAAAAGAAATGAAGCTTCTGGGAAATTGGAAGACAAATAATGGTTCAGTATTATTTTCTCTTTTCTCTGGTAAAACTGGACAGCATGCTGCCCTCCTTCACGACTTCTACAGGGCTTCCAGGAGAAGCATCTGTAGCAGATGCTTTATAACTTTTTGTACTTTAGTAATTTGTCTTAGTACCTACTTGTGTGTCATCTTTTTCACTGAAGAAATTCTTACCAGTCCATATTTTAGAGATGTTTCTGTCTTTTGGGTGGTAGCCTTGTCAGAGTACAAAATTTACAGGCCTGAGCAGAACAAATGTCCTGATGAGCAGCCATGATGTTTAGGTATGTCAAAATGCTGAGTCACTGTGACTCAGGAGGGCTGGCTCAAAGATGATGCAACATCTGTGCTGATTGGACACAGCCAGATGTATAAGTGTATATATGTGGACTGTGCAGAGAAGATGCATTCCTGCTATTTTGATTAATTCATGGTGTCATGCTGTCGCTCTGTATATTTGTAAATATCCTGTAAATACACGTCTAGTGATTGAAGAAGCTGATCGTGTCTGTGTGAGTCATTTTGCCACAAGGACCTTGAAGTTACTCTGCAAAAACTTTTCCGCGTGTTCACGCACTAACAAGCCTGTGTTAAGGTCCATGATTTCATGCAACACGTAGAACCAAGTATACATAGCACAGTAAAATGTATCATATACTCTGCCTTCTAATAAAAATCATTTGAGATTGCCTAGAGCAGCTTCCTTAAAAAGAAGGCAATGAGCAAGAAAAAATTAAAATTAAAGTTGAGAATGTGCATCATACATTGCCATGTAACCCTCATTTATATATAATAATTCTGTGAAACCCAAAATGTTGCTCGTTTAACATCACTTCGTAGAGACTTCAGTAAAGATTATCATACTCAGTGCAGTTTTGTTACAGGCAGTGGTCTCAGCTGGATGTGGTTCTGACCCAGCTGTCTAGTGGTGCTAGGGACCAGTTTGTGTGCTGCTGGGTGCAGTGAAAGCAATGAAAAATTAAGCAAGTTGGAATTCTATTTTTATTTAAGTTCAATTCAACAAAAACCAAAATCAAGTTCCAGTAGAACAAAGTCAAAGGAAGTCAGAAGATGCATTAAGGCAAAAGGGTGAATAAAATGAACTCTTTTTTCCTGGAAAATTAAGAAAATCTAGTGCCAAATTTGACAGCAAACTCCACTCTGATATTTCCTCTGAATCCCTGGCTGTATCCACTAAAAATGAAGTATTTCTTGGATCCTGAGATCATGGTATATGTGAAATTCGTGGGCTGGTAAAACTCACAGGACCTTCTAAGGGCTTCAAAATAATTGCCAGCTCATCACATTTTTTCTTAAAGACTTGCTGTCTGTTGAAGGTGGGACCAATGTTGAGGAGAAAGAAAGAGGGAGCTCTCATTTCCTCCCTTCCTTTCCAGTGCCATGATATGCTTCCTTGGCAGAATTACATTTCCCATGAGGAACCAAGCTGGATCAGGATACAGGATGCTTCTCTCCAGAGGAGGAAACAACCTACGCAATTTGTGAACCCAACCAGCTTGAACAGAGATGATGGAAACCTTATCTGTGTCTACTCATTCATCTGACATACTTTAACTTGACCCATAATGTTGCCTTTTGTCAAGCCACTCTGCGTACCAGCCAGTAAAACAAATTAGTTTAGCAAGGAAATTTGTCACAAGATATTCTTCATTTACCACCTCACTGTGATGAGTTGAGGCAATAACAGTCTCTTCAGAAACACATTGTGCTGAACAAATTTCAAAAACATTTGGAAGATTAAAGCCTAATAAGCTATAATTATATGCACTGTGCTGAGAGCAAAGATGAACATGAACAAAAGAGCTATTAAACCTCAACAATAAAAGAAATTTAAGAACATATGATGACTGCAATAAGACCAACTTTAGTTTAAAAATTATCAACAGAGTGTAATGTACTGTCAGATACATGAGTTCTTTTTACAATACAACCTTTTTGGCATATTGGCATTTAACTGTAGCAAGACCAAGCCAATGCTTTTGATTTGCACATATTTTTTCTTTTATATTGTAAGTGAAAAGTCCTCTTTCACTTCAGATTGAAGCCCCATTCCTAACACGTATTCATACTCAAAGGTTTTGCCTTGGGAATATTCAAAGTATGGGTCTGGGATTCTCACTACAGAGCAATCTGAGGGTCCAGATCATAAATGTATGAGAAATCTGCTTGTCTGGACTTCTTTCTTTCTTTGTTTCGCAGGTTTGTTGAGTTCGCCTCACCTGGAAATGGACCTATTTGAGATTTTCATTCAGAAGTGTGTACTTTTTAGATCTTGTGACATACACCACAGAACAGGAAATATACACAGATTTGAAAAGTATGCATAGAAAATATGGCACTTTAAAAAATGCCTACAAGCAATCTTGAGTTGACGTGTTGATACGTGTAAAGAATGCACACATTTTTAAAAACGCAGAGTCTCCTCTCAAAGAGCAAGACAATTCCTTCTTCCCTCCCTCCCTTCCAAAAATATCCCCTTTGGGTCCACATACAATGAAGAAAAAAAAGGCTACCTATTTGACACAACTGCTCATAAAACTGGCAGATCAGAAAAGAAACTATAAGCCATTTTAAAATTGTTTCCTGGATTCAAATTTCCTAAGATGAGAAGGAGATGTGGAGTACTGACTTCCCCATCATCCAGAAAAGTTATGAAATAAGGGGACATCATTAGGTGCTATGAAGTTTCCTGGGGCACATCACAGGTATACTGACAGACCTTTTAATAAAAGACATGTGGAGATTTGCCTCTGAATTAAATACTAATTGTCAGAACGTGTTGAGGATTCATTTTAGCAGTTAATCTGCTAAGGAAAATGTCATTTTCCTCTTTGATAGCATATCCAACTGTGGGATGGCAAAGTGAAAGTGAAAGAGGGCCTTATATTTGTTTGTTTAATATACTAAGGTAAAGGTAAAGGTTCCCCTTGACATTTATTCCAGTCATGTCTGACTCTAGGGCGCGGTGCTCATCCCCATCTCCAAGCCGTAGAGCCAGTGTTTGTCCGTAGACACTGCTCTTCTTCCTGTGCCAGGCATTGTCACTGCGGGAATGTGAGGCTTGCCCACGGCAGGTGCAGCTGGACACTGCTCACTTGACAAGGAGAAGGGCACTCTCCGGCACCTTGAGGACCTGCTCCAGAATGTCTTACAGGCTTCAGGAATGCCACACCCCTAGAGATGCACATGGATGTCTTTGCCCCCAGTTGCTCCGATGGTGACCTGGAGCTCAAGTGCCTCAGCAATACCCAACTCTCAGAACAGAGACCAAGTGAGGAAGTGGGGTAGTAAGACTGGCCAGGATCCATGGGGCACTCTGCTTAGGTTCAGAGGCACTCTTCCCACAAGCTCTGTCAGTTGGGTGGAGGAGACCCTTCAAAATTCCCATGGCCTCTGCCTCTTCCCACACCTGAGCCTAATATCCTGAGATACCACGCAAGAGGCAGCCTCCCTCCTTCCCTTTTTTCCACGTGGGGCCTGATCTGGATTACAGCCTTGGCATGTTCTGCACATAACTTTTCCTCTTTTCTGGGCATGTGTAGAGTGTCTCGAAGCTCAGCTTTAGGCTTCCTTTGCCTTGCCCCTCCCTCAGACTTCCTTTTATTCTTATGTTGTTTGTTTGTTTGTTTCTTTGTTTACTTAAGCATTGTTCATTTATTTACTGCTACCAAGTTTACCTTAGCAAGTCAGTCTTATTTATGTTTTATTACATTGTTCATCTTGTGTGACCTATTTAGATGGAAGGTAAGGGAGAAGGAGGGAGGAGGAAGGGTTCCCCCGCCCCCACTATTACATTTTTTTGCCCATGGCCTACCAGAGCCTTAAATCGGCCCTGCTTGGAGGGATTGTAAAGGAGAGTCATGGGAAATGTCTTTGTAATCTTTGTATCTCTATGTGCCTGAGGGGAACTTTCCTTGGGGGCCCTCCTTGGGGGTGTATAAGTCAGAGGTGCAAAGCCCACACTTGTCCAAACATGTGGGGCTTGTAGAGGAGAGTCAGAGGAAGCTTTCCTGAAAATTTGGTGTCTCTGGGTGTTGGGGGAGGAGTTAAAGTTTAAAATGAATAAATGATTCATCAATACGTCAGGAAAAATGTACATTTGTAAATTCATGATTTGTCAACCTTGATTAATCATGAATCAAAGTGAATCACCATTTTTCTGATTCATGCCCATCTCTACTCCCAAAGAGTACTCTTCCTATTCAACTTTGCAAGCTACTTGTTTACTCAGGTTTTGCTAACATATAAGATAATGTATAAAGTGGTCTCATCAAATGCCAAATACTCATTTATTTATTTATTTATTTATTTATTTATTTATTTATTTATTTATTTATTTATTTATTTAACTTATATGCCGCCCACACTACCCGAAGGTCTCTGGGCAGCTTACAACATTTAAAATACAATAAAAAGGCAAAATAAAAGGGAAAAATAATTAAAAAGCAATTAAAACTATATACTCCAAAAAGTGCCGTCAGACCCACAGCTGATATTATTTCAGTTAAAAGCCTTCTGGAACAGGAAGGTTGTGACCTGGCACTGAAATGTCATCAACGTCGGCGCCTGATGAATCTCAGTCGGGAGGGCATTCCATAGTCTGGGGGCAGCTGCCGAAAAGGCCCTTTCTCTACAAGCCATCCCTCTTACCTCCTTAAGGGACGGCTCTTTGAAAAGGGTCCCCTGGCTAGATCTTAACTGCCAGGTAGGTTCATATGGAAGGAGGTGGTCCTTCAGGTATCCAGGGCCCAAGCCGTTTAGGGCTTTATATATCAAAACAAGTACTTTGAATTGGGCTCAGGCAGCAACTGGTAGCCAATATAACTTAAACAGAATCGACTTGATATGTTACCTAGCGGCCCCACCACTCACCAGCCACGCAGCTTGATTCTGGACCAGCTGCACTTGCCGGATTGTCTTCAAAGGCAGCCCCACGTAGAGCGCATTGCAGTAATCTATGCAAGATGTTACCAGTTACTTTTATAACTCTAGCATGGAAATTTACAAAGTAAGCAACCAAGCATGTACACTAATGCATAAAATAAAAACAGCTATTGAAAAGCACATGGACAGCTTTTCATGTTTTACCATTTAGAGTACATAACCAGGAAATGTATTATCTATTATAACATCTCTGTTTGACCTGACCCATTGAATACAAACTCCTGTATCTGTTCTGAAGTCCACTTATGGATGCTTGCTTATAATGTTCACATTCTACTTCCTACCCCTCAAGGTCAGTGTCTTACAGAACGATTCTCACAAACCTGTTAACTGACACTGTGAGAAAAGTAGAACAGACATGTAATTGATATTAACAGTGTTACCATACATGCATTGCTTTCTGTTCCTTTTCTCCAGTCTCCTGTACCACAGGAATGAATTGAGTTTTAGACACCCACAAGAAATCTGTGAGTACATGTGAGCACACATGAACCCTGGAGGTCACTCCAGAGGTCACATGGATATTTTGTGTCACATTTTATTTTTGTATGGACTGTTTCTCAAATTCACTTAGTTCGTGGTCAAAGTGAAATAATTCCCCATCTTAAACCCGTATGAATTAGGCACCTGTTGTGCAGAGCACAGAGCATCAGTGATAAGCATTTTCTCTTCCCTTCTCTTTATGCAGCTAACAAGAATTTAAGAATCCATGCAGAGCAATGCCCTTGCAATTGTAATAACATTTCTCTGGGTAATGTCTGGCACAAATCTTTGTGAGGTTTGTATCTTTAGCATAATTACACAATGATTTTAATGGAAATTCTAAAGAAGTATTTTAAAAAGGAATGGCATATTTTATGTGCAGTTATATGTAAATTTACAGTTATAAATATGCAAGTTTTCTTCTCCACATGGGTATTTGCTTAAGGATCACTTTGATAAATGCAAACAACACTCTTATATTATTTATTGGAAGATTGCTAAGATATATAACAGCAATTGTTATGCCTCTCAGTAGAATTCCCTGCTAGAATATACCGATTTTCTTACTGAATGCTGGCATAAAATAATAATAATGAAAAAAAAAACATATTGCATTTAAGGAAGCTATTAAAATGCAAATAAAAAGAAATGTGTTTTCCTTTGCCTCTTGATTTCCATAACAATAATAACCTCCCACATCATCTTAGGAGCAGAGAAAGATTTTTTAAAATAAGCAGATTAATTGACTGCAGGAACACAAATTCTGATGGTATTTGGGGCTCTGTTAAAGTATATTGGGTCCAAAATCCTCTTACATAGCTCTGTAAATGGCATAACTTTTGGAGGCAAATTTCCACAACTTAAGAAATCACCTTAGGCATTATCAGTTGCATGTGAGTCATACAACTCAATATGCAGATGATACTTTATATAGTGATGTCTTACCTGGACCAAACTGCCTCCAACAGTTACACAGGTAGGCAGAGTTAGACTCATTTCTCAAGGAAAAAAAGGTTATGCAAAGGGTGCAAGTAGGTTGTTGGATTCCAGGTTCCATCATCCCCGATCATTAGTTGTGCTAGAAGGTATTTCTAGGTGTGGAAAGCCAACATTAGCTACAAAGTTACAAGTTTTCCCTGCCTAGGAGGATAGATTGTATATTAGCCAAGTGTTTTGCAGGAAGTGGTAGTTCGGTTGACAATACTTCTACACAGTAGAAATGGAGAACCATGTGGCTTAAGGAATGCTGCACATGCTGTTGTACCAGAACCATCTTTCAATAAACTTGACCAGCTGATTATTTCTTAGAGACTCAGTATTAGTGATGGCCATCTGGGACCATTTCAGATTGGTTCAGGCCAGGATTTTGTACCAAAACACCCTCACTGATGACCTGGCTAAAGACAGGGGGAGTGAGACCTTGTTGATTCTGGTTGTTGTGGGTTTTTCGTGCTTCTTGGCCGTGTTCTGAAGGTGGTTTTCCTAACGTTTCACCAGTCTCTGTGGCCAGCATCTTCAGAGGAAGATGGACAGAGGACAGCCTTCATGAATACATTGAACGCTTGTTGATTCTCCTGAACCTCTCAGTGGCCTTTGATTCCACTGATCACAGTATCCTCTTGGATGGGCTCTGTGGGAGGCACTGTACTACAGTGGTTCCATTCCTACCTTTGGAACTGGTTCCAAAGATTGTCATGGGAAGGGGGGCTTCTGCTCAGCACCATGGTGATTAAGATGTGGATTACTGCACAGGTCCATTCTATCTCTTATGTTATTCAATATCGATATGAATTTGCTGGGAGAGGTCATTAGGAATTTTGGGGTTGAGTGTCATCGTTCACGACTCTGAGCTCTCCTTCTTATCACTGCAGTCAGCCGAGGCTATGCAGACGCTGGGCTGGATGAGGACCAATGAACTGAAGCTGAGTGAAGATGAAGACAACAAGAAGACTCTGTTTGGTGGTTCTCAGGTCCAAGAGTTGGGAGACCTGTTCTCGAAAGAGTCACTCCCCCTGAGACTGCTGGTTTCAGCATAGTTTGCTGGCTTTTTCAATATCTCAAAGAATTCCAGTCACAGGTATGAACAAGATCATTGGGCAAGGCCAGTCCTACCATTAGGCAAAGTAACAAGGGCTGCCTCATATGGTGAATGCTGGTTGAGTGATGAATGCTGCTGCCAGGCATTCCTCATGATCCTATCTGTCTGGCTGTTGCTACCTCTGTGAGCCAACCCCCAAGCAACAGTGCATACTTTCTTCTGGCTAGGCTGACTAGCTTTCTTCTCTTATCCCAATGTATCACAGATTGCATTATTACAAAAGAGACTTGGCAAAACAAGCAGGTAGAGATGCAGCCTGTCCAGGCTATGTTCTTCAGGAAGCATAGAACATGGGTGTCCTCCATTCTCCTCAGTTGACAGATGCTATTACCATTACTGCTGCATTACATAATATCTTTGAATGAGCAACAAGCAGATTCCATGCAGAATGTTGAGTTAGCAGTAATACTCTTGGAATTTATGCATGCATAAATGTAATATATTTATTTATGTTAGTCCATTGTAATGCTGCCTTTCTCTCTGTGCAAAGAGCTTAATTTATACAACTGCAATTTCAACTACAACCACATTGATTGAAATCCTGCTGCTTAGCATAGTAAGTCACACTAGAGTGGGCCTATTGAATCAGTGGGTTTTCCTGAGTCAGCTCCATAAGTTCCATTGATTCAAATGGGCCTACTCTAGTTTCAGCTTACTACACTAAAGTAAGTTACAACTAGGTAAAGGTAAAGGTTCCCCTTGACAATTTTTGTCCAGTCGTGTTCGACTCTAGGGGGCGGTGCTCATTCCCGTTTCCAAGCCATAGAGCCAGTGTTTTGTCCGAAGACAATCTTCCGTGGTCACATGGCCAGTGCGACTTAGACACTGGATGCTGTTACCTTCCCACCGAGGTGGTCCCTATTTATCTACTTGCATTTACATGCTTTTGAACCACTAGGTTGGTGGGAGCTGGGACAAGCGATGGGCGCTCACTCTGTTGCATGGATTCGATCTTACAACTGCTTGGTCTTCTGACCCTGCAGCACAGGCTTCTGCGGTTTAACCCACAGTGCCACCACATCCCTAGTTACAACTGGAGTAGATCTATTGACTCATTTGAAACATAAAGCAGAGTTGACTCACCAAATCACTATGGATTCAGTAAATTTACTCTAGTTATGATTTATTGTGATAAAATAAGTCTCAACTACAATAGACCCATTTGAGTTAGTGGAACTTATGGACTTAAATCACCAAATTTCTGCTAATTCAGTAGGCTTACTCTAGTGTGCCTTACTATGCTAAGCAACAGGATTTCAGTCAATAATTGATTACAGTAAAAACACTTAACATATAATAATTTCCCATGCAAGCAAAGTGAGGCGAAAGGCATCACAGCATAGGCTTTTACCTTCTATCAGGCAAGAAATGGCTTATATTCAAGCTGGATTCTGAAAGAGGCATTCAGAACCATATTGCAAATATCTGCTGGAATGCACCAAAGAATTAAGTTGAAGGTGACTTCACAGCATGAAAAACAACAAAGAATTAAAACCAATTAACTAAAACAGTTTAAAGCACTTTAAAATACATTAAAACACAGATATAATAATTTCTCTGTTCAACTGGTTGTTAAAAGTCTGTCTAAAACAGATGGTTTTCAGCTGTCACCAGAAAGATAAGAGGGAGGAAGCCAACCTAAAGCCTCTCAAGGGAAGGCATTCCACAACCTCAGAGCAGCCACCGAGAAGACCTTCTCTCATGTTGCCACCAGATGTACCAGTGAAAGTAGTGGGACTAAGAGAAGGGTTTTCCCTGAAGATCTTAATTGCTGATAAGGCTCATATTCATTATATAGCATTGCTTACTGTGGCAAATAGACATTAACTAATGATATGATAGTCAATTACTAGTATACATCTATTGCACAGTTGGCAGCATACCTTGTTACTTTGTGGCTATTTACTGTAGTGAGTTATGTAATTTAACTTAATAATAATAATAAATGTGTGCCATCAAGTTGATTCCGACTTATTATGACCCTTCCCAAGGTTTACTAGGTAGACTACTTTGAGGCTTATAGAAAAATGGTTTATTCCAGATATGGTATCAGTGCTGAACACCTGAGGTGAAAATTTCATGCTCTGACCAAAATGCCTGATGAATCTTATTCCCAATTGGGGGCTAAATTAGTTCAATGCCTGGAGAAGTGGATGGAGCAGGGGAATGTCACTCCGTTAGATCAAATGAAAAATGTGATAGGGCTGGAGTGATTCTATTCTATTTTACCTGGTGATTTACATTATTTAGTGAAAGATAAAAATCCTATAAATGTACTGGAACCAATGAAAATGCAGATTCCATCAATGAAATAATCAAGCCCAGGTTTTGGAAGTAAAAATTGGCAGGAAAGTGTGGGAGGACAGGAAAAGAGGGACCCCATATAGTAAGGAATACCTCAGAAATACTCAAGCTACTGGAAGCCATTTTAAAGGCAAGCCCTCATCCCCAGAGCTGAGTTACTGGCAACATAATAGCTCTGAGGGAAAGGTTAGCAAAGTCCTGTATATTGAACCCAGGGCCAACAGACTATGTTATGGGTGTGGAGAGAAAGGACATTTTTGTGCCCAGTGTCAGATGCAAAAGACAAGGGACTTTAACCAACAAAAAGGGGGGAAATTCCAGTCAGCCAAAGAAGATATATTGTGTACAGCAGAAGGGAGCTACCACAGAGGCAGTTGAAACTGTTGCCATAGCAACCCCAGTAACAGCAAGGGCAGAAAGCTAAGAGCAAGAGCCTCCTTTGATGAGGGTTGTCCAATGCTACTTGATAGAATGTAACCAAGATCTTCTTCGTAGCTCCGGTGATGCTATTTATGTGGATGATATTAAGTATCTTGTACTAAAAGAATCTTGCTCTCAAGTCACAGTGTGTCACCCAGACATAATCCCTAGGAAAAATATGATAGAGAATAAAAATATTTCTATTAAAGTGATTGGAGCTGAAATAGTGGTCTTGCCCTTGGCTAAAATTCCCATAAAATATAAGGGGTGGAAAGGAAGTTGGAAAGTGGCCATATCTGATCAAATTCCTGTCCCATGTTTAATAGGACTGGATCTATCTGAGCATGTGAAGAGTGTTTTTGTAACAACTCGCTCCCAGGGAAGGCAAAGTGAAGCCCCTGAGGAAAAATATGAAAATCCTCTTGAAATAAGAGAAAGGAGTGATACAGCTGAGTTAATTACCATGAGGAATCCTAATAATCTGTCTTTCTGAAAATAACAAAAGGGAGACCCTACCTTAAGTGAATGCTTTAGACAAGTTAAGGAAGAGCCCCTGACCCCTGAGAACCCTGAAAGATACTGTATAAAAGACCTATTATATAGAGAGGTTTTAGTGAATCCTATGAGGGAAAGGGGAAAATGTGCACAAACAACTAGTGGTTTCTTTCAAATATGTAGAGAGAATTGTAGAAAAGGTGCACAAAGACATATTTGCAGCCCATCTAGGGATCTCACGTACTAAGCACAAGATTGCTCAAAATTTCTATTGGCCTGGGATGGGGAAGCAGGTCAAGTTATATTGTCAGAGCTGTGTCACCTGCCAAAGACAAGGGAATGGGAATGACAAGACCAAGGCTAAGCTGTGCCCATTGCCAGTCATCTGAACCCCATTTCAAAGAATAGGCTTAGACATAATGGGACCCCTACCCAAATTGACCAAGCGGGAGAATAGATTTATTCTATCAATAATCGATTATGCCACAAGGTATCCAGAAGCTGTACCATTGCGGAATATTGAAACAGAGACAGTGGCAGATGCATTAATAAACTATATGTGTCACATGGGCTTCGCTTCTGAGATAATTACCGACTTGGGGACCTTATTTACATCCAAGTTAATGAAAAGATTGTGGCAAATCTGTGGGATTACTCACATCACATCATCCCCTTATCATCCCCAGACCAATGGGCTAGTTGAGAAATTTAATGGTATCCTAATGAAGATGATTCAAGCATACACAGCTGAGAATCCAAATGATTGGGACTGTAAATTGCAAACATTATTATACGCCTATAGATCTGTACCCCAGGAAAGTACAGGGTTTAGCCCTTGTGAATTACTGTTTGGTAGGAAAGCTAGAGGACCCTTAGATATAATCAGTCAAAACTGGGAGGAACGTAGAGAGGAGGATAAATGTCAACTATCATGGTCAGGTCCATTTAGGGTGATCACTAAAATGAGTGACATAAAGTATGTAATTCAGGAGGAGGGAGAGGAAGACAGAAGGGTTGTACACATAAACATGATTAAGCAATATTATAGGAAAGAAAATTGTGTTGTGTATGTCATCAGGAAAATGACCAGAAAAAAACCTGAATTACAGTATTGGGAAGGAAGGGGTGAACTCCAGTACAACCCTGAAGAAGCCATAATTACTCTTACTCTGGCACAAGAGCACAAAATCAACCTGAAAACAGTAAGGTTGATCTATTAAACACTGTAATTGAGAGTGATCTAATGTAAGAAATGTATAAGTACTATATTTGATAAATATGTTGTATTAAGAGATATATTTTTTTTCCTGGGTTTTTTTTCCTGGGCTTTCTTTTTGTCTCCTGAGCACATGGCCTGGGGGTGGGGCCTAGGGGTGGGACTTCCTGATTTAAAAGAGCGTGTCCCAGGACCGCGCGAAATTCTCACATTTTATATCTGGCATTAATATGGTAAATAGGAAAGGCAATGAGATTTGCATAAGCCGGGGAGTCAGGAAAGTTTTAAGGATCAGATCATACTTTTGCACTATTAAAGAGCAGGCCGGGTAGGTGGGGCTCGTCAGCCATGGAAGGCAGCCCATCTAGGAGAAGGAAAACTCCAATTTCAAACCTCCACTGCCTTGTGGCTATATCCACTCATGGAAAAGGCTTCAGGAGTTAACCTCGAGGCAAAATCCGGAGCTGGAGTCCCGAAGGCAGCATGTGTCGTTCTGCCAACTCCTGCGACATTGCTGGAACCAGTTGTATTGGCTCTTGCCTTTCCATTGGACCATTTCAGCAATGTGGAGAGGGGGGATCTGCTGCTTGGGTAACAGCCTATCCTCCATATTACCTTACCCGGGCTTCATGCTCTGGAGAGGACACTCCTCAATGCAGAGCATGTTACCATAGTCTCTCGAGACTGAAGGATGCCTATGCTAAGAGATATCATATAGTACATGATTTAATATTAAACAGATTATTGTTATGATGTTTTGTATAAATAGTTCCATGCCTGTTACGTTGTTCATGAGGGTAAACTATAATGTTTCTCCCATTAAACAAACTTTTCCAAGGGGGGAGGTATGTGGCGGTCGCCCCACTTCACATTCAGAGTCTCATTTACATGGGCCTATGAGAGGGAATGGAGGGGCAGAGTCACCAGAGAGATAAGAGGCTTGGCAAGAGAGAGAAGGGTGGAGAATAGCGGATGGTTGTGGAGAGTGGTGGAGAGAAATTGCAGAGAGAGAGAGAGAGAGAGAGAGACAGAGAATCAGGGAGATAGTGATAAGAGATAATTAATAGTGATAAGCTGGTTAAGATCAATAAATATAGTAAGTGGTGATTGTTTATGTGGAAAGTATCTGACACTTGAATGATTTGATTATAAGAATTAAATAAAGAACATCTGTGATCCTGAGCAACTTTAATACACCTTAATAAATAAATAAATAATAAATAACTTTTGTTGACAGTAATCAGACAAGTGTTTGTTCTGCAGTTCTTTGTATAGTGGATAAAATAAAATCCACTGGTGGCAGCGATAAAATGAGGAACCATCTCAAGTGGTCAGAAGGTGTAGCGTGAGCTCCTTGTGTGGTGAAGTAGGCAGGGGCCATGAAGAAAATGTCACACTCATCTTCCAGCACCATATCTTTTAGCCTTTTGTTTCTGTTCATGGAGTTTTCTTAGCAAAGATACTGGGGTGGCTTAGCAGTTCCTGCTCCAGGTGGATCGCGTTTATTCGGAACTCTCCACTATGACCTGTCCCTATTGAGTGTCCCTGCACGGCATATCCCATAGCTTCTCTGAATTACTCAAGCCCTTTCACCACGGCTAGGCAGCAATCCATGAAGGGGATCCTTTAAAATGTCCAGCTTTTATATATTTTATGTTATAATTTGGGATGGGAGGAGAAGAGATGGAAGGACCCCCTCCCCCTGTCTTTCCCTGCCCCACCTACCCATCCTCCGTTACCTGATGCCGGCACCAGAGCTCAGTCCTCTCCCCCTCCTGCTGTGGCGGCTGCTCTGCCATGCCCGCCCAGCCCACGTGGAGCCCAGAAAGGAAGCGCAAGCAGAGCACTGCCCGCCAAGCCAGGTAGGAGCAAGCAGTGCCCAAGCGCATGGACGGGAAGGCGAGCGCCCAGACTGTGTGTTCAATGTCCCTTTTGGGGACTCCAACTCTCACACTCCTCAGTCTTGAATTTATGAGCTTTGGGGGAGGGGAGATTTCCTCATTTGGCTTTGCCCGGTGCCACTTTACCCCTGCCTTCACCAGAGCCTTGTTTGGGTGTCCAGATTAGCAAGGTTGCCTCTGAGCCTGTGCAGAGTGCGAGTGGCTGGGGGATCCCACAGGCTGAGGTGGGTATGGGTTTATTTGCTCCCAATCAGAAGCAACAGTTTCTTGGTAGCTCCCTTCCTGTCCTCTTTTTTGTTTTTCTGTGTCCTCCTTTTGATACCCATGTATCTTGCAACTCTACACACAGCGAAAACGAAACCTCCAAGACACTCCTGGCCATCTCCCTTCCTCCAAGATGTCCTGCTGCCAAAAGGGGCCAAGCCCGGGGGGGGGGGAGATGGCCTAATAAAGGCTCCTAGCTCAACCGCTCTCCCTCGGTCTCTATGTAGATTGTCTGCGCTCGCAATTTCCGAGTGGGTAGGAAAGTGCAACTGTAGCAGCAGCTTTGGCAGCATGACTCCATGCATTTCTTCACTGCAAGACAGTTTTGCTGGAGGAGATGGTAACATTCCTCTTTCATTTATCATTTCCTCTGTCTTTTGGTGAGATCTAAACACTATACATGGCCCTCTTTCTTTCTATTTTGTCCTCCTAACAACCCGGTAAAGTTGTCTGAGCTGATACAAAGTGACAAACAAGATTATATGATGATTTTTCCCCAAACTATCTTTCAGTGGAGAAAAGCATGTATTTTCATGAGAAGAGGCCTGTTATGAACCACCACAGCTTTAGCTAGTCTGTAAAGCCTGATTAGGCAGCCCAAGTGGCTAAGGATATTCCATCCCTTAGCCCTCCCCTTCCTATGACTCAGTTCTACCTAGATCTTCAGAGCAATGTGATTGAAAAACATTACATTGGAATAGGGATGGATGTGGGAATCACATTTAAGTAGTAGCACTTGCTAATGACAACAGCAGCAGCATTGATGAGGTTGTTAGTCAGCTTTTCCCAACTCTCTTTTATAAGCAGTGACTCACAATTACTGTATTATGTACACATAAACACAAGAGGGATGCTGTTGTCAATCCCAAAGTGAACCAGTGAGCAAAACGGAAAGCCAAATGTGGCTCCAGTGCCAGACTTCCTTGTACAGCACTTAGCAGCAAGCTCAACTCATTGCAGGCTGTTTTTTTAAGCGCTTGACAACATCCTGTAAATTTTTAGAAAGACTTTGCCAATGAATACTGAATTTGTATTCATTTTCTTTAATTTGTTTATATAGAAAGCATTTCATAATCCGCTTAATACTGCTCATATAGCTCATCAAAGCAGGAGGGGCTGGATGATGTATGTATATTAGCTTCAGAAGCACATCTGTGAGCTCAGATCAGATGAAAGGTTATAAACACAATGAATGTTGCTAGGTAACTGTGCCTTTTAGTCAATGTAGTTGTGAAAATGAGAAGCTTTTTCCCACTGTTTCCCCCCCACAAAGATATCCTATTTGGATAGTACAATGAACAGTTACTTTATTTTCATCTTCAGATATATAATTTTAATACAACAAAGCTTTTTCCCCACTTTTTTGGGGAAAATGAATACTTTAAAAATGTAATTTGCTTTTCAATTGTTCATATCTCAGGTGGAAAAAATATTGTCTATTTTTACAAGAGGGGGAGAAAAAGTGACCCATTGCAGTTTTGCATGCTGAAGTCAAGAAGTTATTAACTCAAATAATAAATCAAATCTGAGAAGGAAATCTATCAAAATAACCTGGTTCCATACAGAACAAAATAACCCAAGGCAGCTATAATGGGTTCCTCTTGTGATGCCCTCCAAAGCTAGAATACCCCAATGGCTGCTCAGGCACAAGAAATAAAGCAAATCATTGCCACCAAGGTTAGATCACTACCACCTATGTGGTCCAAGAAGTTGATGTCACTTCCTTCTCTTCCTGCATATTGCTTCTTGAAAAAAGGAACAGAAACAGTACTTTTTTGCTGTACAGTTCCTCAAATATGTTGAGTTATGCTGGCTGGAGTAATTTGGGAGCCTCAGAATGTAACCCTTGCAGCTCTGTTCAAAACCCATCTTTTCCACAAAGCCTTGGGTTGAACTTAGCTTTCTCCAACCAAGAACCTTGCAGATCTACTTGGTCTACAGATTCCATAATCCTAGAAAACTGATCTTGCTGGTTGGGATAGTGAGAATCGTAGTCCAACACATCTGTAAGACACTAGCTTGTGCAAAGTAGTATTTAAACTATCACCGACTGAACCAACATTTAGGTATTAGGCATTTATGCCTTTCTATCATTTGCTCATGGAAGGACAGATCCTGAAGCTGAGGCTCCAATACTTTGGCCATCTCATGAGCAGAGAAGACTCCCTGGAAAAGCCCCTGATGTTGGGAAAGTGTGAAGGCAAGAGGAGAAGGGGACAACAGAGGATGGGATGGCTGGACAGTGTCATCAAAGCTACCAACATGACTTTGACCAAACTCCGGGAATTAGTGGAAGACAGGAGGGCCTGGCGTGCTTTGGTCCATGGGGTCACGAAGAGTCGGACATGACTTAACGACTAAACAACAACAATCAATTCCCATTCTTGCTTTTCCAATTATTCTCACTGTCTTCTTCCATGTCAAAATTTAAATTACACATTCGTCAAGGTAGAGACTTGCCAGTGGCATATTGTATTCATTCTTGTTTATGTGGTTCCACAAATTGCCATGTATGCTGCTGATGTAAAGATGGTTAATCATTATAGGTTTCTATCACCTTGGCTGTCATCAGGATAGAAAAAAACAAGTTACTTGTCCTTGAAAACTCATGGCACTACAGGAATTTCAGGAGACTTTCAGAAGATAAAATGAGACTTCTGTGGCTGCCCTCTGCATGTCTTAATTGTATGCTGTCACAATCATTGAATTTGCCCATTGACTGCTAACACAGACCAAACTTGTTCACTCATATAGTAAATGAAATTTCTTTGGGTTATAGTGCTGTTAGACTCCAGCCCTTAATGTAGATGGTGCGAGGTAATGAAGGAAGTGTGGTAGATTTTTTTTAATTCTTATTTTTATTGTTATTTTCATTTTGATATTATTATTAATTGTATTTAATTTATGTTTGCTTATTTTATGTATATTATTTACATACACTGTTATACTGTATATGGTTAATTTTCTTTTTCTTTGTTATTTGATTTATTTGTATTAAATTAATTTTTGCTTTTTATTTTTATTTTTTTCCCTTTCTCCCTCTCTTCCCACTTTTTTCCTCCCCCTCCTTTCCCTCCCTCCCTCCCCTCTTTGATATGGAATGGAAGGCCTGCCCTCCCAGCGAGGGGCACCAAAATATTTCTGTGATCACGGGTAGAGGAAGATATGGCGTTGGCACAGTCCCTACTCGTGTAAGAAAAACGATGAATAGATGCTTGAAGGCTCTCCATTGTTCTGAGACTGTGACCAACCCTCAGTATCGAGGCAGCCAGACCAGCCATCCTTCCACTCTACGCCTGGTGTTGTTGAATGCCAGGTCTGCATCCAATAAGGCCCAGGTAATCCACGACCTTATCCTGGAGGAGGATGCAGACCTGGCATGCATAACCGAAACATGGATAGGCAGAGAGGGGGGTCCACCCCAGCACTCATCTGTCCGCCCGGTTATGCTGTCCAACACCAGGGGAGACTGGAAGGACGGGGGTGAGTTGCCATTGTTTATAAATCCATCTTGGAGGTTACGACGCTCTCCTCGGTAGTAAAGCTGGGTCTGGAGGCTCTCCACGTGTCGATTGGGGCCAGGGATGGTATTGGGATCTTGCTGGGCTACCGTGCTCCCCGCGACCCAGCCATTTCCCTACTGGACCTGGTGGGCTTTGTCTCCGCGGCACTGCTGGGTTCCCCAAAGCTGTTGGTTTTGGGGGATTTCAACGTGCACGTGGGGGCAGAGACTCCCAGACCAGCTCTTGAGTTCTTGGAGACCATGGCCTTCTTGAACATGTCCCAACATGTCACCGGCCCCACCCACGTGGGCGGCCACACACTTGACCTGGTCTTTTCCTCCAATTGGAGCGAGAGTGGTCCAAAAGTGACTGACCTCGAGTCGGTTCTTCTGTCATGGTCGGATCACCACCTAATAAAATGTAACCTCAACATGGCCCTCCCCCCTTGCAGGGAGCAGGGACCTATTGTTATGGTCCGCCCTCAAAGGCTACTGGACCCGATTGGATTCCAGGATGCCATGAGAGGTGTTACGGCTGACCTGGCTGGCGCTCCTGTCGAGGCTCTGACCAGCAACTGGTTCTCTGTGGCGGCTAGGGCTGCAGACATGATCGCACCTAAACGCCCTCTCCAAGGCAGAGCCCGCCCGGCGCCCCGGTTTAACCAGGACCCCAGGGTGTGGAAGCGGATTAGGAGATGGCTAGAGCGCAAATGGAGAAAGGACCCAACGGATTATAATTGAATAGCTGTTAAGGTCGCCACTAACCTTTACCTGGCTAAGGTAAAGGCTGCCAGTCGAGCATACTTCGCTAACCGGATAAGCGAAGCGTCCAACCAGCAGGCGGAATTATTCCGTATAGTGCGCGACCTATCCGGAATTGGTCCGGGTGATGGGCTTCCCCCTAGTTTTTCACCAGACCAATTTGCAGCATTTTTTAAAGCTAAAGTGGAGGCCATCCGCCAGGACCTCTCTCCTTTTTTGAACACAGTGAGTCGAGCTGATATGTCCAGCGCTCCGTCTTGCCCAGTAATTTTTGATTCCTTTCAGCCTGTCACGCCTGACACTGTGGCCAGGCGCTTGATCGCTGTCGTGCCACCACCTCCTCCCTTGACCCCTGCCCGGCCTGGCTAATCAAAGCAACCAGGCCTACAACAATGGAATGGGCCACTGTAATAATTCATGGGTCTTTCTTGGAGGGCAGATTCCCATCTGCCCTCAAGGAGACACTCATTAGACCCATTAGGAAGAAACCAAGTTTGGTGGCGGATGAAATTGGCAACTACAGGCCCGTCGCCAACGTTTCTTTCCTAAGCAAGGTAGTTGAGAGGGTGGTGGCCAACCGAAACAGATGCCCTGGATCCATTTCAGTCGGGCTTCAGGCCGCGCCATGGTACAGAAATGGCATTGGTCACCTTGTGTGACCTATTGAGGGAGGCCAGCAGGGGAAAAGTGTCCCTGCTGGTCCTCCTCGACATCTCAGCAGCCTTTGATATCATTGACCACGGTATCCTCCTGGGGAGGCTCTCTGAGCTGGGAATTGGGGGCCTTGCATTGGCCTGGCTCTGTTCCTTCTTGGAGGACTGTTCCCAGAGAGTACAGCTTGGGGAGAGTGTTTCGGCCCCGTGGAGTCTCAATTGTGGGGTTCCACAGGGGTCGATTATCTCCCCAATGCTGTTTAACATCTATATGAGGCTGCTGGGAGGGGTCATCCGGGGGTGCGGAGCTCGGTGTCATCAGTACGCTGATGATACTCAGCTCTACATCTCCTTTCCACCTACCACAGGAGATTCCGTTCTGTCCCTTCAGCGCTGCCTGGCGACCGTACTGCAATGGATGCAGGAGAATGGGCTGAGGCTGAACCCGGACAAGACGGAGGTACTAAGGGTGGGTGTCCCCACAATGGGGTTTTTGGGAAACTCCCTTTCCTTTGGGGGGGTGACCCTTCCTGCCAAGGATGGGGTCTGCAGTTTGGGGATCCATCTCACTATGGAATCCCAGGTGGCGTCTGTGGTCCGAACCGCCTTCTATCATTTTAGGCGGATAGCCCAGCTGCGGCCCTATCTTGATGTTGGGGCCCTCACTACCTTGGTGCATGCACTCGTAATCTCAAGATTAGACCACTGTAATGCGCTCTACGTGGGGCTGCCTTTGAGGCTGCTGCGGAAACTTCAGGTGGTGCAGAATGCCGCGGCCAGACTCCTCAGTGGTGTGAAAAAATACCAACACATTTCACCCACTCTGGCCGCATTGCATTGGCTGCCCATCCGATTCCGCATCGACTTCAAAGTGTTGATGCTTACGTATAAAGCCCTAAATGGCTTAGGGCCTTGATACTTGGTGGAACGCCTACTTCCACCAAGATCTACCCGTGTCACTCGCATGAGCCAGGAGGTGAGGCTGAGGAGCCTAACGCCGAGGGAGGCCTGGAAAGAAAAGACAAGAAATCGGGCCTTCTCGGCGGTGGCTCCTTGCCTCTGGAATAACCTACCCCCTGATATTCGCGCGGCTCCCTCGCTGGGTATTTTTAAAAATCAACTAAAAACACTGATGTTTCGGCAGGCCTTCCCCTCAGCCAGTTCCTGATTTCCCGTCTCTTTCCTTTTCCTAGTGTCTGTCCCATCTTGTCTAAAGTTTCTCCCCTTATTTAAAATTGTTTTTAATTACATTTTAATATTCTTGTTGTAAGCCGCCTAGAGTGGTCTTAATCGACTAGATAGGCGGGATATAAATAAAATAATTTTTCAAAAATCTACTGAGGTAGAGTTTCAACTCTCTTTTTTTCCTTCCAGCACTCTGCTGCCTTAATCAGGGCTTGGAGAGACGTTACCTTGATAATGAAAATGTCCTTTCTTGGTTCCATGCATGAGATCTGGGGAGAAAAAATATGAAGCTACCATATACTGAGTCCATTAAGCTATGTCCTATCAACTCTGATTTATAGCTGCTGTCCAGAATTTTTGGTAGGATTTTTTCTAGTCTACCTGGAGTTTCCTGGCATTCCTCATGGCCTCCCTTTAAAAAAAAACCTAACAAGCCTCATCTCTGCTTAGCATCTAACGTGAGATGAGTTCAGGTATATTGAGGTTGATGTGACCGTGTAGAAAAATATATTTCAGTTGCTGGAGTTGAGCTGTTCAGAGCACTTTGCCACTTCACCACTCTAGTGATATGTGTTATAATCAGAGATTGGGAAGAATTAAAAAGGAATCACAAAATTTGTTTTAAAAATCACTGATTTGTCAATTCATATTTGTACAAATGAATCGTCGTCGTTGTTGTTTAGTCGTTTAGTCATGTCAGACTCTTCGTGACCCCATGGACCAGAGCACGCCAGGCCCTCCTGTCTTCCACTGCCTCCCGGAGTTGGGTCAAATTCATGTTGGTTTCTTCAATGACACTGTCCAACCATCTCATCCTCTGTCGTCCCCTTCTCCTTTTGCCTTCACACTTTCCCAACATCAGGGTCCTTTCCAGGGAGTCTTTTCTTTTTATCAGATGGCCAAAGTATTGGAGCCTCAGCTTCACGATCTGTCCTTCCAGTGAACACTCAGGGTTGATTTCCTTTAGAATTGATAGGTTTGTTCTCCTTGCAATCCAGGGGACTCTCAAGAGCCTCCTCCAGCACCACAATTCAAAGGCATCAATTCTTCGGTGGTCAGCTTTCTTTAGGGTCCAGCTCTCACTTCCATACATCACGACAGGAAAAACCATAGCTTTGACTATTCAGACTTTTGTTGGCAAGGTGATGTCTCTGCTTTTTAAGATGCTGTCAAGGTTGTCATCGCTTTCCTCCCAAGATGCAGGTGTCTTTTAGTTTTGTGGCTGCTGTCTCCATCTGCAGTGATCATGGAGCCCAAGAAAGTAAAAACTGTCACTGCCTCCATATCTTCACCTTCTGTTTGCCAGGAGGTGATGGGACCAGTGGCCATGATCTTATTTTTTTAATGTTGAATTTCAGACCGTTTTTTGCACTCTCCCCTTTACCCTCATTACAAGGTTCTTTAATTCCTTCTCACTTTCTGCCATCAGAGTGGTATCATCTGCATATCGGAGGTTGTTAATATTTCTTCCAGCAATCTTAATTGGGATTCCTCCAGTCCAGCCTTTCGTATGATGTATTCTGCATATAAGTTAAATAAGCTGGGGGACAATATACAGCCTTGTCGTACTCCTTTCCCATGAATACCCCTGACAAATACTAATCAATACATTTGTAGTGATTTTTGATTCATTGAATCATTTGGCTATATAATACCTCCCGGCACCTTGTAGATATACCAAAATTGAAGGGAAATGTCCCCTTATTCTCCTCTACAATCCTGTCAAGTTTGGTGAAGATTGCGTTCCAGATGTTCATCTTATACACCCACAAAAAGGGCACCTGAGGGAAGTTTCCCCCAGTTACCTAGAGATACCAAAATACAGAGAAGCTTCTAATGATTCTCCTCTACAATCCCTCCAAGTTTAGTGAAGACTAAGTTTCCCCACACCTGCTGCTAAACGGTACTTTTCTAGGGGGACCCACTTTGTGGGCGTATAACGTGGATGTCTGAAACCCAATCTTCATCAAACTTGGAGGGATTGTAGAGTAGAGTCATTGGAAGCGTTTTTATGATTTTGGTGTCTCTAGGTGCCTGGGGAAAATTTTCCTGGGAGGTGCTACTTGTGGGTGTATAATGTCTGAAATTCAAACTTCACAAAACATGCATGGTTTGTTGAGAAGAGTCAGAGGAAGGTTTCCTGCTAAATTGATGTCTCTATGTTGCTTGGAGGTTGTTTTATAAGTTTTAAAACATGAGATGATAAATCAATTTGTTGTTTTGTCAGGAAAAAGTTCATAATTTCATGATACATGAGTCATCACCTTTGATGAAAATGAATTACAATTTTTCTGATTTGTGCTCAATTTGGCCTGTCCCACAAAGAAGAAAAAGAATATTTAAAAACAAAACAAAAGAAAAGTGAATAGGGCCATAAGGCATTGCCATTTATTTTTTATTCACCTGTAGATTCACCTCTAGGTTTCTACACGATCTAAAATGTGTTGCTCTGGGGCAAAACCCCACACGTATCACCTTTATTACAGCCTTGCCTCTAGGAATGATAGTATGTTATCACCAGAGGCAATTTGTGACAATATAGGCTTGAGATGGCCTTGAAATGCTTCTATGCCTCTATGGTTCATTTATGTAGAAAAATTCAGAGGTATATTTCTGGAATTTTATCATACAATGACACTGGTTATTTAAATTCCTTTTTTCCTTTTTTTTCTTTTTTCTTAGGTAGATACCATAGGTTAGTGGGATTTCCCTCTCATAAGCTTCAGTGGTTTATGCAAGAGAGCATCCAGAAAGCAGATCTCTGTTGGCAACCTGCCTTGCATACACCCTGGATGAGGAAATGGATCATTTGTCACCTTCTCTTTTCTATCTCTAAACCTTTCCTTAGCTCATTGTCCTTCTGGCTGAGCCCAGCACAAAAATACCACTTTTCACTCGAGGGCAAGGTGCTATCATGCAGTGTTAAGTCAACCGCTTTAGTGACTGACAATTTCAGCATTGCTTCCTAATCCCATCTTTCAATAAGAAGATTGGCTTCAGCAGGTTATCATTGTTTTCAGGTCTTAGGAGTCCTGAAGGAGAAATGCTGACAAATCCTCCACATACTTTCTGTAGGCTTGACATATAAATATATAAATGAGTGCTGGCTTTTCTTTTGAGCTTAATCAGTATTAGTTTTTAGAAACGGTCCTAATTCATTATAAATACTATTATTACTGATGTCTGGGTCAAGGGCAAGTTTTCATTCAGATAAGTCAACTACACACTTTTTGTTATCTAAAATCTGGTGACTCCAACTTATGTTTAAGAACAATTTCTAAAAACAACCAGCACTATTTTAGTAGACACATTCAGCTTTCTCTTCTTTCTCAGCTCCTTAATATAGTTAATTTTCTCTTGAATTCTGTTAGTTTATTCATTTGCATGCCCATTCATATACAGTGGTGCCTCGCATAGCGACGATAATTGGTGCAGCAAAAATTGCTGCAAAGCGATTTCGTCACTATGTGATATTAAAAAGCCCATAGGAATGCATTGAAACCCCTTCAATGCGTTCCTATGGGCTTCAGACTCACCTTTAAATGAAAATCCTCCATACGGCGGCCATTTTCGCTGCCCAGTAAGCGAGGAATCCATCCCAGAAAACAGTGGGCAGTCATTTTGGAACCGCCGATCAGCTGTTAAAAAATCACCGCTTTGCGATCATCGGTAAGCAAAACAGGGTACCGATCATCGCAAAGCAATTTTTCCCCATTTAAAACATCGCTATGCAATTTCATTGTTAAATGGGGCGCCCGTTAAGCGAGGCACCACTGTACATTTACTCTGTAAAAATATGTATGACCATCTGACAATGGCTATAGCATACATGTATAAGAGGACGTGACATAAAATGGCTCTCACCACCACCACCATCACCACCATTCATAGTCAGAGAAGATTTCTTTTTGCAGGTCTCCTCATTCCATGCACATGGTACAGTGGACAGAGTGACAGACCAGGAGTCTGGGGAACAGGGTTTGAATCCCTGCTCAGCCATGGAAACTCAGTGGGGGAATGGAACTCGTAAAACCACTCCCTAAATATCTCATCTACCTTGAAAGCAAAGTTTGCTGCTTATATACCACCCCATAGCGCTTCAAGCACTCTCTGGGCTGTTGGCAAGCTAATTATGTAGGCTACACATTGCCCTCCTAGTGAGCTGAGTATTTATTTTACTTACCTCAGAAGGATAGAGGGCTGAGTAAACTTTGAGCTGGCTAAACTGGGATAGTGGGCACAGTTTTGGCTGCAATATAGCAGTTGAATCACTGTGCCACAAGCCTTATTAGGGTTGCTATAAATCAGTTCTAACTTGAAGGCACAGAACACACATGCTAGGGGTTGATTGCGAGGCTCTGGACCCTATTGAGTAAAAGCTCTCCTATTCTACCAAATCCCTCCTGGAATAAAGAAAAGAAGAAAGGACAGCCAGAACACTGAACCCTGTCGGGAAGCAAGGTACCTGCAGTATTGTGTGCCCTGTCCTGCTTCTCAGTCAAAGCAAATAAATTATTAAAAAATTACAGAATGAGAAGACATAATGGTGAAGAAGAATTTCAGGGATTACAACTGCAGAACAATTGACTAAAAGAGAGGAAACAACAGCAACAACAAGAAGAAACCTGGGAGAAGAAAGATTTCGATTATCTGAACATGTAATACTTTAGACATTATTATTTCTCAAACTGTCCTGTGTGATGCTCAGCTTCCATTTTTATGTTCAAATACTATTCTTTTCACTCTGGAACACTTAGAGCTTGAATTTTCTACCACTGGGAGTAAAGTTGGTGCTACCATTAGGAAAGGATGGGAAGCAGACTTTGGATACCATTAACATTCAGGAGACTGTCCATGGTTGCATTTTTTTTTTTTTTTTTTACTATAGGAAATATTTGTAATTGTCCATGTTGAGGAGTGGTTCTTTGGGATATTCTGCCTCATGTGCCAATATAATGTAACTGGGTTTATACACCTAGGCATGGATGAAGATGTGTGTGCCATTTCCTGTTTTGTCTCAAACAGCAAAATATCTTGACAGGAAAGTGACAGTCAAGATGGAGTGACTGGTTGCTTCAGTCTAGCAGCCTACACATACTTTTTTCTGTAAACCAGCAGATTTCACTTTTTATATACTTTCCTTGTGCTTGTGTTCCTATTTCAAGCGTAGGATTAGCTGTGAAAAAATCTTGATCTCAATTAAAAAAAAACACAAAACAAAACCACCTTTTTAAAAAAAACTGAAGTTTGAAATCAGGGTTCTAACAAAAGTAGCCTGTATTTCTGATAGACTTGTGAGGCCAGCAGAGAAACAGTACAATTCAATAATGGTCTACTCATATTGGTTGTTGTAGATTTTTCGAGCTGTTTGGCCGTGTTCTGGAGGAAGGAAGGAAGAAAAACCTCCAGAACATGGCCAAACAGCCTGAAAAACCTACAACTATTGGATCCCAGCCGATAAAAGCCTTCGAGAATACATCTAATCATATTCTTTTAACACACAGAAGTTCAGTTTCAGTTTTAGTTCATGATGCAGCCAAAATTAAGCATTTTGAAGCAGAAATGCACAAATTAATTGGTAGTACATTTTTTGCACTTTCAGCTTAACAAGAAAAAATTCAATATTTTCTTCTCATATTCCTAAAGAAATTTGCAAATGTTGGTAATTCTCACTTTTTAAAAAAACTGAGCTGAAGAAAATTCTCACCCACTCCTACTTTACCATTGATTTTGGTGGAAATCTCAAGTAAGCTCGTTATTTGTCCTACTTTACAAAAAAAAAATTATCTATCTGAAAGTCTGTTAGATTACAGTTCTGTATTTTAAGCATTCTCTAAAACAGTGGTCCCCAACCTTGGGCCTCCAGATGTTCTCAGACTACAACTCCCAGAAGCCTTCAGCAACACCTCTGCTGGCTAGGATTTCTGGGAGTTGAAGTCCAAGAACATCTGGAGGCCCAAGGTTGGGGACCTCTGCTCTAAAAGACAGTCAAGTCTAAGTCTTTTAAAGGTAAAGCACCATACAAAGGCCCATGAACAGCAAACTGTGTAGGCATTTTAGTCGCCTGGCTGTAGTTCTGTGTATGATGGAGATACGGATTATTGCTTTTTTTGCAATAATTTCCACACTTGCATCAAATGTTTTTTTAAAGATGTGTAAACAGACTGGTGTTAATTATGTACATAGCTCCCACTATGAAATCAACCAGCTTATGGTTGGGTGATTTCTTAGAATATTTGATTCTTCAGTTACTTTAATACATAATGGTATCACACAACTTCACTTTAAGCAGTTTGCAAATATGTTTGTAAAGATATATCCACTATGCAGTATAGCATCCTAGTTGTCTTCTTGACAGACTGAAACAAGTTGTATTACAGATCCTGGCTTCTGTTACAGCAGAGTGGGCCAAATGTGGGCCTCTAGGTATGACTGGAGTGCAATTCCCATGAACCCCAAACAGTATAGCCAAACGTGAGGAATTCTGGGAGGGGTAGTTCCACAAATCTGAGGTGACACACTTCACATATGTTGAACAACTAGGTATATAGGTCCTTAAAACTGGTTTAAGAATGTCTTTGAAATTGTTTGAGATCTGTTTTTAAATAATGTTTTTCGTCATTTTTATTCTTTATGGGAAGCCTGGTGGGCAGAAAAGCAATGAATTATACTAAGACTAAGATTGCAACTCATCATAATACTAATACTAGTAACACTGCTACTGCTGCTAAAATAATATGTGATACAGTATTTGAACTGTCTGCTAATATGAGTGAAATTTCTATTAAAAAGTGGAACATAGGTTTGTTTAGAAAAGCAACAATTGCATTCATACGTCATCTTTTTTCTCAACTTTTGTTGACAATCTTTGGAAAACATAAAAGAAGGGGGGCTACAATACAAGACTTATTAGGCAAATGCCCATATAATCACAACAATGCAACAATAACGTATACATGTATAGTTCATGTATAGGTGAATATTGGAAATAAATAACATTTCCCACCAAATATAGTGTGTGTTTGTGAACGCGTATGTGTGTCTGAAATTAAAAATGCCAGGTGTATCTTAGCATAATTCACCTTCTTAAAAATGTCAAATATACTTCTGTTAAATCCTCACATCCGACCATGGAAGGAGATGTCAGGGGTTCAATTCCCCCAGGGTGCTCTTTAGGAGAACTAGCCTGTGTCGGCTTGGGCAAGCTGCACAGTTCCAATCTCCCTGAAAAAGAAGAGAATAGTAAACCACTTCTGAGTACTCTATATCTAAAAACCCCTAGAAAAGGTTGCCTAAGTCAGAATTGGCTGGATTGCATGTAATTATTATTTTCTTTACTGATGCTCAGATGTGATAAAAAAAAACTGTTGTAGGAATAAGGTTCCTGTAAATGGCGTTTAGAGAACCTGAATGTAGCTCAGCAAATCTTCCCTGAACTGTTCTGTTCAGAAGAATCTGGGTAGCCAGATGTTGATTGTGTACACATTGTTTTGTGTTGCTTGCATAAACATTATAATCACATATAGACAACAGCAGAGCTACAATATTTAGAAAACATTTTTCACACCTCCTTATTAAGCAAGACTATGAAAATTATGACTCATCACTGCACCATTGTTTTTGCCTGTTTTCTTGTGCTGGTTGAATAGTCATAGACAGCTGGTATTAATACAATAGGTAGTGCTGAGGGAATTAATGGGTGATGTAGAATACACCACAAAGGTGTCTGTCAACTGGAACAATAAAGCACCACGATTGAGGAGGTATATATTTGAAAATTGTGCTCAAATGAGAATTTCTCAAGTTAAAAAAAAAGGGAGGGGAAGACAAATTCCACTGTGATGCAAAATTAGTTTTTAACAATTGTATGAAGTCTGCAAGGAGTGAGAGAGAAAGAGAGAGAGAGAGAGAGAACACTTTTTATTTTATTTGTGATCATAAGAGCATTTAAGTGACTACGAGTAGTCATAAACGTGCTCCTTTTCTCTTTTCTCCTATCAAAACAACACTAGAGCGCTTATGCTCCAGGGAGATTTGTATAGAATCTGACGCTTGTATCAGCGCCGGGGAGGAAGGGGAAAAAAAACACAACAAAATTACAGTCTGAGGTGATGCAAATGATATCCTTGGTGCATCTTCCCAAAGCTCCTGCACGGCTCTTGACAGCTGATGGTTGGATTAAACAAAAAGACCAGTAACTTATGACTATTAGCTCAAGGCAATCATCTCTCATTATTTCAATTACATGGGTAAATGCCTGCAATCATGTATCAAATCACTTTTCTCTTTTGAAGAGGTTCTTTTCAGAGTAGGATTTCTGCCAGGGAGGAAAAAAAATGTGCAAATATTTACACTGGTTTTTCATCCAACTGCACCTTTGTTTGGCAAAACTACCCGATGGCTACAATTCTGAGTGGTATTTTGAAGAGAAAGAAAGAAAGGGAAAAAAAGGGGGAGGGAAGAGGGGAAAGAAAGAAAGAAAAAACAAAAAGAGGAAAATTGAAAACAGTGGACAGATTTTTGGGGGATGGGAGTGCCTCATTAGTAGTCTGAGAGGGAGACACCTTCCATTACCTATTTGCTATCTGACCTGTCGGGATGAACGTCGATTCTTTCTCTCAAATCACACTACCTGTGAATAGAACTCTGCTGGCCAATTCAAGCCTCTTTAGGCAACTGTGATTGATGACTCAGTGACTAGGAGAAAATTGCCTACGATGAATTATTCATCAAGCTATCTCTTCGCTGTTAAAGTAGCTGACAGGAAAGTTCTGACACTGCCTAAGCACAATTCACTTACAAATCAGTTACAAGGAAATATTAAAAATAGCTCCCGCTAAAGCATACCAGCACAGGATCGAGTTGAAAGGGCCTTTCCCCTACCCCCCCCCTCTACCGGTCTGCCTCTCTGAAGGACCCTATTGGTCCTTTCCCATGGATGGATGGAAAGAGTGGCAGAAAGGGCACGAAGCAGTTGCAATGTCGGCCATGGAGGTTTTTCAAGCAATATGTTGTTGTTGCTGATGCCTTTTCATTCTCTTTAAAGGCAGACGGCTCATTAGGCAGGGAGAGATACCATTCAAATCAATATGAATTGTTAGTGGGTATATCTTGGACTTTAATGCACAAATCATCCTACCTCAGGAACAAAATCTCTGTATTTCAGCAAAGGCAATTGGCAAAGATGATTGGCAAATGCGATGATAAGAAAATGGCATTTCTAGAATCAACAAAGGCGTATCCTGGATGCCTCTGAAAGAAGGCTCCAAAACATTTGTGGCCTCACCATGTGATTTGATCTGGGCATAGCTTAAGACTCAGGGGCTGATAACAGAGATTTATAAATTCAAATGAATCATCTGGTGGTTCTTTATTTAAGCTGTTGCATATTGCCTTTCTCTAACTGATGCCAATAATGAAATTCATACCAATCACTCTTAATATAACTAGTTTGCTCTTGTTGTTACTTAAGTTCTGAAGGCAAGCTTTGGAAATATGGCAAACCATATCAGAGAAACAGACAAGCAGAAACATGTCTGTTTGAAAGAAAGGCCAAATGGGGAGTAGTGCTTCTTTATCTGAGGAACTGAGGCACTACATCCAACCCACAACTACCTCAGCTGTAACCCTAAAACAGCAACTACTGCTTCTTGTACCTCCCCTGACTTCCATCTGAGAAAGAGGTGCCTGGTGAAATCCATCACACCATGAACTTCTGGACTTTGTGTCTTCACACTGGTACAGCCCAATGAAGTGGTGTACAGTGGCGCCTTGCTTAGCGATCGCTCCGTTTAGCGATGAAATTGCTTAGCGACATTGTTTTTGCCATCGCAAAAGCGATTGCTTTGCAATGTTCTCTATGGGGTATTTTCGCTTTGCGATTATCACAGGGAAGCGATCATCGCAAAGCCCCCATTTTCGCACAGCTGATCAGCGGTTTCGAAATAGCCACTGGAGAAAAACCATGGCCGCCCGCTGTGTTTAGGGACGGATTCCTCGCTTTAGAGGCACCAAAAATGGAGGCGCTATGGAGGATCTTCGCTCAACGGTGAGTTTTAAGTCCATAGGAATGCATTGAAGGGGTTTCAATGCATTTCCATGGGCTTTTTAATATTGCATAGCGACATATTTGTTCTGCAGCGATTTTTGCGGAATGAGTTAACGTCGCTAAGCGAGGCATCACTGTATTGATCCACGAAAGCTTGGATATTGTATGGTGATTTTATGAGGTCTATAAAGATATAACCCATTGCATTGTATTTTATCTTATCAGCATCTTGTCTCTTTATTGGTGACACATTATTTCTAGAAGAGATAGCTGTGCTAGCATATCAGGCAAAAAGAAAAGAAAAATAAAATGACAAAAATATTATGGTACCTTAAAGACGAATTGCTATATTCTAATGAGAGCTTTCATGGACATGTTCACTTCCTCAGACAAACAATATTTCTAGTTGAAGAGTATGAGTTCAATGGAGTCCAGATTTTCACGGAACATCTTTTGGTGTACACAGATAGAGTTGAATAACTACACAGAACTTGGTGTCAACATTACATGTTTAGGAGTAAAATATTCTGCAGCAGAATTGCTGCAGAAAAAGGTTGGACAGACATTTATTAATTTTTAGATGCCCTTAATTACTGTAGAGCACTGGTCCCCAATCTTTTCGGGACTGCGGACTGGTTGGATAATTTTAACTGAAGCCACAGGGGCCTTGTGAAGTTTATTTCCGATTTTATCCCAATCTGGAAGCTTAAGTCTTCCCTCTTCTGGGTACCATGAACAAAAAGTACTTATTTCCCTCAGTAAATCCTCTACTGAATCAGATACGTCACAATGACCCTCTCTATGAAGCAAATAAGTGAAAGGGAGTTTCCCATTGTGTTCAAAACTAAATACTCACCGGGATCCTAAAAAGAATGTAAAGACGTGTGTGTAACTTGTGCTGGGCGAGGTGAGCCTCCTATGCCTCAGGTGATGTTGCTTTCCCTTTCGAAGGTCCCTGTCAGGTCCCTGTTTGATATCTTTGTTTGATGGTCTCTGTTTGATTGTCCCTGTTCAGGTGATAGATATGGGTGATCACGGAACAAAGGAAAGCAATTAGCCTTAGAGAAAGTACAAAGGAGTCGACAAGCAGATGTCTGAGCCAGCGGAGCCTCAAGGCAATCATGCAAAGTTAATAAAATAGAACTCTTTTTATTAACTTAGCACGATTGCATAGTAAGTTGTGAGAATTCAGATAGGATACTTGTTACCTAATCGTAAACAGGATTTGCTGAGGAAACTCTTTGATCTAGTGCTCTACCTCTAAGCAAAAGGGCAGAATGAGGAATTACACCTGCCTGCTGACAGCTGCTGCTCCTGCCAGGAGTGTGTGCACATCACTGGAACAGAATGCAGCTAGAACCTTTAGGCAGAGGTTTCCCACACATGTCATCAAGTCACCTCCAACCTATGGCTACCCTATGAATGAGAGATCTCCAAAATGTCCTTTTTCTCAACAACCCTGCTTCCTTTATGGAGTTAATCCATTGCTTATTTGATCCTTCTCTTTTCCTGCTGCATTCAACCTTTCCAGCATTTGTATTGCTAAGTAAAAAAACAAGAGAAAGGAAGGGACTTGAAAATCAATGAACCCAGTACACAGTATTTGCTCTATAGCTCCTTCTACTTTTAAAAATATTTCCAGCCTAACTAGTGTAACTCTACTATCACTAAAACAGCAGCATCTTAAGGAGTCAACCTTCAGTGTGGAATAAATATGTATGAACTACAGTCCTCAAAAACATATGCCATAATAAACCTGATGAACTTTAAATTGTCATAGTCATTTCTGTTGTAGAATGGTAGCTTGGCTACCTCTCTGGAAACTGTCTCTAAAACAAAGGTCTTTAAAATCTCATACACATCACTATTGTAAGTAGCCAACTGCACCACTAGGGTAAGGTTCACTGTAAGGTCATAAAGAAGAGTAATCTTCTGAGTTTATCACAACTCTTTATCATCCTAGCAGAAGGAAGGGATGGAGCGAAGGAGGAGAAACAAAAGGCTTTTGTGCAAGTCATCATGCAAAAAGATCTTTGGTTACATTAAACCCCTCTAGAGTTGGTAACTGTGACCAATTACACACAACATATTTTCAGCATTGTCACATCCCTACTTGTGCTGATATCACCCATACTTTTGAAAGACCAATTTCTTCTTTTAAACTGCTTATAGTCCCTCTGTTCAGCCAAGAATGACTCTATAACTATCCTATTTATCATACTCTTCAATCAGAAAGGCCAAGTAAAAAGGTATATGTAGTGATTATTTTGGAATGATAATACTTTGCTTCTATATAGTTCTAGTCATTTTATACCAAATAATCTTAAACAAGAATTTTAAGACTTCTTGTTTGAGCTGACATCCTTACAGAGTCATCCTGCATAGTCTAGTGTTTTGATGCTGTATGTGAAGCTGGAATGTCCTCTCCAGGGCACGAAGCCTGGGTAAAATAATATGGAGGATACACTGTTACCCAAGCAGCAAAGCCCCCCTCTCCATGTTGCTGAAATAGTCCAATAGAGAGGCAACAGCCAATACAACTGGTTCCAGCGATGTCGCAGGAGTTGACAGAATGACATAAACTGCCTCCAGGATTCTGGCTCCAGATTTTGTCTCGAGGTGGACTCCTGAAGCCTTTTCCATCAGTGGATATAGCCACAAGGCAGTGGAGGTTTGAAATCAGAGTTTTTCTTCTCCTAGATGGGCTGTCTCCCAAGGCTGATGAGTCCCACCTACCCAGCCTGCTTCCCCACGGCATGGACAATGATGGCGGCGCCTCAGTGGGGGTTTGAAATTGGAGTTTTCCTTCTCCTAGATGGGCTGCCTCCCAAGGCTGACAAGCCCCACCTACCCGGCCTGCTCCCCCACGGCATGGACAATGATGGCAGTGCCTCAGTGGGGGTTTGCAGTCAGAGTTTTCCTTCTCCTAGATGGGCTACCCCGTAATGCTTAAAGCACCTTCTGGGTGGCTTACAATTTAATTCTGTAGGTTACAAATTTACTGGGTACTCAGTTTACTGACCTTGAAAAGATTGAAGCCTGAACCAGCCTTGAGCCGGCCACCTGGGACAGAACTCAGGTCTTGAGCAGAGTTTGGGTTGCAGTACTGCTTTTTAATCATTGTGCCATGAGGCTGTAGTGACCTCAAAGAGTAAATGTTGTTGTTTTAACCCCAAGATCTATGGAGGTTGTTGATCCACCCCATGAATGTACTTGGGCTTCTTTGCTCACTCCATTGTCACTTTGGAGACATATAAATAGTCCTGATCTGAACCATATTTAAGAATAATGCATATCCATAATCACAGTGATTTAAAAGTAAATTTTTATTTATTTGTATATTTGTTTTAATCGTATTCCGCCTATCTGGTCTTTTGACCACTGTAGGCGGCTTCCAGATACATACATAAAAACGACAAATAAATATACATTACATTACAAAATGACAAATTCTACAAGATGGAAAAAATAAAAACAAATAAAAAAGTTAAATAAAGAAAAAAAAGATCAATTATTGACTGGAAGGAAGGCCTGCATAAACATCCATGTTTTTAGTTGGTTTTTAAAGATACCCAGCGTAGTCGCCGCACGAATCTCCGGAGGAAGATTTTATATATCCTTAGTTAAAATAATTAAAAAGTAAGTTTACTTCCTCATTTTCCAAAAGGAACAATAAAGTCCACAACACTGGAATACTATCAGCTACTAGCTTGCAGAAAACATGTTCTTTTCCTGTTGATGTCATTCTCCCCTGTACAGCTGTAGCAGAACATGAGGCTACAGCAAAAGGTCCAGCATGAGTTAAAACCAGAACCATATATTTCTTCTTCACTATTTAGAAAGGCCAATCCCCCTTTAAAAATAGGAGTACCTAAGGATGTGATCAGATGGCTAAAAAGGTACATGTCTGATCACACTGGAAAGGCTTGCTTTAATAGTAGTGATCTCTCTTAAACAACTCTTCTGTTCATCAGAGAATTGCTGCATCTTGGCTGCAAAAAGTAGTAGCCTTACAGCTGGACCAAAAAGGTCCAACATGGACATGGGTTGGGGTCAGGCTGGAGCACTAGTCTCCATATGTCATGTGTCCTCCAGAAAATAGCTCACACTGGACTGCACCACAAGTGGTCTAAAATGTAGGCTATACGCCCACGTGATCACATCTTAAAATTTTAAATTTCATTACAAGTTTCAGTGAAGTTATCCCTCATTAAGCACACTTGTTCCTTAGGCACTGCAAACGGGGATTAGGCACTGCAAGCAGGGATGGGTTATTTGTAATTACTTACATCCCTGTAAGTACTTACACAGCTCTGAGAATGTGAGTTGATGTGGGAGCCAACGGGGTTAAGAGACACAATGTGGGGGAGGGACTGTCCCTACCAGCCTCCATCTGACACCTATGGGGTTCACTTTAATCTGTCCACTTGGAAAGGCTGATTACAATTCTTGGGTTCCAGAAATAATATTGATATTTTTATAACACTTTTGAACTGTTGTTCATGAACCAATCTTTGAAAGACAGGATGTCCACTTTCCAACTTGATAGTCATGTATGTGTTGCAGCTATTATGTACAGGCTAGAAGATATTCTGAGCAATACTAAGCCACAGGCTCCAAATGTGCCTTCATTTAAGTGCAACTAAATCTCCCTTGTCATGCATACCCACAGCCATGATGCCTCTCATATGTTGCAGCAGCCAATGTGGTTTCTTCAAGCCCAGAGATGTGGTCAGCCTTCTGCTTGAATTGGGTGCTTCCTTGCTGAAAAGAAAATTTGCATTGGTGGTCTATAGGGCAAGGTGTCCTAATACAGCTAGGCAGGTTTGTACTCGGAATTAAGTTCCCAAGCACAGATCTCCTAGATTGAATCATAAATAAGATACTTGTGGAGTATTTGAACACAGATTTTATGTTTTATGCATTGTTTTGAACAGAATGCCATATTTTTCGCTCCATAATGCGCACCTTTCCATAAGACGCACCAATATTTTAGGAGAAGAAAACAGGAAAATATAATCTGTTTTCTTCGCTCCATAAGACGCACAGACTTTCCACCCCCCTGTTTTATGGGAAAAAAGTGCGTCTTATGGTGCGAAAAATACGGGTAAATAAACTGATGTGGTTGAATTGCAGATCTCAGAGCTATTGACTAAATGACCCCATGTATTGTTATTAGAAAACTACATTCAAGCATGCATCTATTTTATGCATTTCTGCCCAAGACCTTCCCCCTGGAGTCCTGAGGGATGCCAACACTGTTTTCATTCTGTTGCTAGTTAGCAGGCTGTCTATTCACTGCAACACTGGGCTCCTAGTAAGATCATAGCTTTCTCTCCTGTTTGCTGTTTTTGATTGTTTTGTGTCAGTTGTTAAATCAATTTAAAGCATTTGAATTCTTTTTTAGATTTAAGAAAGTTTAATGAGCTTAATGATAATATCATACCATGAAATCTGTTGATATAGAGTGGGCTATAGCAAATTAAATAATCTACATACACTAGATTATGCACAACAACATAAAACACAGTGGCAAATTGCTAACTGTAATGGAGGAGAAGCTTGATTCATAAGTAAGATACTGTAAGTAATCTTCATAAGTAAGATTCTTTGTCATATATCAGCTGCTTGACTAAATGTGTGATTAGGAATACAAGTATCTACTCCTTTAATTAGCAGCATTTCACCACTGCAATATGAAACCACACTCACAGTTCTTATAGGCCAAGATAAGTCTTCAGGGCCTGTTTAAAAGCCAATGGTGACAGGTCCAGGCACATGGAACAAATACTTCCTATCTTCTCCAGCCTCCATCCTATCCTCTGAGCATTTGCTCCTGGAGATACACATGTATTGTTTGTAAGGAATATTTGCAAAATCTTTGTTCTCATCTGTTTGGGCTATTTCAAGAAGACACCTCAATGCAGAATTTTCAAGCCATGTGAGATTCCTCATTGCCAGACAAGAATGAAATAAGCAGTACTGCTTTTTTTTTCCTCTCATCAAAATCTTCATAATGTGCACAAATTCTTTTGCAAAGCTTGATAACAAAGCTATTGCCCATGGTGAGCAGAGGGCATCTAGAAGACACAAACAATTCCTCTTTCATTTCTAATCCTTAAAGAAAGAAGAAACAGAACCAGGATTTACCATTTTGCACAATTTATGTTATAGTCTTCTTTGTGCTATTTTCACAAATTTCACTTAATTTGCAGAAAAATTGTTGTCGTTTCCTCTTACTGAGAGCACCACTAAATACTTCATCCTCTCAGAGGGCAAAGAAAATGATTACACAGTTTCTCCTCCTTCTAGTCCCTTGTGGAAGAGCCCTATCTTCCAGAAAACAGACACATACTTTTCATTTTAACACTTGTTTTTTAGCTTCTAAGCGAAAACCTCTCATTAACAATAGCAGCAGCAGCAGCAGCAAAAACAACAAGAATGAGGAGGCAACAGAAGACAGCATCTTACTTTTATGTCTTGCAAATCTATATGTGTGTATTAATAATTTCTCGGTATACAAACGCTCCCTGGTATGTCCCCATTTTTTGATATTGTTAGTAGTTGTCATTGGGTTCAATTGTTACTTCACATTTCGGTATAAACAATGGCTCTGTTGTTCAGAATAAAATGTGATATCTTTCCCCATTCCCCTTGTCTTCTTCCATGCCATGGAATGTTTCTTATATTTGATCATCTTACTATTTTGAACCCAAATAATTAACTCATTTTCTGTTCTGGTATCTCAAACCATCTGCTGCCAAATGTAACAAGATCACTGGCGGATAGGCTGAGAGGAGAATGCAAATAAAAAGGACAATATTGCCTCACTTGAAAACAGTGATTAAAAATAGGGACATCAGGAAAGAAGTATTTCAGTGCAGTGGCAAATGGTAGATATCTGACAGCAGCGCTACCTTTCTGCACAAAGTAAAACAGCACCAGTCATAGTATTTCCTTCGTTGTTAGTTTTTCTCCTCAGCAGTAATTTTTCATTGCAGTTGTACGAGCTTACAACCACGGTTGCTAACCTTTTATTATGAAACTTCATTAAACCAATAAGTAATGATGGTGAACATATCACAATATTCATAAGTTTCTTTATCAGCCTACACAGCAGTTTTTAAGCAAATATTTGAGTGTAAAAACAAATTGCTTTCTGCAAATACTTTCGGTTTGCAGAGTATTCACAGAAAGCAGAGATCCTTTTTTTAATCTTTTCTTTTAACATCTGATTAATTAGTTGCTGGGGAGAAGCCATTTTATTTTGAGATACCATTGTCCTCTAAGTAACCCCACATTTGGACAAATGGGCTAAAATAGCAGCACAATTAGCACAGCACTTACTGTAACATATGTGTGTAAAAGATTGGTCAAATCTGGAAGATGTTTGTAGCGGTGAAAACACCCTTCCTACTCATCAGTGCCTCCCAAAGTAAGCTCTTCACAGGACAATTAACCTTCACTTAGAGAACTGCAGGTCTGAAAATAAATATGCTGAAGAAAGCAGAAGAGTGACAACATGGTTAATGCAAATTAATGGAATGATCAGTCCTACACACACAAACTGGAGCAGGGACTCCATGTTTAGCCTGGAGAGACAAAACTCTCATCCTTTCTTTGGATCCTGATGATTCACGTTTAACCTTTCTTTTTTCTAGGGAAGAGTTTACTCTAAAAGATATATTTTACTCAATTTCCTCTCTCACACTCACTCACTGCCTCTCTCTTGCTTTTTCTGAAATTGTAAAGCAAATACAGTTTTGAAAAACGTCTGATTGACAGCTCAAGAACACTAATGGAATCCATTTCACAATTATATTTGCTCTCTATACTATCCCCCCACCTCTTTTTCTTTTTAAAAAAAGGGGGGGGAAGAAGATAAAAAAAGAGAGAAAGATCATAATTGGCATCTCCCACTGTCTATGTGCTATAGACAGAAAGATTTTTAGCAAGAACAAACTCAAGTCCAGCTTTCAGACCAGTCAAACCCAAGAGACAAGGAAGAGGGCAACCCTTCCTCAGCTGCCCTTCTTGTCCATTAGCTTTTCCTGCTCAAGCTCCATTGACCTGTCAGAGACATCCAAGTGATTGACTGCCCTGGCAGATGTGCTGCTGTATCAGGTAACTTGATCATTCCAGCCCCATCTGTCTCTCAGCCCTCTTCTATTCACACTTTGGGAGAGGGACGGATAGAGATTGCAGTGGGGGAGTCTTTGGTATTTATTTATTTATTTATGTATTGTAAAGAAATGCAGGATTTCTGAATCTCACAACAACGTACATTGGTTCAGTCAAGGTGGAGGTACAGGAGGTATATTCCAGTTATCCAACCGTGAGGCGAAAACGTTTGTCAGTTTGGGAGCCAGTCTTTGAAAACGGTTGAGTTGTGAACCTGAGAATTACAAAGAAAAACTGGAGGGCAAGTGCATACTCTAAAATGAAGGCAAGCCTTTGAGAACCACCCATGGTAATGATAAAAGGATGTCCGGAGGATAACAGTTTTAATGCGAGTGAGACAGATGGGCTGCTTAACTGTGCTCAGTGAGATGGGAGGAAACTGATTCAGTAGGAGCATTTTCACGTCTTTCCTTTCAGTGCCCACTGCCTGGCAAATGTTGTGACATCATTAAGTCGAACTGCTGATTTTCAATGGGTCTTGAACATGAACGGGCAGGAGTAACTCAAGCTTCATGCTGAAGTGCAGTTAACTAATTTACTAGTGTCACTATTTCCAATAATTACTTTTCGCCAAAATATTTTGCTTTGCTTGTGTGCGGAGGATTTCATTCTTCAAGTCAACACCCGGAGTGTTGTAGCCTCACAGGATCTATCAACAGCTTCTATTAAGAGAGAATATAATCTTAGTGAGAGCGATGGCTAACACTTCCTTTTCTGTTTCTTAGTAAAGTCTACTGCGTCGACATGCTAGCAAAGAAACCGCCTTGGCAGGGATGACACAGTTCACAATACAAGGAGAAATAACATACTGAAGCAAGCAAAACAAGGTAAAATGAATGACAACTGACAGAAAAGTAAGTGTGCTATCCCCCCCCCCATTCTTCAACAAGATGAATAAAAATATGCTAAGTATGTATGTAAGAATGACAATCACAGGGTAGAAAGGGATAAATATGGGGTAGGGGAGAGGAGTAGAGACATATGGTAGGGAAAAATTGTCCCCAGAAAAGATACACCTATTCTGTAAATTCTCACAAGCCACAGTCAGTTACTCACAAGCCACCTGAATGCAAGAGGACTGATGTTTGAATTAGGAAATCTAGGACATGAGATTTTAAATGCAATTCTTCACACACTTATTCAACATTGAGGCCCAATGAATACAGTGCAATATACCTTTGAGAAGGTAGTCTTAAGACAATGTTTCCAGTCTGGTTTAATTTCATACACATCACAATTTTCAGATGTGATACAGTATATTGTTTAAAGCCTTACAAATATATGGACCCTGATTTTACTGCAAATGCAAATCTCTCTCAAACCAAAATGACATGATTCTGAGAGACTAAGTGGCTGCTAAGGCTTAAATTCAGTCACTCCCAACAGGCCTGTGGTGTTGGGCTCTTCACAGTTTCAGTGTGGGAAAACAAAGAGGATGTCAGAGGTTTCTGCTTGTTTTGTTTCCCCCATGTATGGTGACCGTTGTAGTATCATACAAGATGCATTGTGAGAGTTCAGCTTTCGGCTCCATGTTCGACTCAAAGAAATCAGTAGATTTTTGTTGCTTCAAAAGAAGTGAAAGATTTATTGGTGCATTTCACAATAAACAAGTGTCCATAACATGATCTTGAGGCTTTTCTCCTTCTGCCAATGGGTCTTGAAGGGGTTTCCAACCTTTGAACAGGAACGGATTTCCACAACTAGTGTTCCATGGTCCCGGCAAATCTGAAGGGACCCAGTCTCTTGTGGTCTGCCCAATCAAACCTTCCAACAGGGGCACAGTCTTGACGTCCTGGTCGTCATTCCACGGGGTTCGCCTCTCAGGGTCACAATTCCCCCAGGGTCCACCCTGTAAATCTTCCTCCTCATCTCCCTTATTCTACATTCTAGTCTTTCTTTCCTTTCTCTCTCCACTCTCTCCTCTCCTCTTTCAGTCTCCTCCTCCACTCTTTTGCCTCAGCTTCTCCCCAATAAGAGAGTCTGGGTGGAATCTTTCTTCTCTTTCTATAATCAGCCTCCTCCTTAGGTACCTTTAGGCTCTCCCATGATCCTGTCCAGGGATCCTCCATCCACACCCATTTCCAGCCTGGCAGCAACTGCCCTTCCTTCCTGTTTACCTCCCCTGTTCCTGCTTCAGACTTCACCCTCTTTTTCCTCTCCTTTCCCACCTTTTCCTCCTGAACCTCCTCCATCATTATTTTCTGTATCTCTTCACTCAGTTCCTCTATTTCTGTCCCTTGCTGAGCTCTCTCCATAGATTCTGGTGCCGGCTGGGGTCTTCCCTCCTTATCCTCGTTGTGGAGGAGGGACAGCTGTCCAGCAAGTGGGGTATCCCTCTTGCCTTCTGTCTCACATGCATCCAGTGCGACTGGATTGAACTGCACTATGAAAGCACAACAATTAAGTTTGCTAATAGTAGGGCAACAGGGGATTAGATAAGAAAACCCTTAGGCCTTTGTACAACATGTTTTCCCACAATTCTCTACTGAGAAATATTGTCGCAAATGAAGGCTGGGTTAAGATTGTTGTCTCACAATAACCTGAACTGATTTCTTCAGCAACAGTAAAAACTATTATTACTGTTATTGATTATCATAGGCATCCTTCAGTCTCGAGAGACTATGTAACGTGCTCTGTATGGAGGACTTGGAACAACGTCTAGTGTTTTGACACTGTATGCGAAGCTGGAGTGTCCTCTCCAGGGCATGAAGCCTGGGTAAAATAATATGGAGGATAGGCTGTTACCCAAGCAGCACTGAAATAGTCCAATGGAAAGGCAAGAGCCAATACAACTGGTTTCAGGGACGTCGCAGGAGTTGACAAAATGACACGTCTCTGGGACTCCGGCTCCGGATTTTGCCTCAAGGTTAACTCCTGAAGCCTTTTCCATTAGTGGATATAGCCACAAGGCAGTGGAGGTTTGAAGTCGGAATTTTCCTTTTCCTAGATGGTCTGCCTTCCAGGGCTGATGAGTCCCTACCTGGCCTGCTCCCTCATGGCATGGAGGACGATGGTGACACCTCAATGGGGGTTTGAAATTGGAGTTTTCCATCTCCTAGATGGGCTGTCTTCCAGGGCTGATAAGTCCCACCTACCTGGCGATTTTACTGAGAAATTTTGAATTTGCTTATTCATAAGCAAATTCAAAAGTACAAGGTACAAAAACTGCAATGGAAAAATGTTAAGGCAACAAATTTGAAGGTGTATGGAAGCAAAAACATGTCATCATCCTATGTTAATTTAAGAAACTAAATTTCAAAATCTTTGACTACCAACTGTAAACAATTACCAATAGTGCTAAGTGGTTTCTTCAAATTCAGAAATCTGTGCTTTGACAAATATGTCACCCCATACATGAATGTTGAGGATATAGTGCCTAATTTTTGCCCTTGAGCCAGTGCAGAGAAACAAGAAGTGTTGTTGTTGTTATATCTCAGCATCACTTACAGTATGCTTGGGGGCAGGTAGATGAACGAAAAAGTTACTCTTCAAGTTGCTAATTCAAAAGTATATCTGGTTTATCAACTGTTTAATCCATGATAACTTGCTTGTTACAGTATAGTATTACTGGTTGTGTGTGTGTATTTGTAAAACTAGAGGTGGCTAGAGTTATAGCATGGAGAAAAAGATGTGGGTAATCTATGAAATTTAGCCAATTGCTGAAAAATTATTTTTGTAACTTGGTTATGTCTGTACCCACAATCTGTTGATACCTGCAGAGCACCCAGCTGTGCAACGATGAACTGTTTCTTTAGATTTATGACAGGCCCTACACTTACACCTGGCTTCACAGTTATTTTCTGATAATATTATGTGCAAATAATTTGATATTGAATTGTATTTACAAATCTGTTAGCTTTAGTCTAAAGATGGCTAATCTAAGTCACTGGTTCCATGTTGGTATTGTTATTGTTGTTGTTATCAAACATAATTGACTTGACATTTTGGTTTGCCAAAGGGCTAACAAAGCTGTGAAATAATTATAATGCAACGAACAGATAGGCGGGGTATAAATGGAATAAATAAAATAAACAAACTATAACTAAACTATTTCTTTTTCCCAGTTTTTCCAAAACTACTGAAGTTTGTTATAGAGCTATGTATTGAATTTGTTATATGAGTGAACAAAAATGATAGGTCATCCATTTACTCCATTCTATGCAGAGAAATAAACCAAAGGTAGTTGAGATATCTAGAGCTATATAAAGCAGTTTGTTCAATGAGTGATATCATCACCATTTAACCATTATACAAATCCCTGTAATTCCATTTATGCCAACATATTCTTATGTTTTGCTTCGTATTCGGAATTAATCAATAAAATGTATATGAAAGGATTAAAACAGCTTGAGTGATCAAAAAGAAAAGATATGGTGCACATGTTTAGGCATCCTTCAGTCTTGAGAGACTATGGTATGGTGCTCTGTATGGAGGACTTGGAACAGCGTCTAGTGTGGCTGAGGAGGCCAATTCGAGAGTGGCAATCCCTTCCACACCCAAGACAAATCCAAGCTGTACCCCGTCTAGCTCCCTGATTTTGCTGCTTTTGTGACTGCCTCTTTGCTTCGGTCTGCTGGACAAGGGTCTCTTCAAATGCCTGCCTCCAGGCTGAATGCTCAGATGTCCAGGTTTCCCATCTGTTCAGGTCCATTCCTAAGGCCTTCAGATCCTGCTTGCAGATATCCTTGTATCACAGTTGTGGTCTCCCTCTGGGGCAATTTCCCTGCACTAATTCTCCATACAGGAGATCTTTTGGAATCCTCCCTTGCTTTGAACAGTAGAATTTTAGTATAGCAAGGCTAGATTTTTGTGCTGCTTGTACCACATTGTTAACATGGGCCTTGTGCTTTCCTTTATATTGTAGAACAACATCCAAATATTTATAAGCCTTAATTTGTTCTGTCTCATGCTCATCTATTAACCACTTATAGATCCTGGGCCTCTAAGTGGACACTAAAACTTTGGTCTTCAAGTAATTTATTTGTAGCATTTCCTCTTTACAGTATTGTGCAAGAGTGTGTAAAGCTCCATCCGCTATTCTCACAACATGCTCAAGCCAACGTAGACGTTGCTCTTTCAGTAATGTATACATGCTAAAAATTTCAGCTTGATCTATGACTACTCTATTTGGAACTTTGTCCTGCCAGGTGATACAAAAAATCCATTGGAGGCAACTCATATGGAAGGTGTTCAGCTTCCTCTCCTGCCGTGCACAAAGGGTCCAGGACTCAGTGCAGTACAGGAATGTGCTCAGGACACAGGCTCTATAGACCTGGATCTTGGTGTATATCATCAGCTTCTTATTGAGCCATATTCTCTTTGTGAGTCTAGAGAACATGGTAGCTGCTTTGCCAGTGCATTTATCCAGCTCGACATCTAGGGAGAGAGTATCAGAGATTGTTGAGCCAAGGTACACAAATTCATGAACAACCTCTAATTCTTGCATGGAGATGGTAACAGAGGGAGGTGAGTCCACGCTCTGGCCCATGACTTGTGTTTTCTTCAGGCTGATTGTTAGTCCAAAGTCTTGGCAGGCCTTGCTAAAATGATTCATGAGTTGTTGGAGGTCTTCAGCAGAGTGGGCAACAATGGCTGCATCATCTGTGAAGAGGAAGTCCCACATGCATTTCAGTTGGACTTTGGTCTTTTCCTCTCAATCTAGAGAGATTAAAGAGCTTTCCATCTGATCTAGTCTGGAGATAGACACCTTCTGTTGCAGTTCCAAAGGCCTGCTTCAGCACGACAGCAAAAAAGATCCCAAAAAGGGTCAGCGCGAGGACACAGCCCTGTTTCACTCTGCTTCAGATGTCAAAGGGATCTGATGTTGAGCCATCAAAAACTACAGTGCACTTCATTCCCTCATGAAAGGACCTGATGATGTTAAGGAATCGAGTTGGGCATCCAATCTTGGGAATTATTTTAAAAAGGCCATCCTTGCTAACCAAGTCAAGGGCCTTTGTGAGATCTATGAAGGCCACAAAGAGTGGCTGTTGTTGTTCCCTGCATTTCTCCTGCAACTATCTGAGGGAAAATACCATGTCAGTGGTGGATCTATTAGCTCGAAATCCACACTGTGATTCTGGATAGACTCTGTCTGCAAGCACCTGGAGCCTCTTCAGCACAACACAGGCAAGCAGCTTCCCTACAATACTGAGAAGAGTGATTCCATGGTAGTTATTGCAGTTCCCTCTGTCTTCTTTGTTTTTGTATAATGTGATGATGTTTGCATCCTTCATGTCCTGTGGTACTCCACCTTCGCTTCAGCAAAGATGAAAGACTTCATACAGTTCGGTGGTGATGGTCTCTTTACAGCACTTCAGCACTTCTACAGGGATGTTATCCTTTCCAGGTGCCTTGCTGGAGGCGAGGGAATCCAAGGCCGCTTTTATTTCTGCTAGAGTTGGTTCACTGTCCAACTCTTCCAAGACAGGCAGGGACTCAATGTTATTTAATGCTTCTTCGGTTACTACATTCTGTGTATTATAAAATCCTATTGCTGGCATAATATAAATGGTGTAACTTTTGGCAGTGAATTGCTGCAAGTTATTAAGTTAATTCTAATTAAATCAGTATCGGCAATGGCTGAAATCCAGTAGTAAGTCACAACAAGAGTAGGTCCATTGGATTAATGGGATTTATAAAGTAGCTGAATCACCAAATTCACACTCAGTGGGTCTCCTCTAGTGTGACTTACTTCTAGGTTTCAGCCATTGTCAACATTGACTTTATCACATTAATTGCATAACCTGTGGCAATTCATTGCCAAAACCTACACCAATTGAATTATGCCAGCATTAAGATTTTGAGCAACAACACCAAAACCCTGTTCAGCTTTACTCAGTTCCCTCAAACATGCTTGGGGAGGAGTGCCTACCCACTCCCTCCCTGTTGTCAGTTTATGTGGAGAATGATGTGTCTGCAGGAGAGAGGTTGCTGCATTCAAGTTTCCTCCTCATGTGGAAAACCTGCAAGGACCTAGACCATCTTTCCCACAGAGGGACAACCAGTGCTGGCTTTGCCACCATTTTAGTGACTGGTCAAAATCGTCTCTGCTTGGTCACTTTAAGTTTAAATTTCAAGTTTAAGTCTCTCCTGCATAATATTTAATGCCTTTTCATGCTGTTTCATGTTTTGGTGGTTGTAGACCATTTTGATACCTTTGGATGAACCACAGTATAGAAATATCCTGATAAACAGATGGATACATTCCATATATGGGAGGCCTGTTGTACAGTGAGAATACACTTGCTTTGCATTTAGAAGGTCCCATTTTCACTCCCTAACATCTGCAGGTAAAATCTCCAAAATGCATGCCTGGAGAAGCCCTGCCAGTCAGTGTCAACAATATTGGGCCAGATGGACCAAGGGTTGCTTCCTAAGTTCCTAAGTTTGAAGTTGCTTCCTATATAATGACTCACATCTTATTGATGTAATTATACAAGTCCTGGCAAATTGCTGCTGAATTGTAAGGCACCTCGTTAAGTAGTAGGCATCTGCCACAAAAAAACTGTGGGAAGATGGAAATAAGAAAAATAAGTATTTTTAAACATTAGTATTATTAATGACACGTTAACAGCAAGGGTCAGATTAGACAAAATGGCATCTATGCAGCCAGCAACTGTGTGATGACTTTTAAACTATAAACTATAGGCCCAATCTAGATTGAGACTCTGGTATAGGGGGTTTAGGACTCCACTGCTCTCAATATTGTCTGAGGAACCTGTGCTTAAACTTGCATTTACAATAGGAGAAGCTTTTCCTTCAGTTCAAAAAACAAGCATGGACTCCTTACTAGTTCTGGATCAGCTCATGTCCCACGTCTGCCTTTTTTTTTCCAATAGTGAGACAGTGATCCATTTACATTCTTGAAACATCTGTGGGTTTTGATTTGTTGGCCTAGAGCTGAGCAGGCCCAGGCAACTCCACCTGATACCATGATGACCACACCAACACAGTTCTGGAAGAAAAGGACACAATTTCATGGGTTTCAGCAGCATGTTGCTGGCCTGGCATTGGGATAGATCCAGGCTTGTGTGCCTATTGACGCTGCCCACAGCAATCCACTGGGGACAATCCACCTGGAGTGACAAACAGTGTAGTCCACGCAGGCATACGCCGCTTCGTGACTCCCTGCCACCAGGGTGCAGTGGTGGGCAAATAACCCCTGAGCTAGGTCACAGCCTGCCTGTCCTCAGCTCCCTTTCATGTTGTTTCGAGTGCTGGCTACTCTTGCCAGTCTTCATCTGTGGTGCCACTCTTTTCCCCTGTCTAGGCTGGCTCTTCCTATGTTTGCCAGCTCCATCATCGCTCTCCTCCATGCCGCCAGTTGCCTTGCCTTCTCACTCACCATCCTCCAGAAGCCACCGAGCCACAGAATGGCCAGGGAGCTGTGACAGTTCTTGTTTTAAACCAGAGAGTGGGCCAGAGCGAAACATCATCACTCCAGCCTGCACACCACCAAGGCCCCCTTTATTTCAAAAATTTGTGGAGGCTAATGGGAGGCAGCCATGTCACTGCACCCTCCTGTTGGCCCCTGTGCTCAGCCATCCACAGCTCCAGTGTCATCTTAAGGAGTTCTGATGTTGTGCAGGCCACTAATCCAGCAACAACAAAGAGGTCCAGTAAGTTGGGGTGTGTGTGTTTCCAGTCACATTTTTTCTGAAACTGGTTTTGTCAAGTATTTCATTTGTAATTTCTTGGATCTCAATTGAGAAACTGAGACAAACATTCACCTTTACACCAGCCCTATGAGACAGAATGTGAAAAGTATCCTGAATCACTGAACCACAGACAAAGTAAGTTGGAACCAGCAGAAGCTGTGATTGAAATAGTATAGGATCACACCCTTTTTATAGTGTAGAATGTTATGGTTGTTGTATCCTGGCAGCACGAGTCAAAAGTGTAGAATTTCTGGGAGTATTATGGTGTGGCTTAATGTATTTCAGAATGAAGACCTTGGCTTTCTTCTAGCCGTTCTTGTCCAAAGATTTTCAATATAAAGATAGGAAACAATATAAAGAAAACAGTCAATATCTGTGCCTAGCACTGTCCCTACTGGAAATAGCAGCAGACATTGAGGGGGTGGGAAGCAGTGGTGAGATTTTGGAGAACACAGCTGTATGAGATCCCTATACATACCTGTTGACTTCCAGGACAGCAGAAGGTGTTGTCCCATTGTCAGCACATAGGATTCAGTTGCTATTCCAGCCAGCTTTTCTACATGGACTGTGGAGAAACAACTTTTTGTCTTCTCCATTTTGTCTTTTGCCAGCAAAATGTCTTAGAGTGCCATTGATGGTAGCACATTTATTCCTTCTGTCAAGTGGTAATAACCTAACACCTCTTGGTCACTCTTCAGTGTTTCAAGAACACTTTGTGTTGTAAATACCTGTGGGGAGGGGCTCAGGCCCACGTACAAGTATCTACAAAAATGTGTGTGTGTGTGTGTGTGTGTGTGTGTGTGTGTGTGTGTGTGTGTGTGTGTGTGTGTGTGTGTGTGTGTGTGTGTGTGTGTGTGTGTGTGTGTGATTACTACTTCAGAAAGTTGACAAGAGACCCAGTGCAGTGTAGTGTATAGAGCATCAGTTTATGGAACAGCAGACCTGGGTTCAAATCCTCACTTGGAACTTCCCTGGGAGGTAGAAATGGCAAACCATTACTTGAATATGTCACATACATTACAAACTACCACCATCAGTTGGAAGCAACTTGAAACATAAAAACCTGCTATGGTACAGAGACTTGGTTCTGAACTTTCCCCACACACATTTATTTATTTATTTATTTATTTATTTATTTATTTATTTATTTATTTATTTATTTATTCAATTTATACCACGCCCCTCTAGACAGAGTCTACTTAGGGCATCTTACAAAGAAGAATAAAACATTATAAAATACAGTCAAAGATCATCAAAATATATGTAAACCAATTTCATAATTATAGCAGCAAATTAGAAGATCAAAATGGGAAAAAAACCTAAAGAAAAAAGAAAAGCAGGTGTTGACTGGAGGGAAGGCCTGCCTGAAGAGCCAGGTCTTTAAATGACTCTTAAAATCACCCAACGAGGGTACCAGGGTAATTTCCAGTGGCAAGGTGTTCCATAGTCAAGGGGCCACTGCCGAGACGGCTTGGTTTCTTGTTCTTTCTTTCTTGGCCTCTCTCGGCATTAGGCCCCTCAGCCGTCTTTCCTGGGTAAAATGAGTGACTCGGGTAGATCTAGGTGGGAAAACTTTTACAACCCATCCCTAGTTCTGTCTGCAGCAATAAGAAATAAATTCTCCATGCCTCTCATTCTCTCCCAACCCTCTCTTTCTCATACACAGAGAGGTATAAATCTTATGCTAAAACAAATGTTATTTTAAATTAGTCATTCTCACAATTGGTAATGCGTGTTTTTAAATATTCCGTGAATTGCAGAATACCCCTCCTATGCACCCCCATCCTCAAGTTCTGTCACTATAGCAACTTGAGGTGTGAGGTAGATAGATAAATTCAGGGTGATGCTCTTAGCAAGTATAAAGTTAAAACTAGGAAACCAATTTCAAAATACATTTTGGAGAGAGACAGAAGTAGCTGTTATGGCACAAGAAAGTTCCACTTAATTTACATGGCTGTTGCTGAAAGTCACTTTGCTGAAGCACAGCTGAGAGGGTCTGGGGGTCACAGAGGCCATGGGCTAGTGCCATGTAACAATTTGGGGGTGCCAACTCTGGGCAGGAATAACCCTGGCCTGACTTTCACTGAGCCTCGTGGCGCAATGATTAAACCGCTGTACTGCAGCCAAAACTCTGCTCACGACCTGGGGTTCAATCCCAGGTAGCCGGCTCAAGGTTGACTCAGCCTTCTATCCTTCCGAGGTCGGTAAAATGAGTACCCAGCTCATGGAGGGGGGGCAATGTGTAGCCTGCATAATTAACTTGTAAACCGCCCAGAGAGTGCTTGAAGTGCTATGGGGCGGTATATAAGCAGCACACTTTCCTTTTTTTCTTTTCTCTCTCTCTCTCTCTCTCTCTCTCTTTTTTTTTTCTTTTTCTTTTTTCTTTTGCTTTTTTTCAGCACACCATATTAGCCATTGACTTGCCTGAGGGGGGGAGGGAAAGGTTTGGTCCTGTACAGCTTCTTTATCTAGTGCTTAGTATTGTGGAAGGAAGGAAGGAAGGAAGGAAGGAAGGAAGGAAGGAAGGAAGGAAGGAAGGAAGGAAGGAAGGAAGGAAGGAAGATTGATTGATTGATTGATTGATTGATTGATTGATTGATTGATTGATTGATTGATTGATTGATTGATTGATTGATTGATTGATTGATTTCTTACATGATCCAAATGTTGCATATGTCTTCATCCCAGCAAACTAATGTTGCTGGAATGTGCTTTCAGTCAGCTCTTAGCAGTGTAGCCCATGCTGAGGAATTCTTGGTAATGCAACTATATCTGGAGGGCAGTGCTTTGAATAAGTCAGCTTCACATATATTTTTCAGGAACCAAGTGGAGAGTTCACTGACTTGGTGTAAACCACTCCTGTTATGGATGCAGCTAAAGCTAATATGCGGTTTCAGACTTTTGCATTTTAGTCCACATGCAATTCAAACACTAACATATTCATATAGCCACCATAATTGGTCCACTAAAATATACCTTTTGAGGTCTCCCTTCCTCAACCCAAACCATCTTGCAGAATTAATATAGCAACTGTGAACTCATGCCAAGCTCCAGAGAAGCATAAAATGTGATACACAGAATTTATTGTTAGTTAAATAGTTTGAAGAGCATATTTTCTTGAAAGAGTGAAAAATCATTTTTATAAAGAGGCGACTAATTCAGTGTCGGGCCGGCGTGGTGGTGGTGGTAATAGAACATTCCTGCCCACTTTTTTTCTGAATACTTTCTTCGGAGTCTTGTATGTGTGTGTGTGTGTGTTTTGAATAACGTTTTTACTGTGCTCTGTTGGCATTCCTGAGCCTTGTTTGCCTGTGTTTTCTAAAATGTCTCTGCAAGGTTGTGTGTGTTTCAACTCTGCCCTTGTAATATTATTTCCAACTAATTATACCAATAGAAAAAGCTGAGTGCAAATATGATTTTAGCAGTTTATAATAAGAAAAGTGCTTTGTGCATATATTAAGATCAAGCTCTTTTCGCTCAATTATTATTAGCAAGCACTCCACCTACTGGTTCAAAATATGTATGCCAAGCAAGTCATACAGGGAAAGGAAGATTTCAATGAGATTGTTTTTAAAAAATAAAAATAAAGAGAGATTTAATGCCAGTATGGGACCCAAGCCGTTAAATATTTGTACACTGTTGCTTCCGAATCAGGGTGTTTTTTGTGTCTATTCCAAATCAGTAAAAGGATCCTTTAATATTTGTTTTTTAAGATTAGTACCCTAATTACAATGTTTTCCAAACCTTATGCAAGAATGTGATGGGAAGAAGGGGTGCAGTCCAGATCCATTCAGATGAATGGGAGATTTGACAGTTACTTCACTGTGATATGGACAGCACCCAAAGCTGGCACAAGGTCTACTAACAGAGAAGCAAAAAGACATTTTGTCCCTTTGCTGCATAGTCATACAGCTTTTCCCCTGGAATTTTTCAGAAATTGTCTCTAGCATTTCAGAGGTTTCATTATAATTGTAAAGGTTTGCAAAGGTTTGCAAAGGTTTCTAAAATATACTGCAGGCAAAAAGAAATTAAAGATACAAAAGCAAAAGCTCATGAAGATAAGGATGAGCTTAGAGACAGGAAAATGAGATATATAATACACACGTGCATGTGTTTCAAGCCATCAAGTCACATCTTCCTTATGACAAGCCCAATAAGGTCTCAAAACCATGTGAGATACTGAAATAATGCATTTTCCATTGCTACCCTCCCATCTTGAGTTTCCATGGCCAAGTCATGATTTGAACCCAGGTCTCCAGGTTCTTATCCCATCACTCTACCAACTCTAGACACTACCACACTAGCTGTCATATCATTTCTGTGATGCATATATATGTATATAAGACATATGTTTGTCCTATAATATTTTCAGTGTAGTAGTAGTGCCAGAGCTTGAAGGGTTGATACGCTGGGATTTTTTCACTAGGAGGCTGCTGGTGTAAATTGCCACTCTCCTCAAGGTTCCCTTTTCTGTCTGAGCATTGCTGAAATTCCAGCAATAGTCAACAAGAAAATTATTTTTCTCTATGCTAGTATATCCTATGAGCTATCTGTGTTGTAAGGCAAAGTATTTGGGAGTAGATTCATCTTAGAAAGGCTGTTAAGACACATTAGTTTTGCAAAACACCTCCTCCTGACACCGTTGAAAATTACTAAACCTGGTTGGTTGACACAAACATTCCCTCTAAGCCCCTGGAGCTCTGTGCAGAGGCTCCGCCGCCTGCATGCGGAGTTCCAACCACAAACAGAAGTAAATGGGAGGGTACACTAAGCCAGCTGTGTGCTCCCGATGGAGCAACACACTCCCACACACCTGTGCAGCTTAGAGGGAATGTTGGTTGACACCAAGGCACCTTTGCAGTCATTTTTATTGACATGGCGCAATACATCCTCACTACCTTAATAAAACCCGAGGCAATGTATCTTGGCTTCCTGCAGACCCAGACCTACTATGCAGTAGTATGATGGCTCCTATATCAGACAATGTCAAAACATATTCTGTGACCTTCCTAAGCCTAGGAATTTTAGGTGCAGTTCTGCCAGCTTACAAGCCATGGAGTGCTTAGCTACAACACTATTTCCAAGAGAGCTGCTTTGGTATAGGAGATACAATATTGACTTTTCAGGCTTAAGTATTGCTAAACTTGGAGTAGATACCCATTGTGGTGTCCTGGATAGAATGATGGACCTGGGCTCAAATCCCCGCTCAGCCATTGAAACTCAAGAAGTGCGTGGAATTGGTAAAACCACTCCTTATATATCTCATTTACCTTTTAAAAAACCTTATGAGCTCCAACTTCATGACACATAATGACTAACTACAAGTACTTGTGAGACCATGCTTAATAGTCACATGAGAGAGGACTTTCTCTTAGAAACACAATAGGACTACCAGAATGTAGTCCTATTGTGGCACTGTACCTTGGGATTGAAGTAAACATGTGAGGGAAGGATATTGCTAGCTCAATTCCTCACAGCCTATACATCTCAGGTCTCCATGTATACAGAGGTAAAGAGGAGACTTATTTCTCTCCATGAAGTATCTCCAAATAATTAAGAAAAGGACATAGCATTATGCTTTTCTTATCTGTTTAATTTTCAACCCTTTTTAAACACATGAGTAGGACTAATGTAATACTGCAATACACGTCCCTCAGAGTTGCAGTCAGTTCACATTCTTGTTAGCTAGCTGAGGAAATTTGAGGAGGTCAGAAAACGTGTGACGATACATCTCTTCAAGTTGGCCTTCTAGACTATTTTAATTATTTTCATTATCATTGTAATGATTTTATTCTTTCATCTGTTTTCAGTTTGTGTTGAATTTGATTTTAATGTCCCCTTAATCTGTTTAATTATTTTTATTAAGAGCAATCTGAGGGGTTTTTTTACATTAATGGAAAGGGAGGGTATAAATGTAATAAATAAATAATCATAATCAAACTCAGTACCTGTCTTGGAACAAGTTCTTCTCCCTCAGTCAATATACCAAGTTTCTCATTATGTTAAAAATGTTGCCCCAGTTTTCTGTGACAGGATACCAACAGAATGTAGAATGTAGAAAATATGAAATAAGATGCACTGAGCTCTTTGGAGAGAATCCAAACATCATGCCTTGGTTCAAAGGCATGCCCTAATTTCATACATTTTATAGTCCACAGTAACAACATGTAGTGGCATGAATCTGGGTACCGTTTAATGTAGCATGAGTTTTCATAAGCAGTATGCTTGGAAGGCAATAGATGCTTTAAAGCAGGGGTGTCCAACCTTTCACCTTCTCAGGGCCACATTAGAAGATGAAAATTTGGTTTGGGCCGCATGGGGGGGGCAGCCCTAGCCATCCTCCACAGCCCCGCTCCAAGCACGCTTACCAGCAGCTGTGATCTCAGACAGCAGAGGCTGCCAGCTTCGACTCCGGCGGCTTTATGGGGCCGGGAGGGGGTCCACCTATTGACGGAGATGGCACAATGCAGTCACGCAGCCCCCCTGTCCCCTCCCCTCCCACTCCTTCCCTCTCTCCCCCTGTACTGTTGTGACGTGCCCTGGCCGCAAGCGCCGGCAGTGTAACTTGAAACTTTGGAATTTCTTTAAAAATAAAAAATTGCACTGGGCCGCATTACGAGCTGACCTGGGCCGCATGCGGCTCTCGGGCCGCAGGTTGGACAAGCCTGCTTTAAAGTGAACTGACAACTAAAAAAATAGCCATAATTTGCATGGGAAGTGATGACACTTTGGAATGAACCCATGCTGTGTCTATCATTCAGGCAAGCAGACCTACTCAGGTCAGCAGCCACACTAGATGGAGAAATTTGAGGGGAGTGGAAACATAAGCTCCACTCTTAAGATCATATTTTCTCAAACTTGAGCCCTATATCTGTGATTGAAGATGACTGTAGAATCAAGGTCCCCAATAGAGTCTTACAACTGGTGTAGGTGGAAAAACCTTCCATGAAACCGACCTTCAGGGAGCAACTACCTCATGTCCTAGCCCAACTTGCATCATGCTGCTTAGTAAGAATCAATCAACATGGTGAGCCACACTGCTTAATAATAGGTCATTATGTGGAAGTAGTCAGAGAGGAGTATAAGCAGTCTTTCCATTGACATCAGCTGTTGTTGAGAGGACAGCATTAGTAGCCTTATGGGAAATAAAATGGTAGCCAGTTGTTGAGAGGAGCTGTGCCAAAAGAACCAATGAATCTCTCTCTCTCTCTCTCTCTCTCTCTCTCTCTCTCTCTCTCTGTGTGTGTGTGTGTGTGTGTGTGTGAGAGAGAGAGAGAGAGAGAGAGAGAGAGAGAGAGATACTGATAACTGACCACAGCAACAATTATTGCCATTGCTAAAATCCCCTGTTATAATACATCATGTTATAACAACCAGGAAGAAACAATGTAGTGCCTCACAGAAGGAAGTAAACTCCTCTTTGAAAGACTAAGGAATCCCTACAGACACACACTAATTCAAGGTATTACTTTCAGAACAGCTATTACAAAATATTTCACGTAGCAATTTTAGAAGCATGCATGAACATGGAACACATAAGATTTCAACACAGAACAACAACAACAAAGCAAAGTCTTTGACTAACATGTTTATTTTACAATTGCAAAAACAACTGAAGAATTTAAGAACACAACTAGATAGCAAAATTTACCTGACCTTTGAAAGCTCAAGAAAACAACACAGAAGGTCTCCTTCATAGGGTGTATCATATATATGTTCAGAGCCTGTGCAGCCCATATGTTCTGTAAAACTGTTGCATTTCAACTTTATAATAATATGCAATAAGGTGCCAGAATCAATTATTAAATATCATATGATCCAACAGAGAGGCAGTAAAAATATACAGGGTCAATTTTACTGGCTTCGGCTAATATGATGCATATACAATACTTAGGATTACAGTATAATATCAGGTTATTACTGAAGACTTCCTTATGCTTTCAGTTTTGCTCACAGATGACTATCAGAAAGCTAGATGCAAATGACACATTTTTGTTTAGGATAGAGGGGAGAGTTCCTTCCTTGCTTAATTGCAATCCATTTGGAGAAACAGAGATACCCTCTTGCATGGTCTGCTAAAACATAAGAACTCAATGTAGTTTTAAAAAGTAATAGCCTCGAAACAAATGGCAGCCACAAGTCTGTCTTTCAGATTGGAGGTGTGGGGAGGAATAATATGTGATTAGCTCAGCCTGAATGATAGCATCACCATCAAATAGCTGCCTATGGTGTGGAAAAAGAAGACACTTAGGGCTAAGTGTAAACAGTCATAATTTATTTACTGTGACATCTCTTAAACATGAATGAGTGAATGTTTTAAAGCCTACTTCCCATCTCTTAGCCAAGGTCAAGTGCTTGGCACAGATCCTGTCACTTCTTCACCCTGTGCAATCTAGCAGAGAAGTTTGGGGTGTCATCATGATGGCTTTTTTGGATTGTCATCTTGTGTCTCCTATGAAGGCTGACATACAAGTGATAAGAATTGAGTCGATGAGGGAAGATGCAATAATAACTCCCCCTTCTATTATCTGTCTTTGTGACATTACAAATCTCAGATATGCAAGGACAGGGAGAAAAAAACACCCCATGACTTCTTTTTGCACATCTGCAAAGACTGTTTCTCCCCACCATAGAGCCTTTAAAAGGACAAATGTAATTGCTTGAAGAAACAAAAATATTTCTGCCCTCCGTGACTGGAGCATTGCTAGCATTGGACCATGTTTGTCTATGTATGTTTACAGCACCTGTCAGTCGATACATGAGAAACAAGAAGAGTAATGTAAGCTGATCCCCCAGCTTTTGCTGAATATTTAATGCAGTCTGCTGGAAAGAAAAGCACAAACATTCTACTTTTCCAATTGCTTGTCTTCCTTGCCCTCTTCTAATTTCCTCTTGGGAGAGATGGGTTTTCAAACTTGGTTGCTGCCAGTGCCCATTTACTTCCAGATCTTTACTTTCCTGTCTTGGCTTTCTTTCTGTCTCCTGAAACTGGATTTACTTCATTTTAGCCACCTCAGAGCAGACTTGTGTGTATATATTATCAGGATAATTGGATTGTCTCTATAGATTTTTTTTCCAAAATCGCTTTTCAAGATTATGATCAGAAATATATAAACTGTTGTGTTGTTCCATCAGACAGGCTATGGTACACACATTTCAAATGTGGATCACCCAATCCTATAAAGTGATCTTTAAATGAGACAACTAGGCTATAAGTAGATTAAAGTGGCCAATAATGGGGAAACAAGTGCCCATTCCAAGAACAATTGTAAGAAATTTAAGCCTCAGGAAGTTGCATTATACATTTTATTAAATTGAGGGTATATTCACACTTCTTGTGGGTTGAAATTTGAACCAGTATTTTCTGTCTTTGGTTACCTTACTCTAAGATTCCTTAATGGGCAGAAGATGTAATGCATAATATCATATGGCTTTCTTTAAGTTTTCAAGTTAGTATCTTCAAAGTTGTAATTTAATTTAAATTGACAAATGGGCCATAAACAGCTGTTCTTTCAAATAAAACACTATCTGACCTGAAAGGATTGTGCGAAGCCCCTAGGACTCCTGCAACATCCTGCTCCATTGTCGCTTTAACCTTATTTGCAACAGAAAGCATCTAATTTTAAGCAGCACTACCATTTAGCTCTATGTAAAATGCTGGCTTTCAGAAACAGATTCAACTTGTATTTATATCTTCGTCCTGCTGCTTTCCCAATAATCAGGAGAAAAAGAAATAGGATTGAGCATCCTATTCACACAAGCACAAAAAGAATTGATGCCTACTCAAGTTCTTTATAAAAGACCATCAAAAATATTATAACCACCTGATAAAAATAGTCTTATCAGCGCCTTACAAGGGGGGGGGGAACAGTGTCAGGAGAAATTGCTTTCAAAACTCCATGTGGCAATGCATGCCGAGTTTGAGGTACTATCTACTTTAGTTTGCAGCTGCTTGCGGGGGTGGAGAAAGCGGGTGGAGCAAAGGCCTTCCAGCTTTCATGAATGCCCAGAGACAACTCAGATTTCTTTTGCTGTACTTGAAGTAACAGCATGCAGTGTCAACAGCTCTGTACCGCTGTTTGGAGCCTTCTTCAGGAAATAGAGCTGCCAGTTCACAAATCATACTGCTGTTTGGCTGCCTAGAGAGACAGCTACAGTATACCACACTATAAAGCATTAATTCTGTGAGAAGAGTCTTCTGGGAAATCAATTTACTGAAGGCTAAGAAAGCAGTGAAGACACACAAAACATTCAAACATTTCTGGAGCCATGTCAGCATCAAGACTTCATCAATTCATTGTCTGGAACTGAAGCCATCTTAACTTATTGTACTCAAAAGACAAACGTAGACAACCTGGGGCCCTTCATGTATTTGTCACTACAATTCCATCAAGCCCCAGCCAGCTTGGCCAGCGCTTCAGGATTAGTACAGTTCTCACCTCAACACATCTGAAGGACAATGGATTTCTACCTTAAAGATTTTTCTAGATATGCCATACTGTACTTTCATAATGTAAAAACTTTACAATACTCCATAGGCTAGCTCATACAAGATACAACAACCGTCAACTAGTAGAATGAGTAGAATCCAGTTAAAAGGGAGAAAAATGCAATGTCCTCAAGTGATTCTGAAGGATTTAATGGAACTAACTACATTGTTTTGTTTCCTGACTACATAGTTTTAAGATGTAACACTATGTAAAACTTGCTTTACCATGTAGGAATTAATTTATGAGGAAATGTCAAGTAATTCACACCATTTTAAATGGATACACAGCTGATGGGTGATTTTATCTGTCATTTTGGGGGGTGGTGCCACTGCTATATTATATGCATCTCCAATTTTCAATCCCATCCACCAATAGCATGAACGTCCTGGGATCACATACATTGAGTCAAAAAGATAGCTGAAGGACAGATAATTATAGATTAGGGATCTACCTTGCTCCCCAACTCAGTTCATTGGACAAATAAGGGAACACAGATTAGTGCTCACCTCATAAAGTATCATTTAAAGACAACCCAACCTTGCCCGTGTCATTTTTGTATGTCTCCAAATCTCTGATTAAAAAATCTATTCCTGACCACGTCACAGACTGAGGGAGATCCTGCAGTGTAAGCAGGACAAAGGGATTTCTGATCAGGGCAAGGGCAGTCTGCAGAAGACAGGTTCCTGTTTTCTCTATGAAAACTATGACCCCGATTTATTATTATTCAAAAACACCAGGCACAGTTAATCAAAATTATTTTTAAAAATTGACTGGTATTATATAGCAGATACAGGTTTTAACTAGAGATGGGGGTGTTTGTATTTGTATTCAAATATGAATATCCCCGAGCAGCTGGAGCTGATAAGGGTCCATCCCCTGGGCCCGGACCATCCACTCACATGCCCAGCAGTTGTAGCACCCTTGCTCATCCTTCCAATCACTCCCGGAGGCCCACTCTCCTCCTGCTCAGCTAGTGACTCGGCAGCCATGCAGGGAGGCTTGTCCTCCCTGCCCTTGCCTGGAATGGATAGCAGAGCAGGAAGAGAGCAGGGCTCCGAAGTGACTGGAAGGATAAACAAGGCTGCCACCACCGCCAGATGCATGAGTGGATAGTCTGGCCCCAGGGGCTGGACCCTCATTAACTCCAGCTGCATGGGGATATTTATATACAAATACTCCCGTCTCTAGTTTTAACCAAAACCTAAGTGTCTGTTAAATATTGGTACAGTGTACATGCTGCTCCTAATATTGCCATTTTTTTGTAGTTCTGGTGCTGTGATTTCTGAGATCTATAACTGCTTATAGTATTGTGTGAAATTTCTGGATATTGTTCCCAAAGCCCTGAAGACTACAGGGACCACTGAAGTGTGTTTCATCCACAAGTGAGATATTTCAATTTCCAGCTCTCTGGACTTTGTTAGTTTTTCCAATTCTTTATTTTCAGCTCTGGCATCCCCTGCAACTGCAATGTCAATAATCCAGACATTTCTTCGTTCTATCACTAGTTTTTCTGGTGTGTTATGTTCAAGGTGTCTATCAGGTCGGATCCAGAAATCCCACAAGATTTTGACTTTCTCATTTTCTGACACCTTCTCTACCTGATGTTCCCATAGGTTTTTGGAGGATGGCAAGTTATAGTTTTTTGCATAATGTCCAGTGCACTAACTTTGCCACTATCATGTCTAATTTTATAATCTTTTTGTGCAAATTTAGGACATTTGCAGATGAGGTGTGACACGTTGTTGCTGCTGCTGCTGCTGCTATTTTGCATCACTCTCCACACAGAGAAACTGAGAAAAGAAAGGAGAACATTCATGTGTTGAATAAAGCAAAGTCACACTTGAATAGGACTGTCAGATTCTCTAAGCTCTGCCCCAAAATAAATTAGATCTTCTTTGGAAACTGCCTTTTGAGAAGTTTTAAGGATCCATTTAATAATCTTGAAACTGAGATAATGTCTACACTTTATGATTATAGAAGTCCGATACCATTTTAACTGCATTGGCTCCATCCTGTGGGCTCCTGAGATATGTAGTTTGCTCAGGTAATTAGAGTAGATAACAAATTGCTTGAGAACTCCAACAATACCTTAAAAGTATAAATGCGAAATCATATTCTTAGGAAATACTCTGTACTGGAGTTAAGAGATGGTGGCAGCTCACCCCTTATGGTCATCTGTCAGAACACTGACAGACCTACATTCATCATTAGGGATCTTGGCAGTAACCAGCTTGATTAGATGAGAGGAAAGTGAAGAGGTACCTTGCACTGGTAATAGAATGCAGATGGCAACTGTCATCACCATTCATATGCATTTTCTTATCTCTCACTTAGTGGGGACCTACAGAAATGTATAAAAACACACACGTCCTTCTACAAAAACTGAGATCCCAGTGCATTGGGAAGCAACAACATAACTACACATCCTGATACATTGCCATGTGGACACTTGACTCCGATCTAGAAGATTCTGTCATACATAGAATCATACATAAACTCGATTAGTTAAAACCAAGTGTTAATTCCGCTAGAGAATATCCATAGAATCAAAACAAAGTAAATCAAAGTCCACTTGATGGGTCTACTTTAGTTATGGCCAGTTATTGGATTTTGCCCTATGTATAAGAGAAACTTATGTCTTATCTATACTGCTTTGAGCTGCAGGCAGTATATATATATATAAAATTTAATCTAAGTGATGTAGTTCATCAACAATGATTTAGCAGAGTAAAAAAATAATGTTCATTCCCCCTGCCCTCAGATTGTCTATCCCAAGTAAAAGACTTTCTAGTGTGCATTCTACAGAGAAGACATACCAACATTAGTTTACTTGAGAGGTTAAGGGTGTGTATGTGTTGTACTCACTCACATCTTTGCTTCACCATTTCAAAAAGAGCTCTTCAAAATATTTTGGCAGATTTGAAATACAGCCACATCCCAGCTGTTATTGCTTCTGTCCTCTCCCAGCAACCATAGTACAGATAATGTGTTCATCTTCTGGAATCCTCTATCACTGGGTAACTCTACATGGGAGAAGTTCTATTGGCATTTGTGTGTAGTATATGTATAATTAAATGTTCATTTTAAAAAGCCAGAAAATTAAGTTTTTCAAAGAATCTCCAGTTTATGAATGTGGGATATTGTGGTTTAGTATCCACCACTCACACTTGTCAAAAAACAGCCGTGCTTTGTGTTTATGTAAGAAGTCATTAAGTGATGCATAAAGGAGTCAGGTTCTGGGATTTTCCCTTGCTTGGTGTCACTTTATGAATGGTGATGAGCACAAGAGGGTATGTTGTAGATCAGCCATTCTCAACAGGGGCCATATGGCTCCTGGGGGGCTCTGGCACATTTGAAGAGGGGCATAGACTGAAAAAGTTTCTATTCTGTTTTTCTGTTCATTGGTTTGTGTTGCATCCTTATTTGGGTGGCGGTGGCTGGAACCTGATAAGAGGTTCTTTTGGCCATGACCCTAAAAGGGCCATGGCCAAAAGGAGGTTGAGAATGGCTACTGTTTTGACTGCTGCCTTTCATACTGTCAACATTCAGGCTGCTATTTGCTGTGTAAAGCTTGGCATTCTTTTTCCTGCTGGCAGTGTGGCACAATGTGGTACAATATTTTGCAGCAATATCAGGCCACTTCCTGGTGTTTTGAATTGTAGATACAATATCCCACATTCAGAAACCAGAGGTTTTTGAAGAATTGCATTGGTAAAAGAATGGACACGATCCAAGAAGTTTTTCTGCAGACAGAAATGTTTCTGTCAGGAGATGTTGGAAGGGGAAGCCTCATATTCCTCCTATAGCTTTCGACATACACCTCCCCCAACACTGGCTCCAGAGAGGTGAGGAACCTTCTGGTACAGGTTTGTAGGTGCTGTTGGTTGGCACTGTAGTGAGGAAGAGAATCCTGTCACAGTGCTGATGAGCCACTAGCTTGACATTTGATGTAGGTCCAAATCACTGATTTGTTCCTACCAAAAATGGCTCATCGCCCCACTATTTTTTCACCATTCCAAAGATGCCATTGTGGCCAACAGGTTTTTTTTGTAAAGCTTAGGATCCCTATGCATTCATGCCTGTTTCCTCCACCAAAAACTTTAATCTGTTTTAACAATGGAAATCCAAACACTGACAGAGAACCTGACAAACAATTCAGGAGCAAAGACAGTGAGCATATTAGCGTCAGAGATGGAAAATATAGACAGGCCATAGGACTTCAAGTAATTGAAAATACTCCGCCTATGGGCATCTTATCCATGTGTCCATCATTTAAATTGTTCAGCCAATAGTCTTCTTATCGAAATGCCAGCCACTGAAATTGCTCAGCCAATGCTAATGCAGGTGGGCTGTAGCACTGCAAGATTTTGACTTCGCCAATAAGCATAGAAATCTGGGGGTGTGGAACATTAATGTTGACACTTTATCCAGATGGCTAGATAACCATGTGGAATGAGACAGTACAGCAGTGATGGTTCCAGAGCCAAAAATCACACAGGAACAAACTTCAGAAGGTCATTCCAGTTCTTAAATATGAAAATTCTGAAATATATCACCAAGCAAGAGAGATCATTTTTGCAAATTGCACAGCTATTGATGATGTCGTTAGATGTTTTTCAGATTAAAGCTGCTTACTTATTACCAACAGAAGTATTCCTGTTTCTGTTTACATGGTGGCCTAAAACCCAGAGCTAAGAAAAGACATTTTGCTGTCTGAGAAAAAGTGTGTAGTTATCCAAAGTTATTATGGCGCATGAAGCAGCAAATCCCACAAGAACCTCTTTCTAATTCTAAAACATTCAATAGGAATACATTTAAAAACTGATAAATTGCTTGCCTTTCATAAAACCCCACATTTGTGATCTGAGGTGGCTGACTTGCTTTGCTAAGTGATAAGACTAAGCCTGCTAAATCCAATGATTTCAGTGCAGACATTCCAAACAGGGTACTGCATATACGCCAGTTAACATAAGTGGTTTGCTGAGAGATATTCCAACACTAAGTTTAAAATAACCGGTTGTATTGTGAAGCCAATATCTGATGAACACTATCCCTTCAAAGGCCTTTATTACCATACTCTTTTAAAATATAAATGCCCTCTTACAGACCCAGGCAAGCTTGGAAGGATCTCAGAGCCAATTTTCTGCCCTGGTCTCTCTGTGGGCCACACGAATCCACCTGCAAAGTGCTTACAAAACTCAGGAGATGAAACAGGAACTGAGTAGATGGCTACTCCTGATTTCTGAGGATTTTTTAAGGCATTCAAAAGGTACAGTGGGGGGGCATGCCTTGTTTAAAGGAGAAACTCTAGAATCAGCATTTTTCTTTTTCTCACCAGTGTTTTTGGATGAGAAAAAAATGCCTGGCTGTGTGTGTCTAGCAGAGAAGTCGCTTCTGACGTATGGTGACCCTATGAATGTGAGATATTCAGAATGTCCTGTCCTCAACTGTCTCACTCAGCCCTTGTAAACATCAGCCGTTGCATTCCTGTGGGGAGTCAATCTGTCTCTTATTGGTCTTCCATATTCGTGCTTCCTTCCACCTTTCCCAGCATTATTTATTTATTTATTTATTTATTTATTTATTTATTTATTTATTTATTTATTTATTTATTTATTTGTTTGTTTGTTTGTTTGTTTGTTTGTTTGTTTGTTTGTTTGTTTATTTATTTATTTATTTATTTATTTATTTATTTATTTATTTATTTATTTATTATTCGATTTATACCCCGCCCCTCTAGACAGAGTCTACTTGGGGCAGCTTACAAAGAAGAATAAAACATAAAATACAATCAAATAAAAACCAGCATTATATGTAAATCGATGACATAAGTATATCAACAAATTAGAAGATCAAGATGGGAAAAAAAACCTAAAGAAAAAAGAAAATCAGGTGTTGACTGGAGGGAAGGCCTGCCTGAAGAGCCAGGTCTTTAAATGACTCTTAAAAACACCCAGCGAGGGTGCCAGGGTGATTTCCGATGGCAAGGTGTTCCATAGTCGAGGGGCCACTGCCACAAAGGCCCTGTTTCTTGTTCTTTCTTTCCGGGCCTCTCTCGGCGTTAGGCCGCTCAGCCATCTTACCTGACTAAAATGAGTAACTCGGGTAGATTTAGGTGGGAAAAGGCACTCCACCATGTATCGAGGTTCTAAACCGATTCTCTTTTCCAGAGAATCCTGTGTTCTCATGATGTGCCCAAAGTAGGACTGCCTCAGTTTCAACATTTTTGCCTACAGGGATAGTTCAAGTTTGATTTCATCTAGCGCCAACTGATTTGTCTTTCTGGAAGCCTAATATATCCTTAAAGCTCTCTTCCAGCACCATATTTCAAACTAATTTTTCTCCTATCAGATTTCTTAACTGGACAGTTTTTATTCATGTACATGGTGATCGGGAATACAAGAGTGTGGATGGTCTTGGTCTCCGGTGACACATCCTTACACTTGATGACCTTTTCTGAAAGGGCCTTGGGGACCCCACATGATTCCCACCCATTCTACTGGTACAGTCATACAATATCACACTGTTCTCATGAAGTCAGTGAAATTCTTCTCAAATGCAGAATCAGGAATAACTAGGTTTGTTCCAATAGTTTTAATAATACAATATTGAAAGAGAAAAGCAGGATGCAGCTGAGTATAAAGCACTGTTCAGGTGAAATTCCAGCCATTCTGTGTTGCAAAGTAAAATATGGATGCTTTAGGAGATACAGGAAAGAGGGAACACTTTAGGAGATACAGGAAAGAGGGAATCCCTTTGTTCTGAAGTCCTGAAAGAATCCTGGAAGATAATTATTTTCACACTGGAAAAGGACAGCAGTTTAAAGTATTTGTGAGGATAAGATCTGGTGAAGAGTTATTGTTTTGTTTACTACTTAAAATAGTTGCAGATATATAGAGCTTTGATAGGTTTTATTGATGATAACTTATAGTTTTTCACAGTTACTATGTATAAAACTCTCCATTTCTACCCCACATTTCCTCTGGTGTGCCCAAGATAGCATGTGTCTAATGGTGCTTCTGGAGTGGATTGTATGCTAACCTAGAAGAAATACTGTGAAAACACAAAGTCAAAGGTCTCCAGAAAGGAATAATACTGTGTGAAAGCTATCAGAAACATTTGTGGAACACAACCACAAACGTTAACAATTATAACCATCATCGTTTAGTCGTTCAATCGTGTCCGACCCTTCATGACCCCATGGACCAGAGCATGCCAGGCCCTCCTATCTTTCACTGCCTCTCGGAGTTGTGTCAAATTCATATTGGTTGCTTCGATGACACTGTCCAACCATCTCGTCCTCTGTCGTCCCCTTCTCCTCTTGCCTTTACACTTTCCTAACATCAAGGTCTTTTCCAAGGATTCTTCTCTTCTCATGAGATGGCCAAAGTATTGGAGCCTCAGCTTCAGGATCTGTCCTTCCAGTGAGCACTCAGGGTTGATTTCCTTTAGAATTGATAGGTTTGTTCTCCTTGCAGTCCAGGGGATTCTCCTCCAGCACCACAATTCAAAGGCATCAATTCTTCGGCGGTCAGCTTTCTTTGACTATGCTTCATTGACTATGCAAAAGCCTTTGACTGTGTGGACCACAGCAAACTATGGCAAGTTCTTAAAGAAATGGGAGTGCCTGACCACTTTATCTGTCTCCTGAGAAACCTATATGTGGGACAGGAAGCAACAGTTAGAACTGGTCATGGAACAACTGAGTGGTTCAAAATTGGGAAAGGAGTACGACAAGGCTGTATATTGTCCCCCAGCTTATTTAACTTATATGCAGAATACATCATGCGGAAGGCTGGACTGGAAGAAACCCAAGCCGGAATTAAGATTGCCGGAAGAAGTATCAACAACCTCCGATATGCAGATGATACCACTCTGATGGCAGAAAGTGAGGAGGAATTAAAGAACCTTGTAATGAGAGTGAAAGAGGAGAGTGCAAAAAACGGTCTGAAACTCAACATCAAAAAAACTAAGATCATGGCCACTGGTCCCATCACCTCCTGGGAAATAGAAGGGGAAGATATGGAGGCAGTGTCAAATTTTATCTTCCTGGGCTCCATGATCACTGCAGATGGAGACAGCAGCCCTGAAATTAAAAGACGCCTTCTTCTTGGGAGGAAAGCGATGACAAATCTTGACAGCATCTTGAAAAGCAGAGACATCACCTTGCCGACAAAAGTCCGAATAGTCAAAGCTATGGTTTTTCCTGTCATGAAGTATGGAAGTAAGAGCTGGACCATAAAGAAAGCAGACCGCCGAAGAATTGATGCCTTTGAATTGTGGTGCTGGAGGAGGCTCTTGAGAATCCCCTGGACTGCAAGGAGAACAAACCTATCAATACTAAAGGAAATCAACCCTGAGTGCTCACTGGAAGGACAGATCCTGAAGCTGAGGCTCCAGTACTTTGGCCATCTCATGAGAAGAAAAGAGTCCTTGGAAAAAACCTTGATGTTAGGAAGGTGTGATGGCAAGAGGAGAAGGGGACGACCGAGGATGAGATGGCTGGACAGTGTCTGCGAAGCAACCAACATGAACCTGACACAACTCCGGGAGGCAGTAGAAGACAGAAGGGCCTGGCGTGCTCTGGTCCATGGGGTCACGAAGAGTCGGACACGACTAAACGACTAAACACACACACTCTCACTTCCATACGTCACTACAGGAAAAACCATAGCTTTGACTATGCGGACTTTTGTTGGCAAGGTGATGTCTCTGCTTTTTAAGATGCTATCAAGGTGTGTCATCGCTTTCCTCCCAAGAAGCAGGCGTCTTTTAATTTCGTGGTTGCTGTCTGCATCTGCAGTGATCATGGAGCCCAAGAAAGTAAAATTTGTCACTGCCTTCTTCCCCTTCTATTTGCCAGGAGGTGATGGGACCAGTGGCCATGATCTTAGTTTTTTTGATGCTGAGTTTCAGGCCATTTTGTGGACTCTCCTCTTTCACCCTCATTACAAGGTTCTTTAATTCCTCCTCACTTTCTGCCATCAGTGTGGTATCATCTGCATATTGGAGGTTGTTGATATTTCTTCCGGCAATCTTAATTTTGAATTGGGATTCATCCAGTCCAGCCTTTCGCATGATGTATTCTGCATATAAGTTAAATAAGCCATGGGACAGTATACAGCCTTGTCGTACTCCTTTCCCAATTTTGAACCAATCAGTTGTTCCATATCCAGTTTTAATTATAGCCATAACCCTATGTATGTTGCAAGCAGATATGTGAACCAGGAGTGATAAAGTTCATCCCATGCAAAACAGGTGGATGCAGTACTCAATGAAAGCTGTAAAATTATTACTGAATGTTTGCAACCCATTGTTCCCAGTCACATAGGGAAACAGATAGTATCTAATAGTGTAAACCTCAACCCATGAACATTGAATGTGCATCAACTATTAAGCTACCCTTCCACCCCTCCTAGGTCAAAATCAAAGAAATGTTTTATCAGAACATATGTGAATCTTCAAGAGATAGTCAAGAATGCCAGGAAAGAAAGAACTATCCATCTCTTAAAGTGGATAGAGCCCCCCGGAATGTCTAGGCTCCAGTCACAAAGGAAACTGGGTTAATCGGCAGTCTCTAAATGGGCTATGAATCAAAGTGCATCTAAGAAAACAGGAACTTCACATTGGTACTGAAGTGCAGTGAAATAGCATGCAACTTTCCACCCATGTCAGTGTACATACATATACATGAGCAATGAAATATTTGAGCCAATAACTTTGTGTTAATTTGAATCAAAGAGGAAGACCAAATGTGAGATGGAATGATTCTCTAAAAGAAGCCGCCGCCTTGAGTTTACATTCACGGTTAGGACAGGATATTTTGGGAATCAGTCATTCATAGGGTTGCCATAAGTTAGAGGATGTAACAACAATAATATTCCATCAGATTTTCAGGAATCATTGTGTAGATGAATACACAAAATAAAAATAAAACAAAATAAAAACAAACAGTAAAAAAGACAAAAATGTGATGGCGCTTTAAATATTAACTTTTATGTTCTTTAATGTGAGCTTTTGTGGGAAGCTTCATCAGATTGGGTAGATGCAGGATGTTTGTGCGTATGTGTGTGTGTGTTTGTGTGTGTGTGTGAGAGAGACCTTCATACTTGATTTTAGGTAACATTTATACAATTCAGTAGATTTCTATGGGCATAGGCATGATTGGATTTTGGTCAAATCAACACACACACACACACACATACACACACACACGCAACACACACTCCTTTTAAAAATATCACTTGCCATACAGTGGATTTCACATAGAGTGCATGCTACCCATCTGATTTCAATGGCCATATATATGCTTAGTATTGTGCCTGATAAGGTTGTTGGGTTTTTGCATATTGAGTGATACTGACACGTTACATCTAAAGTGACTGACCTTAGCCATCTTAACTTTCCCTTGAAGTTTGATTAAATATCAGAATGTGACAGTGCTATAGCATCTACCAGCTACATAATTTTAATTGTTCTTTTCCCCATCAAAACAATACTGAATGCATACTTGATGGAATAGGTAAAATATGTATGTCCTTTTAAGGTACAATAATTCTAATATAATATAGTTGATGTTAAGACACTTTTATTGGCTTCTTCCCATCTTTTCCCCCCCTCATTATTGGTTTATTTAAAAAAGCTCTTGTGGTCTTATAGATAAGAAGAGTCTTGAAATATAATGTTATACCTGCCACCTCAGACACAGAACAGTAATGTTGTTTATAGTGAAATACATACAAAGAAATTCCCGAATTTAATTAAGACATATTTATTGGCGTTTAATTTACATAGCCCTCCATGCACAGTTGTGTTTCTGTCATGCAGTAGACTGAGTGCTTTGTTTTGTTTTCTATAGATAGAATTTGGAGGGCACTGGAGAACAATTTATGCATTAGGCGCAGAATTTTAAATGAACATGCCCTCTAATGACTCCTTCAGTCCAAGCAGACATTTAAAAAGTGACACTGAAACCGAGGGGAAAAAATTACTTAAAAGATCAGTTACATTTAAAGCAATGAAATCAATAACAATATTTTCCCCGGGCTTCTTTCCCTCTGATAAGCAAAAATCTTTACTTAAGTTAAATGCCACATTAAAATTTAATCACAATCTGTGTGCTGTCGCTAATGACAATTTCTGGACATCTGTCTTCTGCTTTGTTTAAGTCTTGTATTCCTTCTGTTTAATTCTTGCCTTTAAATGAGGAGATATAAATGTGTTGTCGCTACCGATGCTGCTGTTGTGTGTTTTTAAAACACTGCCAAAGTACACATCTTTTTTGCCACTTGGAAAACTTATAGTTTATAAGTATGTTTTCAGATATGTGTATGGTTGGTATTAACAAAATGAAAAATGGAAAGAGTAAAATAACAAGTAAAGTAATAGTTAATTTTCTGACTTTCCCTCTCAATACTAGTAAACCAGAAATCACTCTAGTTCCCAATCCAAGACACAGATTTTTTTTCTTAGAGTCATAGAATTAAAGCAAATAGTATGAACATTTTGTCTGTTTCACGTTTCAAGAAATGTTTTGATAGGTGAGTGTTGATTTGTTTTAATCCTCCTGCTTTGAATGGTTGAAACAAGCAAGCCATTGAAGTTAATTGTATTAGTGTACATTTCTGAAACTTCTATCTTCCAAAGCATAAATACCAAATTGTTTAGCAGTGTTTCTACATGGGCACTAAGGAAAGAGGTTTCATGAGATCAACAGCAGCAATTACGTCTGTTCCTATCTCTGCCTCAGTGGAGGGGAATAAAGAAAGATTATCTTTCACAGGACTTCCTCTGAATACAACTGCATTCTCCAGTCACCTAATATGGCTGCAGAGACTTACAGTAAGAATGTAATATTTATCATCGCAAAACTATTTAGGAGCTTCAGTATGGTCAATATTCAGCTGTGCTTTAAAGCTGGGTAGGTTGAAGAAACCAAGATAGGGAACATGCTATACTGTTTTGTGGTGAGACAGTTTTCTTTCCATTTCAATCAGCTTGAATTAATCAATAAGTTTCACTACGTTTACCCAGATGAAGGTCAATAAAGTGTGACTGTGTTCAGTATCAGAAGTAGCATACATGGTTGTATTTCCTTTTGTTCCATGGTCGATCTGTTTTCAATTAATCAAACCCATTTGCTGGCATGAGTATATAATCATTAATAAGTGCATTAAAAAGAGTGTTCCCTTTGAAGCAGATTGAGGGATTTTGGAGAAATTCAAGTACACTTAGACTGTGTCAATTAAAAGAAACACTGAAATATTCAAATATGCCCACAATATGTCCAAATATATCTCCAATATGTCCTAATGTGTGCACAATATTATAGAGTACTGCATATTTTAGCGTATAGTACATTGAACACGCACACCTTGCACGATTCTAAGGAAGCTGCCGATATATTTGATTACACTTGTAAAATATCACCAGTTGGGCAGACCAGACATTGAATAAGCAAGTGATACATTATGCGCTCATTTTTCAAGTATATAAATTGCAATAGATCTAAGCATTATAACCAAGCTATCATGCAAAGTATATTTCGCAAGTCTTTATTTTTTTATCCTAGAGCAGTGAAGTTTCCTCAACATATTTAATTATTTTCAGCCCAAAAATCATTATTTCCTAACTATTTTCATCAAATATACATATATATTTCTCCCTTTTGAAAAGTACTAAGCAGTATTATTTATTACTACTCCTAATAAATTCTCAGCTATTACCCTCTCTATTTTATATGCTTAAATTGTAGAAATTTCAAGATATATTGCATATGGATTTATTTATTTTCCTGGATTATTTCACACCTTGCATCATCATCCAATAGTTTTTCCAGATTGAGGCTGACATGCAGAAATCTACAATATAGTCACATTTATTATGTGGCTTGTAAAATCTGCTTTTTCCTTTTTGGTGGTGCATCAAGCATCTCTTCTGCTTTCTATCTTTTGTGGGTTCTCTGCTTTTCTCCTTCATACTTTATCTAAATCATTTCATCAGTTTACATATCCTAGCATAAAAACACAAACATCTAAGCTGAAATGATTTAAGAACACATATCGTCTACTTCATGCCCTCTGAAAAGAATTAAGTAAACCGAGTGCTCAAAATGGTTACACCGACTGTCTGCTTTTCTGAAAGGAAAAGCCAAATGTGTGGTTAAAAATATTACACATTTGAAAAAAAATGCAAATAGGGCTATCCGAATATGCAGCCATATGTCCTCAATGCACACAGTTAGAAAAGAAATTGTGAGGCTGTGCTAAAACAAGTATATTTAAAGACGCTGGATGCAATGTGTTTTCTTTACGCTCGTGCAAAATTATTTTAAAAGATATATTTTTCCTCATATAATAAATGTGGCACTGACAATTCTAATATAAAAGCAAGTTCCTAACAGATTCCAGTGCCTAAAAGACCATACTTTTTTCTCACTAGTTAAAACACCATACTTGATAGAGCCATTCAGAGCTTCCTTCTTGATGTTAACATAAATTAGTTCATGTAATTTATGCTGCAAAGTTTGTCTAACCTTTAAGCAACTTTGCTCTGCTGATCACAGCATCAATAACAATAGGGGATATGAGGCCAAATCCAAGTGGTTAAACCCCTAACAGGAAAATATCAATTAATCTTTTTCAATAGACTTCAAGTATGGGTAATCCTCTCATTAAATTGTTTGAACTTTTCTCCCAGTAAACAAAGGAGGAATAATGAGTGATGTGGTTTGACTTGTTTATGTGAAGACTTTTCAAGAGGCTTAGTTTCGACTTCTCAGCACTGGGTCCTTCTTAGTCACTTGTCACTAATTACCCATTTTAAAGGCATTTTTTCTCAGCCCAGAGACTCTAAAAGGAAACTATTCTCACATTCAAAGAAGATGATAAAAAAGTCAGGGTACTACATTCTTAAATGTATGAAGAGCCTGTATAGAAATATGCTTAGGGGATTTCTGTACAAAATAATATTCCTCTTAGTATGTAAATATTTTTATTTAAAAACTTTTTTGGAAATAGCTCTGTATGTTGACAATTTTTTAAAAAATAGTTCTATTGAAATTTTGCTCACACATTCCCAGCAAATTGTTGATAAATTCACCATTTGATTGAATTAAGGTCTTTGATTGGTTTGGGTCCCTCAGTATAGACAGTAGCTTTCGTAAGGGGACTTGATGTATCTATGACTGAAATAGTTTTATTGATATGAATTTTCTCATATGGATGGAGTGGGGGTATGTATCTACAGAAAGACACTACATTGAAGGAAGCAATATGGTGAGAGGAAATGAGAGAGGAGTAGCTGAAAGAAAAAGTGCTTACTCTGTACGCACCAGGCCTTGGATCGGATCCCCTGTACTTTTACTTAAGGAGAAAGAGACTGTAGCTCATACAGTTTGCATACTGCAGAACGCTGTTAAACCTCATCAAGTGGATTGTTAAAACAGGTTGGGAAGGAGGCAGTGAGAGCCATTATCTGTTAGACTAGATAATAGTACTGCTACACAGCTCAATGATTTAGGCATCTGGGAGCTCAGTTATCCACTGTGCCTCCTTGATAGGGCTGGACTTGATGATCCATAGCATCCCTTCCAACTCTGCTGAAAGGGACACTATGGTTAGTGTTTATCGTTACCATTATAGTGGGCTGCTTGAGACTAACCTGGGATAGAGCAGCTTCATTCATTGCAAAAAATCCTGGTGACTTAAAAAGCTTCTTAACAGTTGCAGTAACAACAACCAGCCAGCATGGCCAGTTGACTTCTCAGCATGGAAGCCCCAAAAGCTAACTCTCTCAAACTCCAAGTGGAATCTGTGATAGCATTTGCACATGGGCAATTACTGCAGAATGAACATGACTGTGTCATATTTTTCTCCTAATAGATGCATCTTATTCTGTGTATCAGCTGTGCTTGGTACATTACTTTTTGAACTCTATGTTGATTGAATGTAATGATTAAAGGTGATTATAGGTAAAAGCGAGAAAGGCTTCTATTTTTTCAGACAATCTGCAGTACCAGCAGTTCCTTCATTGCAACAGTGATACTGGAGAATCTACATCTCAGGTGGTTTTTCCCCCCATCTTCATTCTTAAATTATTGGACTAGCTGTCTTAAAAAAAATCTAGCTGTATTTTAGATGCATGGGAAGCTGCTTTAAAATAATGCAGGTTCTCTGTCCATTTATCTCAATATTATCTTCTTTGTATTTGCAAAGGCTTTCACGGCTGGGATCTAATGGTTGTTGTGGGTATTTCGGGCTCTTTGGTCGTGTTCTGAAGGTTGTTCTTCCTAACGTGCTGTCCTCTGAAGATGCCGGCCACAGAGACTGGTGAAACGTTAGGAAGAACAACCTTCAGAACACGGCCAAAGAGTCCGAAAAACCCACAACAACCATTATCTTCTTTGTATCTTTATTGTTTTGACCACCTTAATCATCCAACTTCCACCAATTTAAAACATAAGTACAAATAAAATATTATCTTCTACCTTGACCAGCACTGATTTCCCCACAGTCTCAAACAAAGGTCTTCCCCATCATTTATAACCCAATCTGTTCAGAATTCAGAAGTTAGCTTTCTGGATTCCAACTCCCAGTGTCCTCTCCCTCTACCATAGAAAGGTCATGTAGCGAAACTCATTGAACGGTGTTTGTATCACCTCACTTTTGCTTGATTAAAAAGCAAAAGGTCTATGCAAGGAAAAAACATTCTTCAAATTGTACCCACTGACGTATGGAGAGAGGTAGCAGCTAACAGTGAAAGTCTCAAAGCATTTAAATCAAATGTGCATCCACTCTTCACCAACCCCTTCCAAGTTGAAATCAAGAAAATGTTTTCCAGAATAGCTGCAAATCTTTAATGAACAGTACTGAATACAAGGATTATAATATGGAAGAAACTGCTACAGTACCTCCCCAGGGAAGTCTAGCCCTTAGTCACATGGAGAACTGGATTACTTGCAATTCACTTGTTTAGTTGCAGAGTGGAGTTGGCAGAACCAAGGCGAACCTCGTAATATGGGGTTTTCCTACCGACAATTACCGACAAGTCTGGAGAAGAACAGGCGACTGCATACTTATATCAGTGTTCTCAGTGCCCTCAGCATGTACCAGGGAAGAGTTGATGTTAGCTGTCCCAAATGCCTTAATGATTCCCATTATTGAATTAGAATTATCTGGTATGGCTATTACTTATACTGTGGTTATATCACAAACAAAGAACGACCACAGAAAACATAATAAAGCAAAATGGCAAAAACCAAACCAAATCTTTCTCACAGACATAGCAGCCCAAGTGTAATTTGTTCGTGGCACATAGAAATACTGAACTGGCAAGCAGATTTCAAGCACACATTGATAGCACACCCTAGTCCATCCCAATTGCAATCCTGACTGGGAAATTCTGAGTGTGATAGTCCAAGAAAGCAACCCTTCCAAGTTATTCTAGAGATACGGAGGACTGGATTTGGAACCTCTTTCTTGAAAATATGTGCTATGTCACCAAAATACAGAACTTTGTTATCCCCCCCCTAGACTGACTGCAAAGAATCTGGTGAAGACTCCCCCACCTGCCAGAAAAGAGGACACAGACTTGTATTGAAGTTGCACATGTCAGGTTTATACAGAGATGCTAATTTTAAAATACTTACTATAATTTAAATAGAGCTACAATACACTTTTCTCATACTACAGCAGATTGCAACGGGGTAGCCCGTGCGTCTTTGCAATATGCTGTCCAGCTGCTAATTGTTGATGGGCCATTTTGGGACCCCTGATTTCTCTTCCTATGTTCTTGATACATAAACCAAAAAGAAGACACCTTGAAACAAATGTCTACATTTTGAAAGTCATTTTTTCTCTAAAGTGGCTTCCACGATTACATGTCTTTGTTGTGTAAGGATGTGGCTTTCAAGAAGATGACTGAGAAGGGGATTTTATGGTGTCAATTATGTGCACCTATTCATTACCAACTTGTCAGTATGTATCAAAGTCACAGAGAGTATTTAATATGAGATTTACTGCTGGTCTAGCAGGCTTGTCTAGGGTGCCAAGTCCTGATTTCAGTCATTTGGAAACAATGGTGGTAGTGGTGGTGGATCTTGACCAAGAGTGTCTGCAGTAATTTTTCAGGGAAGGAGCAAAGACTATATAGAGACATGTTAGTGTACCTCTATAGCTGTGTGTTTGTATACATTAAAATAACTAATGAACTCAGGATTCTGTGAGACAATTAACTCTTTGTCTTTCATAGGTACCCATGCCTATGACCTTCCAGTGGTTCTATATTTAACCTCACAGAAGCATCAGCCAATATGGTTCATAGTATGCAGATAACTGGTTGGGTAGCTCAGATAATTAGGCATCTAGGTTCGAAATTTGATTCTCCAATGTGACAGACTGTGTAGCCTTCAGTGGATCCTGAAGGCTACACAATCTGGCTACACTGAAGAAGCAGTGGTAAACAATTTCTTAGTACTCTATATTAGAAATCCCCTGAAAGGGTGGCAATAAATTATAATCAACATGACAGAACATTTTAAAAAATGTAAAAGTCTGCTTCATACACCTGGAGGACCAAAGGTTACCCACTCCAATTTCAAAGTATTATTTAAAAGGTAGAGAGCTTGAATTAGATTCCTTGTAGCAGAAATCAATTCAAACCAATGCTATGTAAGTTTGGTATTATAACTAATGTCTCAGATATTTTATTAGGTTCACTATAGGTATGACCAAGTCTGAAACCAGACCCAGAATTGGTAACTGCCAGACAATTGACCTTTTTGTCCTCATACCTCATAAGTTATTCCTGCTGAAGACAAGATGTTCTGCTTCTAACATAGCTTAGTTTTGTCACTCTTGAGGCAGGTCTTGCCATGATGTATTAATCTCTAAGAAATGCTAAAACTATTACTGATATGCTCCTGAGGACAGTACTAGTTAGCCAGTTATGTGCCACCCAGTTGGAAGTGATGTACAGTGACCCTTTCAAGATAAAGTGAGAGGGGTGGTTTTATCAGTTTCACTCCCTCAATGAGTTTCTATGGCCAATTTGAGATTTGAACCCTGCTCTCCAAAGTCCTAGTCCATAACTATCTCTATCCACTACCCTAAAGGACAGTACTGTAGCCCTGTAATTTGGAAACTCTTGGTTATGCATCATGAAATACTTGATTCTTCCAACACTCCACTTAAATGATTTTCTCCCCATACAGGACATGAGAGAAGCCATTTCTCTGAAACATTTGAGGAAATAATTTCCTCTACCATTGTTGGAAGGGGGTACACTTAAAAGGTACATCTAGGTAAAAAGCGTTGATGTGCATGCACTCATGCATCATTTCTGTCTTTGTAAATGAGGATGGAAACTTTTTACCTGTTCTTTCTGAAGGGATAAAGGCAAAAATGTTTTTTAAAAAATCTAGCATGATAATGGGGATTACCTAAAAGCTCCTTTTCTCCTGTAAATGATGCATTCCTATTACTCAAATTTGAATAATCAGTTTGAAGTCTAAGAACCATTCCACGTGATCAGTAGTGACAGAATTTTCCTAACCCTGCCTCACTTCCACTGTGCTTAGGGCAAAGAAAACAGAGTAACTTCCTCTGGAGTAAGATTTTAAAAATATCATCCTGATGAAATGTACTGAAAAAGAAATGGGTTTTGGAAAGAGTGACAAATGACTTAAATCATGCTCCAGATTAAGACAGACCTTTGAAACCTTCTAAGACACAGGTACTACTAATAAGGAAAAAATAATGCAGTGACAGAAATCAAAGTTGTATGGATAAACTGAAGTGAAACCAAGACTCAATATTTTTGTTTATTCTGGAGACAGAGGCCCATACTGGAAACGACTGCTTGGAAACACTCCAAATATGCTACCTTATTCCTTTTTTCTTTTCTCCCCTTTCCTCCTTCTCCATAGTTTCTCGCATGTGTATCAATCATAGAATAATAAGGCACTATATCTACCTTCAAAACAGATAGAGGGATCATGAAGTTACTGACTAGAAATGCAAAATAATATCCTGGATGTGTGACAATCTCATTCTGATATCTCAGCCTTCAAGGTGGACATCACATCACTATATCTTCCACATGTTGTACCACTGAGAACTGAGTTTTGAATATGGGACACAGGATGATATCCTAAAGCTGTATACCGACCAACTTCAGTTCTGATATCTAAGGCTTTGGTTCTTTCCAATTGAAAAGTGGACATAGCTGCTTGGAAACACCCTGAACATTTGCTGTTAGGATATGCTCTGGTGCAAGCCTGCAATGTAGCAGTTTCCTCTGTTTTCTGTACCCTAAACATATAAACATATAAACATGTACATTTCATTATATAGTGTTGATATAATATTATTTGGAATAAGATTTAGGATTTATAAATTCATTGATTGATACTTTATAAATCAACAAGAAAATGTTATATATTAGAAAGGTGCCACATACATACATACATACATACATACATACATACATACATACATACATACACACACACACACACACACACACACACACACACACACACACACACACACACACACACACACACACACACACACACACACACACACAAAGAGAGAGAGAGGGAGAGAGAGATTAATAGATGTGTGTGTATGATTTTCATTGGAAGGTTTTGCTGTAGCAAAATCAGATACTGTTCTTCTTTGGGTAGAATCTGAAGTCAGTATGAAATGTGGGTGTGATAAAAGAGGTAGACAGTTGCAGAAGGCTTCAGGAATGCTGCCTGCATCCACTATAGCACCTTCTTCTGAAAGAAGGTGGGGGGAAGACATCCTACAACTGGTTTTATGAGCCTCTAAACAAATTCTGTCACCCAGCTGCCTTGTTCAGCACTGACATTAGTGCAGCAGTAGAGGCAGCAATATTCTTTGCGTGTCTCTGCCAAGGAGGTGGCAGAGAAGCCTCTGGTTCAAGGTGGGATATGAGTGGATCTCAGACATGTTCTAGTAATATCTTTGTACAATCCAGCCAGGGAGATAAGGGCCAAAAATATGGTGAAGAAATGAAGACGGTGGTGATAAATATGATGAAGAAGTGCCAGAGCAGGACAAAGACAGAATCAGCACTCTGACTGACATTGTCAGCTTGGACAGCAGAAGTGCTGCTGCTTTTGTGGTTGGGAAAGAGATTTCTGAGGAGCACCAGACTTTGCCTTCCATATCCATATCATGCATCCCCATCTTATTCCAGCAAGGGTTTCCCTCCAGCCCCCATTCCCATAAAAAATCTCCTTTTCAAAGCAGCATTGTGGTTGGTGAGAATGCCCCTTCAAGCGCACTATTTCAGAATTATATGACAATGAAATCAACTCTGCTACCTCAGCTGCACTTGGCTCACCATTTGCCTTAATCAGTGTGCAACAGATCCTTGCATGGCTCAATGTGTGCAATTCAAGAAGGTGCTCCAGATTGACAGGACTTGGGCCACTCCTCCAATAGTAGCATGCTTAGCCACCTGAAGACTCAGAACCATGGCTCCTGGGAAATGAAGTGGGTATTGTGGAGGCAAGTGGCTTCCGTATTGTGAAGGGTAAGAGCCATCAGACAACAGAGGTAGAGCCACCAATCCAGGGAAGTAGGGAGGTATATGTTACATACAGCACTGATGTTACCTGTCTGTCATGGGTTAGAGGGAAAGTTCCATCCTATGGGGAGTGGAAGGCGGGACATCAGGAGGAGGGGCTGTACTGTATATATATGTGGAGCCTGTGTGGTGAAGTAGGAGAAGCTGGAGGAGAGCTGAGAGAAGAAGCTGGTGTGGGAGTCTGTGTGTCAGACAGGGTACTACTGTGTGTCAGTCAGTACCAACCTGATAGGTTCAGGTGTCTGTATGGTTAGCCAGAACTGATAGGTTCAGGGTCTGTGCTTTATTTAAAGGTGTTCTGTGTGAACCAAACTGGTGTATGTATGATAGAGAGTAAGCCACGTTACTGTATCTTATTCACTTGATCATTTTATTTTCCCTGTGTGTTATTTAAATAAACCTTATTCCTTTGTTTGTTAAAAATCCATTCCTGGTCTGTGTGACTCCTTACAGGGAATGGTTGGTGGCAGCTTAGTGAAACTGTGATATATCCCAGTAGGTCTGGGGTTGTCACATTGATTGGTGTCCAGCGTGTGGGATACAACTGGTCCAGTTGTCCAGTGGTCCAGCAAAGCCTTGGCAAGTGTGCCCAGAGCACGGGGGGTTCTAGTCAGGGACAATCTGAGAGCACGTAGGTAATCTTCTAGGCTTACCTCACGGGGAGGTAGGCTAGTGGAAGAACGTGTAACCTCAGATTGGTGGGACTAGATTAGGGAGCTCTGAGGCAACCTGTTTTGGCGGGAAAAGGCTGAGGCAAAGCTGAGTGAAGTAGCAGTGTTCTAGCCTGTCTGCTGAGAGGCCTAGCAGAGGGGGGTGGACTCTGGCTGGCAACAGTTGCAAGTTAGTGCTGAAGAACAGCAGCAATCTATAGAAGGCTGGTTCTGAGGCAAGAGAAAAAAAAAGTGGTCGCTTTATTTTGAGGCTTGACTTTTGAAAGCAGCCTGTTCTGGGGGGGGATTATGCCCTTGACTCGAAGCCAAATGGCAGAAATGGGTGAAGTGAAAGACCCACAGGTGGACCAAGGTTCTGAGGATGAATTTGGCTCAGTGCAGGATGACAGCACGGGAGAACAGAACCCAGAACTCAGAAAAATACTCCTAGCCCAACAGCATGAACTGAGGGTGAGGGAAATGGAGGAAAGATTAGAGAGAGAAAGAAGGGAGGAAAGGGAAAGGCAAAGACAATTTGAATTGGAATTGGAGAGAGAGAAAATGGTGTTTGAGTTAAGAAAATTGGAACTGATGAATCAGAACAATAATAACAATAGAGATTCTGAGGGGGGCCAATTGTCTAAAACTGACCTGAAGAAATTCCCTGTATACCACAAGGGAGATTGCCCTGAGGTGTTCTTTTCCCTCGTGGAAAGAGCGTTTGTGGACTTCTCAGTAAGGGAAACTGAGAAGATGACCATTATGCGATCTTTAATCAGTGGCAGCCTGGCAGAAGTCTATGCAGAGATGCCAGAGGAGCTGCTAAAAGATTTCGCTGAGTTTAAAAAACTGGTGTTTGCCAGACATGGGATAAATGCGGAACAGCTGAGGCAAAGATTCAGGTCACTCACAAAGAAACCAGAGCAGACTTTTACCCAAGTGGGGGCCCAACTGGTGAGGTTGCTAGAGAAATGGCTGTCTCAGGAGGGGACAGAGACCTTCCAGCAGCTCAAAGACCTGATAGCGCTGGAACAGTTTTATTCAGTCCTGCATGGGGAACTCAAGTTCCAGGTGAGGGAGAGGAAACCGAAATCTGTGACAGAGGCGGCAGAGATCGCAGATTTTATTTACCAAATAAGAAAGCCCTTAGGTGCTGAGGGGAAATCTGTAGGTAAACCCAAAGAAACCTACAGCAAGTACTCTCAGGGACCAGGGAAAAACCAGCAAGGGGGAGGGGCCCATGTTGAAGGGAAGCCCTCAGACATGAAACCACCAAGACCTCAGATTTTGGAGGGAAAACCAAAACCAGATGAGAAAGACTCCAAGTACAGCAGAAAATGTTATTTCTGTCAAGGAAAGGGCCATCTAATCTCAGAGTGTGAGAAATTAAAGCAGCTAAAGGGAAATTTGCCTCATGATTTGGGTGGAACCAAGCCAAAAGCTGTGTTCTGTGTCCAGACAGAGCAAAGCTCCTTGCCATTGAGGGAGCCTGTTGCTATGGCTACTCACTCTGAACCAGTTACGTCTGCTGATCAGGCTGGGGAAAATGGTCCTCTTGTGGAGGTCAAGCGCTGCTTACTAGTGAGAACAGATTCGCAGTTGTTTGAGACCGCAGGGGTGGACGTAGGAATACTTGACCATCAGTATAGGGGGCTAAGGGATACTTGTTCCCAGGTGACCCTGGGCCATCCAGACATTATTCCTAGGGAGTATATAATCCCAAATGAGAGCTTGAAGGTGGCAGGGATTGAGGGACAGGTGATCTCACTGCCAGTAGCGGAGGTACCTGTGAACTTTCAAGGCTGGAGGGGAGTTTGGCGGCTAGCGATTTCATCGACTCTGCCAGCAGCCGTGCTCGTGGGAAATGACCTGGCTGAACATGTGAAACGGGTGCTAGTGATTACACGTTCACAAGCCACCACGGGGACAGTTCAGGGGGTTACTGATGAGCCCGAGATGGAAGCAGGTGGGGGAAGTGCCGAGGCTGTGGTGGAAACCTTGACCACGGACAGCAGATTTGGCCAAGAACAAACGGCAGACGCCACTCTCCAAAAGTGTTTTGAACAGGTGACAGACGCTCAGCTAACACCTGAAACCCCAGTGAGATTTCGAGAGAAAAAGGGAATTTTATATAGAGAGATCCTGAGGAATATCTCAAAAGGGGGAGATGGGATCAGAAGTCAGCTAGTGGTACCTGAAAAGTATCGCCCCATGATCTTACAAAGGGGGCACTCTGACATGTTTGCTGCGCACTTAGGGGTGAACAAAACACAGCAGAGAATCACACAGAATTTTTACTGGCCTGAAATAGGGAAGCAGATCAAGGAGTTCTGTAAACAATGTGATGTGTGTCAGAGGCAGGGGAATAACCGTGACAGGACCAAAGTGAAGTTGTGCCCTTTGCCTGTGATTGACACCCCGTTCAAATGTATAGGAGTGGATATTGTGGGACCTTTGCCCAAGGCCACAAAGAGGGGGAACCAGTTCATTCTCACCATTGTGGACCATGCCACAAGGTACCCCGAAGCCATACCCTTGACTAACATTGAAACTAACACAGTGGCAGATGCCTTGGTGGGGTATATGTCCAGGATGGGATTTGCCTCAGAAATAATCACAGATTTGGGCACATCGTTTACATCAAAGCTCATGAAACGGTTATGGCAAATCTGTGGAATTAAACACAAGGAAACCACTGCCTATCACCCCGAAAGTAATGGGTTAACGGAGAAGTTCAATGGGACTCTGATGCGCATGATTAGGGCTTACTTGGCAGAGAATCCAAACAATTGGGACCAGAAGCTGCAATCCCTTTTGTTTGCTTATCGATCAGTGCCACAAGCCAGTACCGGGTTCAGTCCGTTTGAACTCTTGTTTGGGAGAAGGGTGAAAGGGCCCCTTGATTTAATCAAACAAAATTGGGAGCAGATCACCCAGGATGACCCACAAGACGTTGTGACATATATAGACACCTTGATGAATGACCTAAAGAGAAACCTAGAGCTAGCAGCAGAAAACCTGCAAGCTCAGAAGGTCAGACAGAAAACCTGGTATGACCACAAAGCTAGAGAGAGGCACTTTAACCCAGGGGAGGAAGTGCTTTGGCTTAGGCCCTGCAGAGAGAACAAACTGCAGCTCAAATGGGCAGGACCATATAGGGTCATTTCCAAGATGTCAGACCTGAACTACCTTATAGAGCAGGAGGAGAACCAAGCAAGGAGGGTGGTACATGTGAATGCACTAAAACCCTACTACAGAGGGGAACAGAGGGTTTTATTTGCAATAAAAGCAGCTGAGAGTGAGGAAGCTGAATTACCCTTCTGGGAGGGTAGAGGGGACGTAAAATACAACCCAGAGGAGGTAAAGATCAGTCCTGCACTCACCCAAGACCAGCAGCAAGAACTAAAAATGCTGCTCATCAAATATCAAAAGGTGTTTTCCAATAAGCCGGGGATAGTGAAGGGAGTGATGCATCGGATCCACACAGGGGATGCACCCCCGCAAGCAGTATCCCCATACCGAGTGACGGGACCCTATGGGGACAAGGTGCGGAAGGAGCTGGACGAGATGCTTAGGGAGAACATAATCGTCCCCTCTTCTAGTCCTTGGTCCTCTCCGATAGTCCTAGTGGACAAGCCTGATGGGAGCATTAGGTTTTGTGTAGATTACAGGAAATTAAACCGCGTAACCACTCCTGATGCCTACCCAATGCCCAGGCTAGACAACCTGATTGAAACCATAGGGGGTTGTCGGTTCATTTCATCATTGGACCTAGTAAAGGGATATTGGCAATTAAGAATTGATCCCAGGGATCAAGAAAAGACCGCCTTTTGCAGCCCTTTTGGTCTCTATGAGTTTAGAGTCCTGAGTTTTGGTCTCAGAAATGCACCAGCCACATTCCAAAGGCTGATGGACCAGACCTTAGCAGGGCTCAGTGACTTTACTGTGGCCTACATTGACGACATAGGGATCTTCAGCAATACCTGGGAAGATCACCTGAAACACCTGGAGTTAGTGCTGCAGAGGTTAAGTGCAGCAGGGCTAACAGTAAAGGCGAGCAAGTGTCAGCTGGGTAGCCCAGAAATAAAATATTTGGGTCACATGGTAGGGGGAGGAGTGATCAAACCCCTAGAGGCCAAGATAGAAGCAGTTCGTGATTGGCCCCGACCCAACACCAAGAAAAAAGTTAAATCATTTCTTGGGTTGGTGGGCTACTACAGAAAGTTCATCCCGAGGTTTAGCGAGATAGCGACTCCGCTGACCGATCTGACGTGGAAGAAGACTGATGACCGCATCCCGTGGACCAGCGACTGTGAGGAGGCGTTCCAGAGGTTGAAGGAGGCGCTCATCAATTATCCAGTGCTGCGTGCTCCAGACTTCGACCGGGAGTTCATCATCTACACCGATGCGTCTAACAGCGGGGTAGGAGCAGTTCTTTGCCAGGAGGATGAAAATGGTGACCAGCATCCAGTGTCCTACCTGAGTAGGAAACTCCAGAAAGGTGAGAGACATTTGGCAACCGTGGAGAAGGAGTGCTTGGCCATAGTCTACGCGATTCAGAAGGCCAAACCTTACATCTGGGGAAGACATTTTACTCTGTGCACTGACCATTCACCACTGCAATGGTTAAAGACAATGAAAACCCACAATAGTAAACTTATGAGGTGGGCTTTAAACCTGCAAGACTATGACTTTGAAGTGAAGGTGGTCAGAGGGTCAGTGAACTGTGTTGCTGACACCTTGTCAAGAAGACCTGAAGAATGAAGATGGCGAAAGAAACATGGACTATGTATATTTTGGTGACCAAAAGTTAAATGTACTTGTTTATTAAACATGCTTGGTTTGTATTAATAAAGGTGACTTAATGTATTGTAAATATTAACGTTTAAATGCAAAAATGATATGTTTAACCTAGAGAGTAAGTATGGTATTGTATGTTATTGTATAAATGTTTTTGTATGTTTTGGATCCAAGTTGTTTTTTTGAGAAAAGCACGTTAGCTTTTCCCCTACAAAACAACTTATAAAGAGGGGAGGTGTTACATACAGCACTGATGTTACCTGTCTGTCATGGGTTGGAGGGAAAGTTCCATCCTATGGGGAGTGGAAGGCGGGACATCAGGAGGAGGGGCTGTACTGTATATATATGTGGAGCGTGTGTGGAGAAGTTTAGGAGTGGGAGAAGCTGGGAGAGAAGCTGAGAGAAGAAGCTGGTGTGGGAGTCTGTGTGTCAGACGGGGTACAACTGTGTGTCAGTCAGTACCAACCTGATAGGTTCAGGTGTCTGTATGGTTAGCCAGAACTGATAGGTTCAGGGTCTGTGCTTTATTTAAAGGTGTTCTGTGTGAACCAAACTGGTGTATGTATGATAGAGACTAAGCCACGTTACTGTATCTTATTCACTTGATCATTTTATTTTCCCTGTGTGTTATTTAAATAAACCTTATTCCTTTGTTTGTTAAAAATCCATTCCTGGTCTGTGTGACTCCTTACAGGGAATGGTTGGTGGCAGCTTAGTGAAACTGTGATATATCCCAGTAGGTCTGGGGTTGTCACAGTATATAGACAAATAACAAGAGGTGGGAGGCACATGTCAGGCCCTCAACTCCAGGCTACCCTGGAGCAGCTTGGATAGGGCAGAAAAAAGGCTTTCTGCAAATGTAAAAATGCCAGGATTACTCATGACCTAGAGGAGATGATAGCCCTGGATGGCCAGCCATTCTCTTTGGTGAAGAAGACTGGTTTCCATAGGTTTGTGGCAGAACTGGCATTACCAATTACAACTTTTGGCTGCTGGGTGTCAGATTTATATTGGAGTGTCAGACTACTGGGTACAGCAGCAGTAGGCCAGGACAGAGGTGGCAGATTTTACAAATGATCTCTGGAGCAGCCAGGGTGCAAAACATGCCTGTCTCTCCCTGACAGTTTTAGAAGAGGTAGCCGTCTTAGCTTGTGCAAGTATATCAGGGAAAAATAAAAGAAAAATAAGGCCTGAGGACGCAGACTTTCACATTAAAATATAAAAGTTAGTCTTTAAGGTGCTACAATATTTTTTGTCTTCTTTATTTTTTATTTTTCATTTGTTTTTGCCAGATCTCCATGACAGTCTGTTTGGGGATGTCTGGGCAAGGTGGCAGTGGAGCAACTGTCATATTCACCAACTAGCATTACCAGTAAGAGAGTATTCTCTCAGGCAGGGAACATTGTTAATCCACACTGCTCACTCCTGGAACCTGGATCTGGAGAGAATTTTTTTTTTCCTGAAGGTCAACCTATCATTGCTAGGCTTCCCTGAAGTCCCCTTTAAGAAAGAGAGAATGGCACACTCTGCTCACATTACAAGGTATACCGTGCTTAAGTCTAGAGATGGACATGACCCACCAGTTTGGTGGTTTGTTGCAGTTCGTTTATTGGCCACAGAGCTGATCCGTAGTTCAGCGCCCCACCCAGTCGAGCAGGTGCCCACTCAGAGTCAGCACACAGCGGAGGTGGGCAGGAAAGCTGGGGTGCTGGCTCTTAATAGGTGCCTTTTGGAGTGGGTGGGGTGCTGAACAGCGGATCAGCTGTGCAGCCAATAAATGAACTGTGCCAAACTGCCAAACCGACCATTTGTGCCCATCCATACTCAAGTCTGCTCTTCCTTCTTTCATTCTTCCAACGGCTACTTCAAGACTGTGCTCACTCACTCAACTGGCAGTAAAAGGATGCCCCAATAGTATCCTCAGGCAGTAGCTTGGCTTGCCCAGGTGTGCCCGCTCCCTGCCCAGCCCAAATCTGAGTGGTTTTCTTCTTTTGCTACAGCAGCTAGGGCCAGACATTTGTTCAAATGTCAGTATTTTTTTTTTTTTGAAGTAAAATTCTCTGAGTTGTAGGCATGCCTTAACTGATCCAAGCATGACCGGGATCTCCTTTAAACATCCTGTAACATAAAAATATCTTTGCTTTGCCTTGTTTTGACACTTTGGTCCAAATTTAGAATTTATCCCTAGTAGAAATATTTTGAGTTGCCTTTTTCAGCCACAGCCACACAGGATTCCTGGGTATTTGACCAATATCTGTGACTATAATAACAACTTTTTGGCCAGCACGGAAACTGATTTGTGGCAGGCGGAAGCCTTGCAAGCTTCTTAAAATCTGGGGCTTTAGAATCTTGTGATTAATAACAGGGTATCAACATTAAATGTAAACATGCAACGTTCTCGAAATGTTTTAAATAAATGCCAGCACACAGAATTTAGCATTCCTTTGACAAGTATTAATTTCTGATTTTTTTTTCCTCCAGTGTCAGTTGCTGGCAAAAAACTGACATAGCATTTCACTGTTGCCTACAGCCTGACACATTTCACCTTCCCGAATCACTCACCGAATGTGAAGTTCTCATGTAACAAAGAGCAAGGCATTCTTTTCTCTATAATGTCAACCACATTGTTCTTCCTTTCACGAACAGAAGAAGTTCTATCAATTAATTCTAGATTTTTAAACACACACATCAAGATAGTTTAACAGAAAGGAACAAAAAAGCACCTGCCAGCATATATTAGAAAGAAGAGTGAGGAGGGTGGAAGAGAAAGAGAATGAAAACAAGTTTCCAGTCTTTATCTAAAACTTGGTTTTTTACATTCTAAATATGTCTCCTTTTTTAAAAATAAAAACAGGTTCAATCAGATGTGTAAAAGATGTGTTAAGCTTTTCATCCTTTAGATTGCCCCTGAAAAATCACTGTCACCTCCGTATTAGTATCCTGGCCCTACCATCACCAAATAAGCCAGTCACTTCTGGGAGGTGGCAGCATGGTGATGGAGAAGAGAAGACTATCCCACATAGTGATACAAAGGTTTGGAAGTTGCCATAGCCCCCATAGTTTGCGTTCACTCAGAAAAGTCCCAAAATGCCAACAGCTGGGTTACTCTATACGCATAAACAAGGATCAGGTCTTTTATAAAGATAATGGCTCTTCATGGCATATTAAAGCTAAATGGCTTTTTACAACAGTGATAGCTTGCAACAGTATACCATTACTAAGAAAATTCATTTATCTCCCAGAATCTGTGAGGATAGAAGTAAAATTCAGGGAACAAATAATCTGAAAAGGCTGATTAGTTATAGCATGGCTCCTGCTCATCAAAAATTTGATCCTGTGAGCCTGGTAAGCCCTACCTCCACTGCACCACTGGCCCTCCATACCCATACTAAGCTGGTGCCTTCACATGCAGCAGAAGATGTTGTCTCATTGTCATGCTGAAATACAGTCAACTGCCAGTCCAGTTAACTTTTACATGTGTAATGAGGATGTGTCATCTTGTTCTTTGCCTCAAGCAGCTAAATGTCTTCTGCTGGCTCCATTACACAAACACAGGGATTGAAACCCTTTGTTTGTCTCATAACTCTGCCTTCAACTGGAGCCAAAAGAAAGAAAGAAAGAAAAGAAAGAAAGAAAGAAAGAAAGAAAGAAAGAAAGAAAGAAAGAAAGAAAGAAAGAAAGAAAGAAAGAAAGAAAGAAAGAAAGAAAGAAAAAAGAAAGAAAATGAATTTATGAATAATTTAACGAATGAATGAATTTATTTACAATCAAAGACTCAACAAATTAAATAATACAAAATAAAACAGATAAACAATAGACAATATAAAACTTTCAACATACTATACATTGCATCAAGCAATAACTTTCAAAGGGTATAGTATTTATGTGGGACTTCATATTGAAAATATTCTACTGGGGGGAAATCACTAGATGATCAAGGAACTGCAGCAAGTTCCTTCAAAATTTGGCCACTTTATTAGTGATACGGTTGACCTTGTTGGAAAGTGACAGAGAGATGTAAAATTATTTTGTTCTTCTTGGTAAATTTTGGATAATAGGTAAAAAACAATGTTTATAAAGGTCCTGGTGGAAAGAACAGTAGAAAGGAATATGTCCTATGTCCACTTCCACATTGTTGCATTTTGATGTGGTACTCCCTGGTATATCCAGAAGACAAGATATTAAATTGAGGAACTGTGAATGCTGTAGACATAGTATATCATGACTTCAGCAAAATTTTTGACAAAGTGCCCCATGATAATCTGATTAGCAAGCTAACTAGGTGCAAGCTGCACAGAACAACTGTCACATAGATGCACAGTGAGCTACACAATCATACTCAGGGGGTAGCACTTAATGGCTCGATGTATTCGTGAAGGCTTTCATGGCCAGGATCTAATGGTTGTTGTGGGTTGTTCTTCCTAATGTTTCACCAGTCTCTGTGGCTTACTGTGCTACTCCTGTCCTCTGAAGATACTGGCCACAGAGACTGGCAAAATGTTAGGAAGAACAACCTTCAGAACATGGCCAAAGAGCCTGAAAAACCCACAGCAAGCAATTAATGGCTCAGTCCTGGGCCTTGTGCTCTTCAACATTTTTATTAATAGCCTGGATCTGAGGATACAGGGAACACTAATCAAATTTGCACATGACACAACATTGGTTGGAAAAACTAATACAAAATTTAAAATGATCTGGACAGGCTTGAGCACTGGGCTGAAAAAAAAAACAGAATGAAATTCAACACTAGTACTGCACCTAGGGGGGGAAATAAACACACAGTTACAAGATGAGGGATACCTGGCAAGAAAGATCTTGGAACTGTCACAGATAATAAGCTAATTATAAGCCAACAAGGATGTGGTTACAACAACGGCAAATACTGTTTTAGGCTGCATTAACAGAAGTATAGTCTCCAAATTCTGTAAGGTACTGGGTCCCCTCAATTTGGCACTGATTAGTGCCTAATCTTGAGTTCTGTGTACAGTTCTGGACACCACACTTCAAAAAGGATCCTGACAAATTGGAACAAGTTTAAAGGAGGGCAACAAATATGATGTGGAGGCCGGAAACCAAACTCTATGAAGAAAGACTGAAAAAACTGGGCATATTTAGCCTTAAGAAAAGAAAACTGAAGGCAAAAATGATAGCACTTTTCAGATACTTTAAAGGCAGTCACACAGAGGAGAGGCAGGAAAGCTGACAGAAGCAGAGCATTGTCCGGTTCAGGACTCCTCATTCCTATAGAATGAGGCTAGAGAGGGTAGAGAATCACAAAGTGATTACAGGTTAAGTATTAGGGCTAGGACCATGATGGGATGTGATAGTTGGTCCACCGGAATGAGAAGCTGTGGAAAAAAAGAAAGAAACAAGAAGCCCTTCTTGGGGGACCCTATCTCTTAGGCATCCTTCAGTCCTGAGAGACTATGGTAACGTGCTCTGTATTGAGGGCTTGGAACAGCATCTAGCGTGGCTGAAAAGGCCAAATCGAGAGTGACAATCCCTTCCACACTGAAGACAAATACAATCTGTCTCCTGTCCAGCTCCCTGATTTTGCTGGTTTCGAGACTGCCTCTTTGCCTCGGCCTGCTGGACAAGGGTCTCTTCAAATTGGGAGAGGCTGTGATGCAATGCCTGCCTCCAGGCTGAACGCTCAGATGTCAGGGTTTCCCATCTATTGAGGTCCATTCCTAAGGCCTTCAGATCCTACTTGCAGATATCCTTGTATCGCAGCTGTGGTCTCCCTCTGGGGTGATTTCCCTGCACTAATTCTCCACACAGGAGATTGTTTGGAATCCAACAATTAGCCATTCTCACAACATGCCCAAGCCAACGTAGACATTGCTATTTCAGTAATGCGTACATGCTGAAAATTCCAGCTCAATCTAGGACTACTCCTAACTTTGTCCTGCCAGGTGATACCAAAAATGCATCGGAGACAACGCATATGGAACATGTTCAGTTTCCTCTCCTGCTATGCACAAAGGGACCAGGACTCACTGCAGTACAGGAGTGTGTTCGGAACACTCTATAGACATGGATCTTGATATATGCTGTCAACTTCTTATTCAGCCATACTCCCTTTGTGAGTCTTGAGAACATGGTAGCTGCTTTGCCAGTGCATTTATCCAGCTTGACATCTAGGGAGAAAGTGTCAGAGATTGTTGAACCAAGGTACATAAAGTCATGAACAACCTCCAATTCTTGTGTGGAGATGATAATAGAACAAAAATAGTCTATATCTTTATAGACCACTAAAAAAAATCATCACACAAAAAATAAAAGATCATTTATTGTGGGATCTGAAGGATCTGAAGGCCTTAGGAATGGACCTCAACAGATGGGAAACCTTGATATGTGAGCATTCAGCCTGGAGGTAAGAGGTGCATCACAGCCTCTCCCAATCTGAAGAGACCCTTGTCCAGCAGGCCAAGGCAAAGAGGCAGTCCTGAAACCAACAAAATCAGGGAGCTGGACAGGGGACAGACTGTACAGTGGTGCCTCGCTTAACCTCATGTAAATCAATCAAATCCCCCACAGGTGGAGATAATGAGGGTTATCTCCACCTGTGGGGGAGGTGGAAGACTGTCCACTCACCATTTGCTGCTGTCATGGGTTCTACACTCTCTTCCTATCGCTCCGGAGCTCGCGGTCAATTAGCCACTCCTGGCAGGAGGCGGGACAACAAGCCTCTCTGCCAGGTCGAAGATTGGCTGGTCGACCAGGCACTCTGGAGTGATAGGAAAGGAACATGAAGCCTGTGGCAGCAGCGGATGGTGAGGGATATTCCTAAGTAGTTCGTAGTTAAGGCCAATGGAATTTACTTCTCCAGCTGATTTCACTGAGACTTAGAAATGACAAACCAGTGGTGGATAAGTAATTTATTGGATTGCATATACATGTTAAAATTGTTTGCATATAAAACTTGTTGCCAAACATCCCTTTTCAACAGATGTCTTTATTTCCAGTGTTGGATTTCCTATGGAAAATACAAAATTAGTCATGGTGAAAGCAACCCACTCACAGGCTTTTAATGGGTACCTGTTTGACCACTACGTGGAAATAATTCTTGGCTAGATATGGGGCTCTGTTGAGTGGATCTAGTGCATCTCTCCTTTTGGTCTCAATTATATATTTATCTTAGTATTTTAATAGTGCTGCAAGGAACAAAATCATGTCTTTATTAAGATGGCAGGGTTTATTTCCCTCCCCCACATGCCCTTTAAATAAGTCCTTGACTTAATTAATCTATCCTTTCTTTTACAAACTGAAAAATAACAACAAATACATTTCAAGTTGTCTTCCCCAATCTTTAATGAGTAATATATCTCTACTGCTCTGGGAGCATAACACCAGTGTAATGTATGATCTCTCAGACGGCACCACATTTATTAGAAGATAGTGCTTTTTATGAGCATACACAACTGGAATAAGCTGTGGGAAACAGAATGTTATGTAAAACGATGCTGTTAAATATACATAAGATTTACCCATAGCGTATGCTGTTTACATATAGTGCCTAATAAACACATTTCACCCAAAGTTAATGTATCCCAGTGGAATAATTATATAAAATAGGTGTGTAGTCAATCTAGTGGAAAGAAAAGAAAGCAAGGGAAGGGAGGAGGAAGGGAGGGAGAAAAGAAAACCGGAGGAATGGAAATTTAAAAGTGCCGAAAAGTTTTTTTTTTTAAAAAAAAAGACTGTTCTTAAAAATAACATTAATGTCAACCATTTTAACATAGGTAGCATTGAAGGGATAGATACTGTAGATTTGGATAATCTGAATTGCAATGGTGTAGCTAGTTGCTGTGCATCGCTTCTGAAACCTCTCCTCTCCTCTGAGCCTTAGCTCCTGATTGGAAATATTAATGTGACTGTTGTTCCAATAATATTAACTCCATCAGATCATGTGGTGAAAACCTTCCCAGACTTATTGATAAACGCATTGATTCCTTCCATTCTTGTAGTCACTGGATGGAGAAAGGATCAGTAGCCATTTGACCTTCATTGTGTATTAAATAAACACCAGATGGTGAGGATTTGGTCAGTATATGTATTCTTTCTTCTGGATAGTCATGTTCACACTGTTGCTTCCCACTGAGCTTTTCTCTTGATTTGTCATGGTGCCAAAGCCCCTTCTATAGTACTTTTCATGCATCACAGCTTTCAAATCTTGTCCCATTAGTTTCATTTTGTTTCTATCATAAATAATCGACTACTTTTTTATACATGCTTTCATTACCTAATAATGATTGCTCTTGGCACAAAAGAGTAAAGACTCGCAAGGTTAGCCAGTACAGTTTGCCCATTTAGTATGGAGTCTGCCAGCTGCTATTTTTTTAAAAAAGCAGAAAGTGCAGGTAGCGGTCTCAGAGAAAGACAACAGCGCTCAATCTCAAATAAAACATTAAAATATTATTTCAAAGTGTTCTGTTCCGGTCATGGTCAGAGGACCCTTTTTTTAAAAAGCCCCCAATTCCCAACCCCCTCACTCTCTATATGTACAAAAACATTGTGGAATAAAATGTAGCAGTGGAAGTTTATGATGAATACATGACTAGGTTAAATATTCCAGACTGTTTGTGAGGAACTAGCTCAAAGAGGAACAAATGCAGAGGCGCCATCCACATTTTCAAACCCATTCTCTTACAAATAGGGACGAGTAACAGATCAGGGGTGGATGCGATCAGCCTTTAGCATCTGTTAGTCAGCTTCACAAATGCACTTGTGATGAATGGGCCTTCACAGTCATTGTAGAAGAGTTCTGTCACTTCAGACACCATTTTGAGCTCCTGTTTGAGCATGAACAATATAGTAACATGCTGTCGAGTTAATTCTGACTTATTGCGACACTTGCAAGGATTTCCTGGGTATGAAGTACTCAAAAGTGGTTTGCCACCCTTCTAGTGGTGTTCTGGGACTATGCAACTTGCCTAAGGCTACACAAAGGCTTTCTTTAAAAGCTATAGGAATTATGCTGTTGGCAGGGACACATCCAGGCTGTCTTTTGGAGCCTTAGAGACACTAGCAGTGGTGGGATTCAAATAAATTAACAACAGGTTCTATGTCCTAATGACTAATAAATAAATAAATAAATAAATAAATAAATAAATAAATAAATAAATAAATAAATAAATAAATAAATTTTATCTCTCTCACCCACACCCCACCTCAGATGGCTCAGTGTGGTGCGGGAAGGGAGGCAGCTAATTGTGCCCCCTCCCCCTCGCTCGTTGCTGATCACCTGGCCCCTCCTCCTTCATTCATCTCAGGCCAACAAATGGTTCTAAGAACCAAAAGTACATTTAGGAAGCGGTTCTATAGAGTAGGTGAGAACCTGCTGAATCCCACCTCTGGACACTAGATACTACTGCTGCCACTTCTGCAGCTGCTAAGGGGCAAAGTATATGAGGTGCCAGCTTTATTGTTAAGAAGGCAATAACAGAATTCATCTGAAATAATTTGTTATCCTTTCACAGACCAGTTCTACCAAAACTTGCAAGTGAAACCCATGTTTATCTCCCAGTGACTAGTCTCTCTCTCTCTCTCTCTCTCTCTCACACACACACACACACACACACACACAAAGAGAGAGACAGAGAGAGAGACAGAGACAGAGGGGGGGAGAGAGAGAGAATCAGCCAATCTGCAGTACGCAGAGCTAAGGAAACCTTTTGCTAAGATTAGAAAACAAAGTCCTTTACTCTTAAGGAACTCTGCTTCAGTGAGATATACTTGTTTTGTGTAGTTTGACCTGGTATTAAGCAGGTTCTGGGACTGGCACTTCACTTCATTAACTAACGAAAGTGCAAAGAAGGCATGTCCTGTAAGGGCAACAGCTCTTGTCTCATGGAATGTCAGCTACACTGTCATGAACAATTTCACATATTGCTGATGCCTATTGGAGTGATTTGAAGTACAGATGTGAGAGTACTATCCATTTGATTCAGCCGAAATCGTTTGTCTTACTGGTTTGCTTGAGCTAATTCATAGCCTGTAGATTTGTATCTATTTAAAAATATTCGTAAGTATTTGTATTTGTCTAATGTGCAAAAATGTGGAAAAAGAAAGGGATATGACTTAGGATGCAGGGTGAAACAACTATTTCGTCAACTATTTCTCAACACTCGGTGTGCAGCCAATTTCCTTCCTCCCTCCCTCCATGAGGAGCTGTGGAATTTACTCTTTCTCTCACTCTTCCATGAATCCATCCTTCATTATCTGTGCATTGTTGCCCAGCTGTCAGTCTTCTCAGATCCTCTGAAATGAGAGCTACTGCTTTGGAGTTCTAAAGCACTGAAGCAAAATCCAGCATTTCAGACAGCCCTGAGAGCTCCTTGTTTCACTTGGAAGAGTTCAGAAATGGACAAATACTCCTGCTTCACTTTGTTACAATAAATAAATAAAAATTCAAAAGGGGAAGTATATCCCTAATTTGAAGTTATCCTTTACAAAACTGGAACAAAGTTATTGGTTCAGTTTACAGTACCTATTCTTGAGGAAAGTTGACATGAAATCAGTAGGGTTTACTTTAGCTGAGATTCTCCTTATCCAACATCAGAGATTTAGATCTCAAGATGGACCTCCATCTTTCTTCATATTTAGTTTGCCTTGTTAGAAATGGTCTTTGGGCAGAAAGAAACAGTATAATGAAATGCCTTCTATAACTCTATGAGGCATTATTGGAAGTATGGAGATTCATGATATGAAAGGGGAGGAATCAAATGGTTCCACCCGCAAAATAACATGTCATAGGTCCACTGCTGCAGACATTGCTTGTCACCAAGTGAAAGCTTTTAACAGGAGACCTTTATGTTTTCTTCTCACAAGGTATTCACATGATGCAAAGCCTTGATCAAAGTTCAGCAATGCTGAACTCTTTTAAAATGTCTCTTCTGGCAGAGAAAAGGTAGGACGTAGGCCTGAATTTTCCCCACTCAGCCACAAATACGAGATGTTGGGTCTCTTTTGTAAGAATCTGAGGGCTGTAATTTTTAAGTCATGACAGCTCTCCTCTCCAAGTGTTCATACTAGACTTTGGGAACTACTGTAAATTCCTTGTTAATGTGCTCAAACTGAAATGTCTGGCCATGCTCTGGTGGTTAATCTTTCTACATGTCCACTTTTTGCCAAGAGGAAGAAAAGAAACAATCAAATAAACCAATGAACCAGCACAAAGATGAACCTGACTGAGGTGGGAGATATCATAAGGAATTAATGCTGAACTTGTCAGGCAAGTCTGGATCTCTATCTCAGTATGTATTGCTTAGAGAAGGTGGAAATTGTATACTGAATACCTATGCAGAAGAGCTAAAAGGATGACAGACTATTCCTTTGAAAAAGAATCCTATGTTGAATGTGACAGCCTCCTCTCACGTCACAAAGGAGGTGTCACGTCACGCTTACATACACACTTTACACGCTGCCACCAACCACACACATATATCTGACTCCTCAGACAATGGTATGGATTTTAAAAAATAAAATGATTATTTATTGATACAACATAAGTAATAGTAAATCACTGTATTAACTAAACAAGGCAATCAATATAATAAAGTATCCCCTCATACACTCTCTCACACAGACCTTCACTAACACAGTACCTCATAACCTGCACATGCCCTAAGTCCCTAACAAGACCCTAACCAAGTCCCTATCTGACTCACACATCATTCGCTCCCCCTTATATACCTTAGCTCCTGCCTCTGAAGTCCCACCTCCTGTCCTGCTATAGGCAGATGAACTCCAGCCACAGCAATGACAGGCAGGTGACATCATCGCAGCCATCACATAGAAGAACCTGCAGTTCTAGAAAGTGAAGTGGAAGTTTCTCCGAAAGCACTGGGAAGAAATAAGTGACCAGGGGTCTTTGGGATACTAATAGAACTATTTCAAGCCACAGAGACAAATGTCATGATCCTAACAAGAATATGCCAACAAATATGAAAAACAAAACAATGTTCCACAGACTGGTAATGCTTACTATAACTTACGCGGGCCAAGAAAGGAAATTCCAAGGAGTGCAGTAATTATAGGACCATTGCTCTAATTTCCCATGCAACCAAAGTGATGCTCAAGATATTAGAACAAATACCCATATACTTTATACAGTGTGAGAAGTGCCTGAAGTTCAAGCTGAATTTTGAAATAGAAGAGGCACTCAAGTTCACACTGCTAATGTCCACTGGCTACCGGCATACTCCTAAAAAATTTGGAAGAAGATGACAGCAGAACCTTTGACTCTGTGGCTCATCAGAAATCATCATGGCTTGTTCGAAAGAAGCAGATACTGTATGTCTCAGCACTTGATTATCCTGATACATAACTTATATTGTGGACAAGAAGCTACTGTTAGGACAGAATATGGAGAGAAAGAATGGCATCTTTGGGAAAGGTATCCAACAAGGGTGGATTTTATCCCCTCATCTGTTCAATCTGTATGCAAAGCATATCATACAGAACGCCAGACTAGATTTAGGTGAAAGAGGAGTAAAAATCGGTGGAAAAGACATTAATAAGTTAGATATGCAGATGACACCCTCTTACTGGCAGAAAGCAGCAATTACTTTTAGTGAAAGTGAATGAAAAGAACAGTGCCATAACAGGACTGCAATTCAAATATAAGATGAAAATGATTATTACAGAGGAACTACACAACTTTAATGTTGACAATGAAGAAACTGAAGTAGCTAAAGATTTTGACCTTGGCTCAGTCATCAATCCAAATGGAGACTGCAGCCAAGAAATTAGAAGAAGACTTAGACTTAGAAGGGTAGCAATGAAGGAACTAGAAAATATTAACAAGTGCAAGGATGTGTCACACTAGATCAAGACAAAGATTATCCACACTCTTGCATTTCTGAGCACAAAGCATGGATGTGAAAGGTGGACAGTAAAGAAAGCTACAAGGAAAAAATGTTCACAATGTGGTGCTGTAGGAGAATTTTGAGGATACCCTGGACTGCCAGAAAGATAAACAAGTGCATCCTAGATCAAAACAAGCTTGAACTATCTCTGGAAGCAAAGATGATGAAACTGAGGCTGTCCTACTTTGTGCACATCATGAGAAGGCAAGATTCACTGGAAAAGACAATACTGTTGGGAAAGATGGCAGGCAGCAGGAAAAAAAGACTAAATATGAGATGAATTGACTCCCTAAAGGAACCAACAGGGTTGAAGTTGCAAGAACTGAGCAACACTGTTGAGGACAAGACATTTTGGAGATTGCTTATTCATAGATTCACCATAAGTCAGAGGTGACTTGACAGCACATAGCAATGACATATTTATTGCTTGGATGGAGAATATCCAGCAGAAGAAAATTATTGTCTGTCCAGGGCATTCATGTCTATATTTACTATTTATGAATAGCTATTATTTTGGAGTAATATTTCTATCACACAGTCTCAGAGAGATTTCCTTGCAACTACTCAACCCTCTATCCTGAACCAGAGAGACGCCAATTCAACAAGCAGTTCCATGTAGTGCACAAGCACACACAATCCCACACCTTTGCAAAGGGGTTGCCTATATCTAGATCACCTGGATATACCTCTACTACAGTATTTGAATAACTGCAGAGTAAGTTCCATAATAGATGATAAAGCTGCTAATTAAGCTTCCCTGATTGGAAGTTTATAAATAAATTTTAAATAACGCTACTTATTCAGGTATCTAAATTGAAAGAGTTCCTAATTATCTTTAGTAGTGTTAACTATTAATAACACGATGGAATGAAACAGGCTAAATCACAACATTAGGTTTATATGTGATTGAAGTAGTTTAGACTAGTAAGCTTAAATAGTTATGTAAAAGAAAAAATAGGGCAACAGAATGGCATAGGAAAACTGCATTTGGGGAACAGTCACAGACATGAAGTAGGCAATCTTCAGCTGAATTAAACATATAGCTCACTTTCAGACTGATTTTTTCCTCCATAAAATAGCAGGTTTTCCCCCCCTCCCCTGAACGTGTTCATTTTTCTGCCGAGGATACCTTTTTAAATAAGGCAGAGTTACATTTTCAAGAATGGACTCAATTATCCCTAAAGTATTTTAGTCGTCCACCTACAATGGCATACAAAAAGACCCCTTGTGATATTAAAATACAAACTGTGGATAGTGACTAATGCCTCGGCAATGGAATATAATTTTGCCATGGAATATGTAATTTAGTGAAATAGCCAAGAGAAATACCGCTGATAAAGAAATTGATCATATTCAGTGTTCAAGTGCAAAACCTATTTCCAAATATATTCAAGCTCCAAAGAATGCGGCAGTCGTTCCTGGGGGAAGAAGGCATTTTTTAAAAAAGAAATATTGATTTCCCATTAAAGGTAAATGTTCAGGGCTGTAGTTATCTTTATCAAGAAGCAGGCTATGCCCACGTAATCTTGTAAACCATGTACAGCTACTTTTCATTTGCATGCTTTTTAATTACTGATACATCATTCTGGATACTTTGAATTGAAAATGGTTTTATTTTTTAAAGAAATAAATAAATGCCAGGTGAGGCAGCCATCCTGGGCAATACATTTGGGGTTTCATGAAAGTGCAGCAAGCTGTTTAGATTTTTAATGTATTTTTACACCAAGCAGAAAGGTGCTTGTGGAATTTTCTTCCTCACACGCCAAAGCATCTTAACAAGGAATGTGCATTATATAGCTTCAGAAGAAGGGTACCTTTTGCTATTCAACTTCAGCCAGCATAATATCTTCAGCCAGTCCTGTACTCCCCCGCACAAGCACTTTATAGTCTAACATTGGTTTCAATGGGTGAATTAACTAAATGTGGTTGGTTTTGTCTGATCACGCCACAATGAAGACCTAGAGCTAATCGGGAAGTGGCAAAAGCCAGTTCAGTCTGAAGCTCGGTGTTTTGACTCACCTGGTTGAGTCATCTTTAGAAGAGGGAGAAGATCTTTTGCAGCCACAAGAAGCCAGTGGAGAGGTAGAATTCAGCTGCCAGCAACCTCTCGGAAGTGTAATTCAGAGGCCAGTCCTGCCAGGAAACACCTGGAGAGCAAAAGGAGCCTGACAGATGTGCAAGCTATTTGCCTTAGGGAACACTGAGAGTTCCAGCAGTGAGAGAAGAAACAAAGACACACATTGACAGCTATAATTTCTGTGGTCTCAGCTGGCTGGATGTGGAGGTGAACCTTTTGAACTGACTCCTGTCCAGCACTCTTTCTGCCCATACAGACTTCATGAAACTCCTGGTGATCCAGATTGCGCTTGTGCCTGCTCCCTGTGTGACCAGGTGAGTGGTTTATTAGATTGAACTATTGGCAGACTGCCAGACCATCAACCCAATATTTAGAAATGGAGCAGCTTTGACACTGCAGCCCCCCAGAACTTGTAGCCTGCTAACATTATACAGGACGCAAGGGCATACCATTTTTCAACTTGAGATATGCATTGGTCCCTCAACCTATGCCATGCCCAAATAAGGACATAGAGTCAGTGCCTGAACCACCCTGTGGCCTTTTGGAGGCACTTCAGTCCAATCTTGTCTGGATCTGTGCTGGTATACCTGTATTTTTAATTGTATTTTAATTGTTTTCTCTTTTTATCTTTTTACTGTATTTAAATTGTTGTAAGCCACCCAAAGACCTTTGGGTAGTGTGGGCAGCATCTAAGTTAAATAAATAAATAAATAAATAAATAAATAAATAAATAAATAAATAAATCTGTTTCTATAGGAAACTCCCATACTGTATATGAATTGTACAGGCAGAACAAAAGAGCTTCTGGCTAGGCAACAGCTGTGTGCAAAGCTAGGTACTTTGTTTTATTTTTATTCTTCATATTTTTTTCCTCTACTGTTTGAAGAATGACTAATAACTGCTGGCCAGCATGATTTTTTCACCTTTTCTGCTTTTGTTCTCCATCATAAAATTCAGTAAAAAATCTCTGCTCAAAATTTTACATTTTTTTCATATGTGGAGTGAGAGATAGCAAATATTCAAGATGGAGTCAGACTTCAAAGAGACACTAGAGATCATATTGCAAAAAATATGTTGGCTACTGGCACGTGCTAAATAATTTCAGAAGAAAATCTGCAGAGCCTATCCACACAATGATGTGGTTCTTGGTTGTTCCAGGGCATTCCTGATATTGATGTTGTTGTTGTTGATTTAAACTGCTTAGTGGTAGATCAGTGTGTGAGACTCAACACCACCCTTCAACCAGCAGGGCTATAAAAGATAGCAGGGCTATTAGCTGTCTTTTATTTATTTATTTATTTATTTATTTATTTATTTATTTATTTATTTATTTATTTATTTATTTATTTATTTATTTATTTATTTATTTATTTATTTATTTATATGCTCCCCATCTAGACATTGTCTACTCTGGGTGGCTCACAACAGACAAGATAAAAACAATTAATATATAATAACAGTTATAGCATTATACAATGAAAACAATGGTTCCCTCCAGTAGTGCCTGGAGGGAAGGCCTGTTTGAATAACCTGGTCTTAAGTTGGTTTTTAAAAATGCCCAGCAAGGGGGCCAAATGGATCTCGGAAGGGAGTTTGTTCCAAAGAGAAGGAGCCACTGCCGAGAAGGCCCGGTGTCTTGTTTTTTTTCTTTCTGGACCTCCCTCGGGGTTAGGTTCAATCGCTCCTCCTGACTGGACTGAGTGGCACAGGTAGATCTAGGTGGGGAGGAGGCATTCCATGACGTATCGAGGCCCTAAAACATTTAGGGCTTTGTATGTACTCATTAAAACTTTGAAATCAACGTGGAAGTGTACGGGCAACCAATGCAAGGCGGCCAGGGTGGCGGTGATATGTTGGTGCTTCCTCACTCCACTGAGAAGTCTGGCTGCCGGATTCTGCACCATCTAGCTGTGAGTTTTCTGGAACTGTAGTAAAAAAAAAAAGTTAATTTTCCAAACTCTTGCTGAATACAAAGGCAGTTTGCATGCAGGGACCAGCCACTTGTTTCACCACAATAGTTGAGTCTTGACTAAATATACGTACATGTTAAAATCTTTCTGTTGGCATTAATAAAGCAAATTGTCTGGAAATCAAAAATATAAGATTATGGTCCTTTCTGCAGAATAGACTGTGGGCAAAATTCCCTTTAGATCTTTTCTATCCAACGCCTCCTAAGTGATTCAAATGCACAGATGCAAATATGCTCCCCAAGCCAAGAACACTGAGCCAGATTCTGATCTCACTGATAAATGGGATAAAAGAGCAAGTTCATGAAAGTCGGTTAATTTCTCCTACTTGCAAATTATACTGGAATTTCACCCAGTAGTTTATATAATAGCAGGAATGTTATTGTGCTATTTGATCTTTCAGCACAGTGTTGAATTGTGCATAAAATTGCAGTGGTTTGAATTTTATATATGCATTATTCTCATTTTCATACATGAAATAATTGAGGTACAATAGATGAGCTGGCTTTTATTATACAAATTAGTAATAGTAGTGGTTACTGCTGTTGTCCTGAGCATACAAATCTACATTTTTCCAATGTTAATTATGGAACAGTTGACTGGTCAAAAATTTGTATTCATATTTCTATTCGTACATTCCCTGAATATTATAATGAGTAAACAATGTTACTCATTAGAATGCTATTCAGTGTTGAGCATAATCAGTAGATTTTGACATTAAAGGCTTTCACAATGCAACACAGATTCATTAAAGGTTTGTTTAAGTTTCCATCCTCAACTGCTTATTCAGATATGTGTATGCTTTACAGTTTCTACAAAGCTGCCCTATATCTCGAGTATTAGCAGCCGTCTTGTGTGGTTTGCGTAAGCCAGATATATCTTAGTATTTCCATATATAGCTTAGAAGAACAGCATTAAGGAAGCTTTTTCTTTCTTGGTTCCTGGTTGTGATTGCTGACATATCAAATTTATTCCTCTGTAATCCAGATCATTTTCCAGAAGCTTTGAGGCCTGTGTTGCAGTAGTTTGTTAGAGATCTCATAGAAACTCTATCCTGACAGACCAGAAAGCCCTTCAACTGTCACTTTATGTCATTAACAATTTTCTAAAGCCATTACAGATGGGATGGACTGATTAAAACTGAGCTGGGGGGATCTTTTTCCCAGCTAGAAATCTCTCCAGAGACTTTCCATGCGTGTGAAGTTTCTGGTGATTAGTAAGAATAAAATAGGGCCGCCTATCCTCCCCCCCCCCATATTCCCATTGCCACATACTTTATTGGGAGCAGAGGGTGCTTATTTATACTTGGTGATCTGCTGGATCTGACTTCGTTTGAGGTTAAGTGGATGATTTAGAAAAGAGGAAAGAAAAGTAGATGGCAGAAATAGCTTAAAGAGGTGAGCTTTCCCAGAATGTCATTGTGCTCTTGCTCTTGCGCTAAGCAGATGCATTTGGTTTGCTCCATGATAATTGATATAAATGTTACCAAATGACTAAAAATGTTTACCTTTTCCTGCTCTCCACCCCTTCCCACCCAGCTCGATTCTGCTATTTCATTTCGGTAATTGATCGCTGGAGCTGGAATATTGTTTTACTGCAAATCTCACACCAGTACTGTCACTTGTGATGTGACACCCAAGATTTTTATCTAGCCTGGGTAGGAATTATTAAACATTCTCACATTGTGCAAAGTGTTGAGGATGAACAGCAGTGCAGCGAGGTGCATCGCACACGTCTGTCTTTCGCACCTGATCTTTGAAATCTGACTCCTTTAAAAGGCTAATAGTCCCTTGTAGAGAAGGGACAGCATTCAAGAAATAGGGCATGCCTGAAAATACAGCTGGACAAAGAATGGGGAAGGAGGGGGAGACAACTCTTAAACCTGAGAGATGAAGGAGGAGAAATATACATTTAAATACAACTGACGAACACAACATTGTTGGACATGAAGAGTAATATGTACAAACAAAGCAACCGAAGAAAGAATTTTCTGCTAAGCTAGCAGGAAAGTATGTACATTTTATATCTGTTTTTCCCCCATCCAGTTTGCTGTCTTGGGACTGACATAATATTTTATCATGTCAAAAATCTGCATGTGTGCAAGTGTGTATGTGTGTGTGTTAAAAAGGCTCCTAAATCTCTAATTAACTAGCATGGATGAGAACAGCAATAGAAATATTATTACCTATCTGTGCTAGGGCAGGCAGGCGGGGGTTCCCGTGAAGTCTCTAAAAATAAACACATACTGTCAGTGTGATGAAAGTCATCTACATGTTTGAAGGAGAAATCAGCACTTTAAAATACATATAAAAATAGGATTATCATCGGGAAATGTAGAAGAGTTGACAAGAAATTGGTTTTCCTGGTGTAATTAAGTTGCTTGAAACATGTGATCTAAAGCTAGATTTGTATTAATTTTTTTTTTAAAGGCTGCTAATGTAACTGTATCCTGCATTCCCGGAATCAGAGTGCTCAGCTGAAGCTGCTTCAAAGGAGTAAGTAGTACAATGACTTTTCTTTTAGCTTCCAAGATGGCTGGAAAACACTAAGATATCAGAGGTGGTGGGTGCCATATAATACTTCAAATAGCTCAGTTACTTAATTACCTGCTAAGAGTCACTTAGTTCACAACGGCTTGAGGTGCTATTGAAAGAGTTGGGGATCAGATGACTCACATATGCCCAATCCCTTCATAATATTTGTGTATTAGTCCTTCTCACATGTTCTGATGAATGCACAGAGGAGGGAGAAGGGGACCACATACCTTCTCCTTGATCTCCATCTCCATGTTCTCGAGAATTCTAAGCAATCGTGCAGGGACTCTTAGGGCTCCCAGTTTAAAACCTCAAAAATTTTACCAAAACGTTTTGCCCTCCCCACCCCAGAATAAAGACGCGAGACAAATATCATGTTAAAACATGGGCCACACTTTATTTACCATAATTCAATGTTGCCATCCTTAGGCAAAGGGGAGCCTGCTGTCGTGCAGAAAAAGGTAAATCACAGAGGTCTCAAAGTACCCCTTAATCAACAATTGGGTGAGTCCCTGGCCCCAGGTTCTCACAGTCTTAAAGACAGCAAGAACCCAGCAGACCGCAATTTGACCACCCGTGGACCTTGAGCCAACTTTACTTGTTGGCTGTTAGTCCGCTTGTGGCCCAGAGCGTCTCCCCCCCAAGCACTGTAATTGCATGATCCGCAGTGCTGGGAGGTCCAATGGACTGTCAGCTTACCTGAGTTTGCAACAAGACTCACCATAAAAAACCTGTTTTATCCACACTACCTGCCACCGCATAGGGACTAGCCTAGCTAAGTCCCATGGCTGCCATCAAGCCGATCAAACTCAACAAGCAGGCCCCCCCTTGATGTCTTCTAAGAAGACATCCAAGCCCAAATCGGACAAATGGACTCCATCATTCTAAAAAAACTCTGGCCTAGCCAATCGGATCCTCTGGTGACCAATCACCGATCCAAGGCCACTGCAGACCGGCTCTGCAGACCTCCTGGTTAATACTCCTGCATGCCCTGTTAACAGAGAGGAAAAACCTGGCATCCCTCAACGCCAATCAAGGAATGATCGTGGACCACACATTAGGCAACCATTTCAGGTCGTGTATGACATCCAGGATCAATGCCTTACCAGAATGCTTGGCCAAATCATTGCCGCCAAGGTGTACTACTAACAAATCTGGTGGAGACTGACCAAAAGCCACCACCCTGCATAGCTGGCTCCACAGCATTCCACGCAGCCCTTTCCATGCTACGTGCGCTCTGGATCCAAGGCGCAGTTCATCCCCCATGGGGCTGCAGCAGCATATCGCTCTGCCCAATATACATAGCTGTGGCCCACAATCAAAATGTGCCTCCGCTTCGCTGACTTTTTGAAACCTGTGGTGATATAACAGAAACCAGGCCCCTGCCAAGACATTAGGGAATGATCTGATATATCTATGATAACTGGATGAAGACCACTGGCTCAAATGCTTAATTTCCTCTGAGCTATAACCCAGGGCTGCTGTGGTGGAAGCTGCACCAATTCTGAATGAGTGGGTGCTAAACCTCATTCCTTGAATGCCTACACTATCCAGCGCTACATCCGTCAATTTCCAAGACTAATAATTTGTCAAATGCGAATTATCACTAGGCTTAAAGAAATAGATATGATCCTGTCTTCTCACCTCCAAATATGCCATTGTGGCTTTCACAGGGCAGATGATGTCCAAGCTGCACTGTGCTAGGGTGAGCTGGGCATCCTTAACTAGCTGATCAGCCTTGGATCGCCTGATAAAAATTTGCAACTTCCCATCTTCAACTGTAACATCCTGCCATCGCAGAGCTAGCCTAGACTTGTCGTTCTTACCAGATTCAACTACCTTGCTAATCCTAAGGGCCCCAAAGAACATCAAGAATGATGTCACTTCAAATAGGGCTGTTTTGTACTCATCCCTACACAAGAGTTCCCACTGCCTGCAAACACATTCTAACAACACAGGTGATATGGGGGCTCTGGTATCCTGGACTCTACCCCTCTCTTTGAACCATCCTTCAATCATCTTTTTAATGCGATAATCCACTGAGCAATCCCGATAGCCATTAATCTTAGCATAAAAGGCAAATACTGACAACCTGCCCTGTATCGTTCCAGGTGCTAGTCCCTTTCTATTCAGATGCACGATAAATTGTTGCAAATGTTCAACCAGTGCCGGCAAAGCCGGCTCTAGATTGACCATCTTCCTAAATTCCTGGAACTCTATACTCACAGCCGAGTACCCTTTCCTTGTCCTTGGTGCCAGAGCCAAACCTATTGCTCTTGTTGCATCTTCACACCAATTTGCCAGACCACTGAGGGCAGAACGTCCGGGAACTCCTTGGCACCGGGGTATAGCTCCCTGAACAGCTCGATCTCTTGGTGCAACAATGCATCAGCTAATCTATTTTCTGTACCTGGTACATGTCGGGCCTGCACTAGTATGTTAAACTGCAGAGCCCTTAATGTAAATGCTCTAACCAGTGTCATGACCCATTATGAATGTGACATAAAGTTGTTTATGATACAAACAATCACTTGATTATCACACCAAAATCACATCACAGAGTTTGATCATTCGTCTGCCAATAGCCAAAGCGCACCCACTATTGGGAAGAATTCCAGGAATGTCAAATCCCTGGTAATGTTGTTCTGATGCCACTCATCAGGCCACATGCCAGCCCACCACCTTCCTCTAAAGTAAATTCCAAACCTTAGGGAATCTGCTGTGTCCAAATTGACTTGAAAGTCAGCTTTCAACCCAATCTCACCTCTCCAAAAGGATATCCCATTAAAACTGACTCCACACGCATATGCCGTGTGTGACTCTGGTCCTATGCAATGGGTGCTGCAGGCCTTTCATGGCATTGCACAGTCTGCGCAGGAATGCATGCCTAGGTGCTACCACTCTACAAGCAAAGTTCCGGTGTCCCATAACCTCCTAGAGCTCACATAGAGACACCTTTCGTTTCTGCAATAGTGCAGCTATCCTGATCCTAAGGTCTGTTACCATATTTTTTGCTCCATAAGTTTTTTCCCCTAAAAAAAGTGGGGGGAATTATGTGCGTCTTATGGAGCGAATACTGTAAAAAAAGGTTCAGCCACCACCACCCAAAAGCCTCCCACTGTTGTGCTGGGAGGCCTCTGAACCAGCATCAGAGGCTGCTCACCGTGGCAGCCACATTGGACCTCACCATTCTGCCATCTGCGCTGCTAGCTTTCCAGGATCTGCCTCCTGGAGCCCACCTAGAAAGCCAGCAGGGCCAACAGGCCTATGGCAGAAAATTTAAATGGAACAGGATGGTGAAAACAGCCAAGGACCAAAGGGGAAAGAGTGATTCTAGAAAGACCAGGGGAAACCCCAAAACAGTCCCCCACTACCACAAATTATGCAGTTGATTTTCCCACAGTTCGGGAAATCACAGGGATCAGCACACCCGAAGTGCAATGGATAAGTCTCACCCTGGGAAAACCACTTTCATGATCATGGTATCTCCCCTGCCAGGTAAGTATGAGTTGAAGGGGCTCCTGCACCTCCTGCCCCCTTCTGTACCCTGCCACCCAAGGCATGGTGACCCCCCTCCAGCTGCATCTCCCACTCAGAGCAGGGCTGCACAGCCCCAATCCCACCAGAGGCCTAGAGAGCTCCTCAGTGTTTTGGGGTGCCCTGTGGGACCCCCATCAAGGGTCAGGTGTTCCTCCCACAATCCTCCAGTGCACAGATATTAGCATAACTAATGTGCAGGGAAGGCAGGGAAAGTGGGAAATTCCAACTTTCAGTTAGCGAAGATGCTGCTTGTCTGCTTCCTCGCTCGTCCAAGTGGTTAGAGAGCTGGGAGAGAGACCTGGGACTGCCTGGGACTGCCTGGGACTGTCATTTTAAAATGTAAAATTTAGTTTAAAAGCTGCTTGTTTTGGGTTAAACCGTGCTTGAGTGAAGAGGTGCTCCATTTGAGTTGAAACCTGCTTGTGTAGAAATGTGCACACTTGCTTTAAAAGCTGCTAGTTTTGCTTTAAAAGCTGCCTGGGAAGCCTTTCAGACCAGCGCCGATCAGCTGTTAATTAATTTTCACATTAATTAATTTTCAATGCATTCCTATGAGAAACTTGGATTCGACTTACAGACTTTTTAACTAGTTCTGGGCATCTAATAGAGAATGTATTTCCAAAGGATGTTGCAGCAAGGAAACTATCTGTGCTTTATGCGCCAGAACACAAACTTAGCTGCTGATCACAAATTAACCCTGCATACATAGGAAAGCAAAATTCAGTCTTACTTTAGTTGTTTCCAAGTCCTTATGATTGTGGTATCTCTTTGATGTATCTAAATCAGAACAGGGCCAGGAAGTCTCAGACACAGGGCATAGTTATTTGGTTAGTGTTTTTGGAACAGAGTTCTTGCCCGTAGCACATACTACATTTGCTGATACAGTAGTTTGAAAATTAAGAAAGTCGAAATTATTCATGACTTCTAACTGGATTACAGTACCTGTTTCCTGATTTCAGCTATTATAGTTTGTATTCAGCTTTTTTGGCTTGCCAAGAACATTGCTCCTGGCTTTGTGTTGCCTAACCTGTTGTGCCTTGCATGCTATAAACATTCAATTATGTCAGAAAACTGAGATTTGGTCTTATGCTGAGCATGTGCTACTGCTGGTGAATGGGATCAGGTTAAGCTTTGTGTTGCTGCTCTTTTGCATAACCTAAAGTAAATAAGGAAAACCAGCTGTTAAATAGTTTAATTCCACTATTTATCCTCCACACAACTAAAAGGGACCTCTCAATGCAGTGCCAAATCAGACAAACCATTTCTAACTTAATATAGGCTTGAGCTATAGCTGGGCAGAGTTGCACAACAATCTCATCTGTCATTGAGACATTTCTACAAGCATGGGGAGGAGGTGGATGAAAGGAAATGTAAAATATAGGTAGTGTGGTATAGGTCTTATCACTGGCTGATGGTCAATATGTACTTGACTTAAATTTATGGTGCACAAATTTATGGTACATAAACTAGAGTAGACAAACCTTTAAGTCTCTCCATTGGTTAATGACAGTGGTAATGGTTCTTAATGCCACTGTTGACTGCTGCTCACTTTACATGGTTCAAATGTTATTCTGTTATAGTTTATTAAATATTTTATTAAACTATTTGGTTCAGAATATTTTTTCCTGTTTTCCTCCTCTAAAAATTAGGTGCTTCTTAAGGTCAGGTGTGTCTTTTGGAGCAATAAAATACGGTAATTTGTTTTCGGGTAGCCATGATGTCTGCTGCACCATGTCCAGCTCTATACCCAGGAAAGTGAAGGATGTGGCTGGTCCCTCCGTTTTTTCTTCTGCCAGTGGTAGTCCCAACTCCTCTGCCATCAATTGGAAACTATTTAGGATGAATCTACACCTTCCTGCATTCCTTTCCCCACAGAAAAGGCAATCATCTAAACAATGAGCTGTAGATTTATAGCCCACCCTACTCCTGAGCTTCCATTTGATAAAAGAGCTGAACTGTTCAAATGCAGCGCATGACACCGAGCAGCCCATAGGTATTCGCAAAACCAGTAAGGTACTGGCCTCAGTACCAAACAACCCTCCGGGGACTAGAACACAATCCCAGTGATTGAGAAAAAGACCGGGGTGTGTGAAGAATTCAAATTAAACATAGGAGCCCAGCAAAGCTGCTCGTGCCTAGCAGCTGCTCCCGAAGGCCCAAGCCGCGCCTCCACAATAAAGTCATCCAAACCCGAGGCCAGTCCTAGGACCCCCTACAGATCAGACAGCCTCTGCCTCACTGTAATCTATTTTATTTCTCTTCTTCATCATCATCATCACACTCTCGCCTGCTCGCACCTGATGACACCCCCCTTTCTTGTCTTCCCGGTTACAACCCAAATTAAACAAAAGTTAATTTAAACAAACTTAATTAAATAAAACAACAGATAAAGTAAGAGTAAGGAACCCTGAGAGGGAGCCGATGCAGCCCTCCCTTCCTCCTGGATACTGATTGCCAAGTGCCTCATGACGCAGTCGAATTTGCCACCGCACAGCAGAGATCTCTCCTTCGCCATCGCCAGAAAAGAGGACAGATAGAGGGGGGATTGCCCCTTAAATAACCTGTCATGCCCCCCTCTTGCCCAACTGCTCTCGTGAGACCTTATGGTCTCACGTTATCCGTGGGGTGGAGGCAAAAGAGAGCCGTGCTGCCGAAGCCTGGGCTCATCAGCAGCTCCAGCATATGTCAGGTGAGTCTGGGAAGACTACTTCAAGGATTTGGAAACCACTAAGGAGTCTTCTCCCTCCCAAAGCAAGGGAGAGAAGTGTTGCCCTCAATCTAATTGCTTCCAAATCATGCCACATGATTTGAGGAAGTCTGATTGTGGGAGTGAGGAAGGATGAAAGGTGTCACCTATTGCAAGATATAAGAATACTATTGCTGCAAAGTCCTTAGTCAATATTTTGTTGAGCTTCTGCTGAGTGAAAAGGCCTACTAGTATAATAATATGGGAAGTCACCACTTATACTAGGATTACAATGGCACAATTTATTTTACTGGCAGAACTTTCACTTCTGTTAAGAAGAAGCTGTTGAAATACAGTGGTGCCTCGCACAGCGAGGTTAATCCGTTCCGGATTAACCCTCGCTGTGTGAAAACATCGCTGAGCGGGGCAGAAAAGCCCATTGGAACTCATTAAACAGTGTTTAATGCGTTCCAAAAGGCTCCTTTACTCACCGTTCAGCGATGTTCCTCTATGGCCGGCAGCCATTTTCGCGCCCTCCCCTCGCTTAACGAGGGCACCAAAATGCTGCGTGCAGCCATTTTGCAGCTTCCGGTGGCCATTTTGAAGCTGCGGAACAGCTGATCGGCGGGTCGCAAATCGAAGGTCGGTAAGCGAACCGCTTATCGACCGTCGCTCTGCGATTTTCGCCCATTGGGGCCGTCGCTCTGCGATCACATTAGCGATCGAAAAAACGTCCCCGTAGAGCGAATTCATCGCTCTACGGGGCACTCGTTGTGCGAGGCACCACTGTATATAGTGGCACATAGGAGTGTATTCATGGGTACTCCCACAACACACACATATGTACTGTATGTATTCTACACATTGTGAGCCCATCTCCTAACTAGTTATAGAATGCACACCATACCAACAATCCTTCAAACAAATGTCAAAGAATTCTGAGATTAGGTTTTCCTTCAATACCTCAGTCTTCATGTGGAGATGTAGGCAGTACACATGAAAATTTTTTGTTAACAATTATTATCCTAATTTTACCCATGTTTCCTTAAGCCTGATCTTGTAAGGTTTAAAAATCAATAAAAACTCTTTTGCTTATTTAGAAGAAAATCAGCACCATGATTGATGCCGAGACTGGTAGATTCCTACAGCATGTCAACAAGCTGAGGGAAGCCTATCAAAAAACATGGATCCTCGTCCAGAGGTTTCTCTTGTGTTTCTGGGCTTTTCACAGATTAGATGCTGGACAGGGGCAATTCTGCAACTGTACAAGAACGCATTCAGATTTGTGGGTGTTATTGTTCAATTTGTTTTCAGGCCCAGTATCAATACTGCTGTTGGAGCACATTTCTGTCATCCTAATGGTTTTGTTTTTAATAAACTGTTCCTGTCATTCTACAATTGGTCTCAGTAAGCGAATTCTTCCATGTTTAAGCCTTGTAATCAAAGAATGAATAGATTGGAGAGAACAATTTTAAAAACCGAAAAAAAATAGTTGCATCCAATATTGAAACTGGAAATAGAATAAACAATGAGTTATGAAATTTCCGTCTCCCACCCCAAATAAAGAACATTCTTTATTCAGAAAGAACACTGGTTGTTTCATTCTGAAGTTTCTACAGTTGCCCAACTCTACTTTGTGATTGCTGAAGTAACCTTTCTTTCCAGAGCTGACTTTGCCAATTTTTATGCCTGTAGCAAACCTTATTTGCAGAATCATATTTCCCCTGTTGTGAGTGGGTGCCAAACTCATTTGAGTCAACCAATGTGTTAGACATTTTAGCAAACCATGCTATTGGTGAGGGTCACTAATTTAAATTCTGCACTGTCAATGCATACATTCCATGAGGAGGGCTCAGTGTGGAGTAGGGAGGAAGGAAGTGATCAAGTGAGCAAGCAAGCAAGCTGGAAGGAGCTTTGCCTACAATCTGAAGGTTCACTTTATTTTCCACATTTTAATTTTTTTCCTGTTCTTCACCCCTGATCTAGAAATATACAAGAACCAATAAATAGTTTCAAAAATCTGAAAACTAATTCATTCAAACCACCTCCAAATCAGCTCGAGATATGATTTGTATGACAAATATTTGGATATAAGTTGGAATGGACAATATTCACACACCCTTAGCAGCAGCCTAGGCAGCCTGATGTGTTTGGAAGAAATAGAAATATTATGTTGAAAGCAATATAAAATACCCCAGCTTATACAGCTCAAGTTTAGGTTTTGGATCAACTCACTTCTTCTATGTCTTTAATGAATCATTGTGAATTGGGTTGTTGTTGGTTTTTTTACAAACACCCATGCTCTTTCATATAATTTAATGATTATGGTTTTAATCTGTATTCTAGATTTTCCTTCCTTTATGTCATGTTTAACGTGAATGTCATTTATTGGAAAACACTGAATCAGCATAATGCTAACCTTTGCATTGAGAAGGGTTTTTTTTAAATGTAAAATAATGTAATGAATTGTAAGACCATTACTTTTTTTTTCCATGTGAGGGGCAAGATTGGGTTGAGGGAGCTTTTGAGAACTTTTCTGACGGGTTTTTTTGTCCAAACACTAAGCCACTCCCTTACTTTAAAATCTTTTTAAAATAAAGAAAAAAGCAACTAAAAAAAGCCCAGAAGGAAACACAACACACAACAAAACTAGTTCTGAGACACCTGTAAAGTGAACCATAATGAATTACTTTTCTACAACAAAGCAAACAAATTACTTTTCAAAGTAATTGTAGCATCTAGTTAACCTTTTGAGGGCTATAATTCAACTGAAAGGAACGACAAGCCTTTGCCTCCCAAAGATATCTCATGTATACACTTACAACAAAGCAATTTCCCTTTGCTAGGTACAGATTTTCAGCAACAGAGTTCCCTTGACTTAATATAGTTAAACACCACTTGCAAATGACACTTCATCTTGCATTGTTCTATTATATATCCTGGTGGCTGTTCTGTTCTTGTAGCCACTAGCTGCGTAGGTGTACTCTCTTGTACTCCCTCCTCCCGCTGTGTGGATATTCTGTCTAACCTTCTAGCTTCACAGTCATTTTGAAAATGCTGTTTGAATTTTTATGAGCTGGGTTTTCTTACCAGTAAATTAAAGTTACAGAGATTTGTGCTGCCCAATATAATTTCATTTTAACTTGATTCATTTTTAAGTGCCCTGTGCATTCCTTTCTATTATTCTCTTAATATCAAGTACAAAAATTATGTTGGAAGTAATTAGTACTCCTTGGCAGATGAGCATGTGACTGAATCACAGAGAACACATGATTTTTTTGGTATTTTTACAAGGCAAAAGCATGAAAGGAGTCAGAAATAGATTTCATTAAAATTGAAAACCATTTGTATTTTTATTTTATTTTTTTCTTGCTTGTTGGTTGGTTGGCTTGGACTGTTCCTTCAATGTTCTTAAACTCTGAAAGAGCTAACATGGTTTAACCAGTCCCACAATGAATTCTTTTGAAGTTCAGTTTTGTAATGCAAAAAATTGCCAACTGAGGAAAGTTTTTTTGAGAAAGCATACTTTCCATTCTTTTACATACCTTTGTCCCTGTTTGTAGTTATTGACACAAATCCAATCATTTGTCCCAGCCGGAACAGACCCATGAAATCTGTGGAACTATGAAAATGGTGACTCACCAAGTTCCCATTAATTCAATGGATCTACTCCATTTGAGAGTAATAATTGGGTTTAGGCCACTGTTTTTCAAATTCCTTCTGCTTTGGCACCATATTTTTAAACCTGAAACTACTACACAGCAGGAGTCCAGCAAATCAGAGGTCAGCTCCACATCATGATTTCACATAGTCATATGTTTCATTGCCATAATGTCTTGATTGCCATTATTCATCGAAAAGAAATGTATTTAAAAGAACAATGAATAACATATTCCATGAGGATTGCATGGCAATATAAGTATCCTGACTTAGCTAGCCTAACTGTTGGCTAGGTATGATCACCTTGCCACAATCATATGTGTCCTGGTTAGAGATGGGCATGAACTACTGGTTTGGTGGCTTGTGCTAGGTTTTTTTGTTTGTTTGTTTGTTTGTTTGTTTTTGGCTGAACAGGTCTCCAGTGCTTCTCAGCCCTGCATCCTCTGGTGGGCGCCCACTCAAAGGCAGCGCCTTGACTTCCCTGTTCTGCCTAGTGCAGCTGCTGCCTATGAGTGAGCACCTGCTGAAGGAGGTGGGGCTGGGAAGTGCCGAACATCTGATCAGTCAAAAAAAGAACTGGCATGAACCACCGAAGCGGCATTTTTTTGCCCATCTCTGGTCTTGGTTTTGATATACTTCCCAAGTTTATTGGCAAAACATGGCAGAAGTCTAAGAAAGAAAATGCTGATGAGTTGATAATATTAAGAGCAATAGGACTGAGCAGAATTACTGTATTAACTAATGTTGATGCACTACGTATTTCAGTATATGACGTTCTAGACTAAAAACAACGCTACTATTATCATGCAGTGATTACTAGCATTCTCCCCTCCCTTCAAAAATAAAACTCATCAGAATTAACAAGCAGAACTTCATTCTTGGTGGACCTATCATGAGCAAGTAATTCTCTATTCTGTTCTCATGTGCCAGAATTTGTTGGCAGCGTAGCTTGATACTTTTCACTTTAGCTGTTCAAATTGGATCTCCTCTGATGTACAAACAGTCTAAACATGTAGATGTTTTGATGTGCCACCTACACATCATTTGTAGCATTACTTCTCTGTTTGATGTCACTCAAACATTGATTCAGTTTGCTGTTTTGATAACACTGCCTTGAGACCTCCAAAGAAATCCTTCTGAAGGTCCTGGACTGAACCAAATGAAGTGCTGTAATTATTTACATTTACCTATAATTAAACTGTTTTGTAATTTGGAGCTGACAGTCCTCAATCAAGAATGAATCCTTAAGAACATATACAACATTTGTGTCCTGTAGACACCATTGGCTTTCAGTTGTTTGATGCCCAGTGCTTGGAAGTAATTAATGACAAACAGTTATTTTGTAATTGACTCTTTTCCCAAATGACTAAGGTACACCTACATTACATCACACATGTGACTTGACAAGAAAAACATTACTGTTTTTATGGTGCAATTTGCTTTCATAGTTTCACAGACATGGTCTCATTAACTGGTGGTGGAGGATTTCCACCGTGTTCCAGTGTTGCAGCCTCTAAGAATCATAGAATCATAGAATTGAGTTGGAAGGGGCCATCGAGTTAGCCCCCTGCTAAGTACAGGAATCCTTTTATTTATTTATTTATTTATTTATTTATTTATTTATTTATTTATTTATTTATTTATTTATTTATTTATTTATTTATTTATTTATATCCCACCTATCTGGTCGGTTAAGACCACTCTTTTATATAAAATTCTTGGTGGGCCTACATAGATATGTCAAAATATATATGTGTCCTGAGATATATATATTCCTGTATATATATATATAAAAGGATTCCTGCACGTAGGTATCAAAATGGAACTAAAATGTTTATAATATTCGGACCCAATCCATTAGGGCCTGGTGTTTTACCATTTCTCAGTTTATTAATAACTTCAGCCATTTCTTCTTCTTTAATCTCTTCTTCCAATATTCTTTTATCACATTCCAATAATTTAATTTTTGAATTCTCATTTATATAATTTTGTATATTCTCTTTCAGTACGTTGTTTCCTTTATATAATTTCTGATAACATTCTTGAAAAATCTTCAGTTTATCTTTCATTATATTACAGCTCTTATTTGTTCTATCTTTAATTACGCCAATTGTATTTTTTAATCTTATATTTGTACACATTCTAGCTAATAACTTTGAATTTCTGTGGCTAAATTCAATAAAATGCCTCTTTATATACGTCAAATCCCTCTGGACTTTCTCTGTTTCTAAGTTTTCTAGTTCCTTTCTCTTAGCCTGAATTTCTACCAATAACCTTCTATCTCTTTCTTTAAAAAAAAAAACCTTGCTTTCCAAATTTCTCAAGTCTTCTTCCAAATTTTTTGCATTTTTCTCCTTAATTTTTTTTCCAATTTACAGGATTCCCTTATTGTTATTGCTCTCAAAATTGCATTCATCGTTTCCCACAACAGACCTAATTTCATACCTCCTGCTTCGTTTATTGTCCATAATTCTAAACATTCTTTATCTTTTCTATTACCTACTGGATATTTTCATCACCTTTCATTACCCTCCAAATATTCTTCAATAGATTATTTTTTACCTTCTTGCTCAATATTGTGTTTCTTTAATGAACATCATTCCGATCATAAAAAGTTTTATCCTTTATTTTATCCATAACCTTATTAAAATTTCCTGCCATAATAACATGACCCTTCTTTACCTTCTCCATTTCTTTAATAACCATATCATAAAAATCTCCCAGTTTATTATTAGGTGCGTAGACACTGACCAAAGTATATTCTTCCAAACCTATTTTACCCTGCATTATTATAAATCTACCATTACAATCTTTTACTACCTGTTTCAATATAAATTCACAATTTTTAAAAATTATAATTGCCACACCTCTAGATTTAGACATTCCAAAAGATTTTTCATAAATGTCTATATTATTCATCTTTAGTTCATTGACTCCATCTTCTCATTGATGAGTATCTTGCAGAAAGGCAATGTCCACCTTATTTTTCTTCAATAATGCTTCTATTCTTCTTCTTTTCATTATTGATCCCAGGCTTTTCACGTTTAAAGTAGCTAGTCTTATTCTTTTGCCCATTTAAGTTCAAGGATTCTCCTCCTAACAGGCCCCGTGTGCAACCCTGCCCCCACCAAACTAACAAAAATAGACTAAAACTTAAAATTAACATAACCCAAACATACAAGACTTTATCCTTAACAATCCAGTGAACATATATCTTTTTTAACACCCCACCATATTCCCCTGCCATAACTACTAGCGAGGGCACACTTAACACTTAATAAGACTGAAGCCCCCTTCTCCACCCCTTACACCCCTATATTTATAAGTAAAAAACACAATTAAGATCTAATTATTAATATTTTTAGTTTTGTTATTGTTGTTACGGTCTAATATTAATATAATTAGTATAATTATTACTACAAACTAGGAAAAAAGAAACATCGATATAGATGAATGAGGAAAAGAGAAAAATAAGAATAAGGAAAATTAAAAGATTTGGAAGGGGGGGAGGGAAGAACAGTTGGTCCATCTTCTAGTCCTTCAAAAATCTAGTTCTTTCTGCTTCAACCTTCTATTTTCTTGCTTGAAGATGGGGTTGGTTCCTGACCTTCCTCTTCTTCCTGCCAGGAAGTGCAGGAATCCTAAGCAAAATAGATCTGACAGATGGTTGTCTAATTTTTTTTCTCGAATGCCTCCAGTTCTGGAGCAGTCACCATCTCCTGCAGTAACTGTTTACATTGTTGTACTGCTGAGATGAGTTGAGTCATTTTTCCTGATACAAAACAGAAATCCAGCTTCCTGTAACTTGAGCCCATTACTATATGTCCTGCACTCTTGTATGTAGAACAGATCCTTCATTTTATTTATTTATTTATTTTATTTTATTTATATCCCGCCTATCTAATCAATTAAGATTACTCTAGGCGGCTTACAACAATAAAACAACAACAATCATCTCCTTTGTATGACTAACAAGTATTTGAAAAGTGCTATTGTATCTCCTCTCTTGTTCTACTATGAGTGTTGAGAGGGCAGCACGATGAGAAGGAAGGGAATCTCCAGCATTCAGATTTCTAAAGTAACAAAACATCTGTTTTAGACAGTTTCAGAAATGGGAAAATAAATTATGATTTTGTTTTTGTTTTAAATTTTAACAGAAGTGGCAGCTAAGAATTTGTAGCACAGTATCTTGGAACTAAAATGGTGGTTAATTACAAAGTAACTTCTTAAATAAGTACTGCTATAAAGAGGTTTAGATTAAATGAGTTACTAACGTAGTGAAATTCTGTGATCTGTGGGAGGGTGTTCCAGGGGCATAAGACAGAATGAATCTAAATGAGCATGCACACACATGAATGCACATGCATACACACACACACACACACACACACAAACAAACACACACACACACACACACACACACACACACACAATTAAAGCAAGAGGTCCTACCTTGCAGACAAGATGTGAATGAGGAACTCTCCTCCAAACCCCTGCAGATATGTACATAGCCCTTACCTCTCCATTGTAGGGTCTTGGATGTTGACATGGGGAAGACTTGCTAACTAGGAGAGTCTTTTTATTTGATACTTCGCTATAACCCAGATCCCTCCTAGTCTCCAGATGCTCCTTCATGAAAGAGGGACATTTGCACAAACTCTGAAGCTGACATAAATAATTTCCCTCATATTGCTCGCAGTGGAAAGGAAATCTCTTTGTTGCTGTTATGTGTTTCTTCTTCAAGAAAGAGGAATTAAATCTCCACTTCTCTGCGATGTCCATTCTGCCAAATGCACTATAACAGAACTAAGGATTTGGTAGAGGTTCCAGTGTTGGAGCACTCTTACTTATTTAGGAAGTAATACCTTGGTCGTTTGACCAGATAGGCGGGGTATAAATAGAATAACTAAATAACTAAATAAAATACTTAGAATATAAATTAAACAGCTTAGGAACAGGAAAATCTGGGGAAACATTGTGCTAAATGTATTGAATGTGGTATGATTTCAGGTAGAGACAAGCTGCTGCAAGGTATATGAAACCGATTCAACAAGTTTACAGAACATATAATTTTCAGAATGGAACCATATTCTGAATTGAATAAAAGGATGCATAATGTACTGACCTTTATTATTATTTTGTTATTTTGTTTTATTGTTTTTTAAATGTCATGTTATGCCATAACATTTGTTATCATTTTATTCATTCCAGGCTGCCCCTTGAGGAAGGTGGGCTGCTTCCAGTGGCAGATTTGGGCTGTTGTGAAGGGGCAAAACATTGTTAGGTACTCAAGTCGTGGTGGCTGTATTTCTATTGGAAGACATGTTTATTGAATTTTCTGTCTTATGTATCAAAATAATTTGCTCCTGCAGGGAGGGGGTACCATGCACTTTTGCATGGTTGGATAGGGTTTTGCTGCCTCAGGCAACAAAACACCTTGGGCAGTTCTCTGTGCCTTCTAAAATGTTAAAGTTTGATGAGTTTCCATGTATGGATGGAAAAGTGAAATAATCAGTCTAAAGGAAGGAAGGGAGGGAGGGAGGGAGGGAGTCAGGCAGGCAGGCAGGCAGGCAGGCAGGCAGGCAGGCAGGCAGGCAGGCAGGCAGGCAGGAAGGAAGGAAGAAAGGAAGGAAGGAAGGAAGGAAGGAAGGAAGGAAGGAAGGAAGGAAGGAAGGAAGGAAGGAAGGAAGGAAAAATGGAGCAACAGGAAGATATCCCTAATATCATCATTTTGCTTAAGAACAAAAGTACAGCTATGGAGTCCCCTTGATTATTAGAGGGCAGCAGTACCAAGTAAATAGCAATGGGACTATTGGATAGAAGAAATACTAGGATTACTAAAAGGGTAGAAATAATAAGAATTTAGAAGAAGCAAAGAAGAAGAGGGATAGGTGCTGCAGTTCATCAGCTTTGTATTATCTGTTTTTGAAAGATCTATGGGATGATGGTAACATTTCATCCAACTCCCCTCCTCCTTCTAATTAATGCTTAAGCTTTTCTTGTACACACTGCCATAATGAGTCTGTTATTTTATTCAAATACTGCTTGAGAAGTAATAGGACTCTGTCCAAATCAAGAAGTATCCATAAACTGCAGGCACATTTCCCTCTGAAATGTTACTTTCAAAAAAATCATAAAGTGCAGATGGCACCACAAATAAATGACTGTCATGCACCAGGATCTTTTCTATGCAAATGACTAATACATCAGTACAATTCTGCCAGAGCAACAGCAAGAGCCTGCCAAAAAAGAATCATATCATAATCAGTGCGTGTTCCTGATTGTTCACTGTTTGTGACACATATGGATCCTCCGAAATACAGAACACCTACCTAGAGAAACAGTCAAATCATTATGCATCATGAACTTTTGCATGTGTTTAGAATGTTTTAAGGAAACTATTTGGTCTGCAATAAACAGACATATTTTCTCTGTGTCATTACAGCAATAGCTTGTGCAAAAATAAAAAAGCAATAAACAAGACTGTTGTTGTAGCAATGCTTAAACTTGCAAATCCCTACACTTGAAAAGCATGTTAGCTCTCATTGAAGAATAATAGGATCAATTACCTGTTTGAGAGAGTGAATTTAAAACATATATATCTTTAAAGATCACAAGCTGAGTTGAAGAGTGAAGTTATTTTTGTCCCCATCACCCCAAAGAGTTGGTCTGAATTCAGAAAGGAAATGATGTAGAGACACTGAATATACTTGATCATACGTTGTTTCAATCAACATATTGATCAACAAAGCTACGCAGAATCTTGGAGCAGAGGTTTTTCATCCAGTACTGAGTAAGAAAGGTGAGTACCACCATTGGTGAGTAAGAGAGGTGACACCGATTAACTTCTTAGAGTGGAACATACTATAGAGACAATGACTGGAGGAGTCTGGAAGTTGTAGTCAAAAAAGCAATGTTTCTGGGTTTTGTTTTATTTGCCAGATTATTAGTGGATTATTTAACTACTGAAGATGGGGGTTATGAAATACATATATATTTAATCTTTTCCTTTTTTAAAAAACCTTGGCCATGTGGAATGCTTTTTATATTCTCAGAACCACTAAGGTGGCATCCAAGATTCAATGGTGCGCACAAGTGTATTGGGAATAGTGGAATATAGACTTCCTTTGCTTCTTCTTTCTGCTGCATCCCTTGTGACACTAAAAACAACAACAACAAAAACCACCCCACAGGTTTTCCCAGCCCTCTGGAACAGCTTTGTAAAGGTGTACAAAATGATCCAGATAGAGACACTGGAAAATGCAACAAAATCCAGTGAAAGTGCATCCTATGTATTCTACATTTTTACCACATTATCTTTAAAGACTTCGAATACTTACAGGTTTTACTCGGCATATTAATATCTAGGACATTATCAGAATATTAACCATAGTTTCTTCCTAGCTATCCAGGAGGTAAACACTTCACTGAAATGCACAGAAAAATATCAATCTTTCATTTGTGTCTGTTATGTGAGAATCTGAACAGTATAAGGACATCTCAAACAAGATAGTGTGAACACCAAAAGAAACAAGATTGCAATCCTATACCTGTTGTGTTGTGTGCTTTGAAGAGGAGAGCCAGACTGAAGACATTAAGTAAATGCACTGAAAGATATTACACATTTGCAGAATAACACTTGGTGATGGGGGCCTCAGGGACCAGAAAAGAACAGGTACTAATTAGACCGTGGCCTCCTAGGTCCATGCTGGGCCCCATGTGGCCTGTAGTTACTTCCCCCAATCCGAATTCTCAGTGTGGTTTTCCCCATGTGAGTTCTGATAGTCTACTACAGTGGCAGTGAACCTTTTTGGGCCCTGAGTGCCCAAACTGAAAAAGAATAGAAAAAAACAGGTGACGGCAGGCCATGGCAGCAGCGCCAAAACTGGAAGTGGCAGTGGCAGAACTGGAAGTGACAGTGGAAGGGGAAATCCTGGCACAGAGGTGCCTTGAGACTCCACTCCAGATCAACCACCAGCACCAGTTGCTCTGGATCCTGGCCTGCCGCCTGTTGAAGCGACAACACGGGGGCTGCAGCCTGCTCCTGAGGTTTGGCTGCGGGGTAAAAGTAGTGATACGGCAACTTATGGCTTGCATGCCTGCAGAAAGGGCTCTGCATGCCAGCTGTAGCATGCATGGTTCACCATCTAGTACTTCATACAAACCTAGTCTAGTACTTTATACAAATTTTTGTCTGTGAGTAAATTTGGTTTAACTTAACTTCTGAATAGACATTTGTAGGAATATTCTGTAATGTTCTTGTGGTGATGCCCTCCGGTGTTTACTTCACTTAGAAAAGTCCAAGTAAGCTAGAGAAGTTACTCTTTTGGACCCTAAACTTTTGGTTCAATCTATCCATCCATATTATTTCTAAATAATATTCCAGAATGTGCCTGTCATTTCCCTTTTTCCACTTTCAAACAAAAAACACATGAACAGCAAGGAAGAGAAAGCAGGATGATGAAGCATTGTTTAGAAAGTACTGAGGAACACCACAGCCCATCAACATCAACCACACTGTTCTGATCAATGAGGAAACTCCAGTCAACTCCAACTCCTCAGCAATTTCTAGCATGCTTGTCTGACTGAATATCTATCTATCTATCTATCTATCTATCTATCTATCTATCTATCTATCTATCTATCTATCTATCTATCTATCTATCTATCTATCTATCTATCTATCTATCTATCTATCTATCTATCTATCTATCTATCTATCTATCTATCTATCTATCTATCTATCTATCTATCTATCTATCCATCCATCCATCCATCCATCCATCCATCCATCCATCCATCCATCCATCCATCCATCCATCCATCCATCCAGTGTATCAGCTACTACTCTGGGCAATTTCTGAAAATATAACATAAATATACAGACAAAGTTCAAATAATAAACATGCAAAAAAGAACCCATTCTAAAAACCCATGTCTAACAGGCATTACAAAACTCAAGATGGCAAACCAAGGGGTGATCTGAATAGTGCCTGAAAAATAAAATTAAGAAGGGATGAAGTTTTCAAAGGCCTGGGTGAAAAGCCAGGTTTTAATTTGCTTCTTGAAGCTCAGGAGGATGGATGCTAATCACACCTCCACAGGAATATACAGCATCTACACTTATATCTGGCCATATTGGCTACGTCATTCTTGAAGCAGTATCCTAAAAGTGTATTTTTCCCCCTGTCTGATATTTGTCTGTCTCTCTTTCTCTCCAGGGGAGTACCATCCAACCCCATCTGTATCCAAATATTTTGTATTTAATATATCCAGATTGGGGTGGGAGTGGAAGACAATTATAAATGAGGAAAACAAAGGGTCACAATCTGGGAAGAAGGCCACCACATAGCATTATTGGGTCTGGGAATGTGGCAGACCCTCAGTGTGTAGGGAAAGTTCTTACCAGGTTCCTTCCTTCCACCCATCCTCCCATGAGACCTGGGCACTGTTTCTTGCCTCATTAACAGCCTGCCATAAAGACAGTGCCTAATGCTACTTTAACTTATCCAAAAGAGTTGGTCATCTATCTCACATTCACTCACCAACTCAGTCCTAGGTATAATGAGGACTTGGTGTAGCTACCTAAAAGAGGAAACAAGACAACTCCAGAACATAGAAAATCCCAATAAGTGGTATGCTACCCTTTCTTTGCCATGCCTGAATGTCAAATAGCTGCTTGGTTTGGTAAAGAGGGAATAAATAGAACCCAATGAGGTCAATTTGAACCCTGTCCAGGATTCAACTACTGTATTAGAGTTTCCAGGAGAAGTTTTGGCTTTCATTGAGACTTCACCTCTTGTTGCTTCCCTCCTTCCCTCCAGGTATTTATGTTCAACTGTCAGCATTTTAAACTCCCAAAACACTGGAATAGACACCAGTGATTTCTAAAAGCATGTGTACCAGACCTTCCAGTGATTTCTAGGAGCATGTGTACCAGACCTACCAGCTACAGGTCTGGTAGGTCCATGGCTACAGGACTTACCAGACCTGTAGCTATCTTGTGTCTATTACAGAAATGTACAAATATCCCTGTTCCACTCTTGTGGTTCCCCCACCCCAAAAATATTAGTGCATACCTTTACTATCTATCTGGCCCTCCAGTTTTCAGTCTCTCAGGGTGTTGGCAGTTGACTAGTAAAGCCTACTGACACGGCTTATCCCTTACATAGCTGTCTCCTAGATTTGTTCCACCCTTTCTACCCCTGCATAAAACAGGAGGGCAAACGTCTCACACCTATATCCAGCAGATTCAGAGGTGCACTTTTTGTACTAAAAAGTTAACAGAAACACATACATTTATACCAGTATTTCTGGCATATACGCCACCCCCGACTGATTGCCCAAATTCTCTCCTAGCTGAGGATCGATCTTCCACATTCTTTGTGACATTGTAACTGAGTAAGAACGCCTTCCTAATATAGCTAATCCTGAATGTTTAATTTCTTCAAACTGAATCTGGAAGACTTCCCAGATCATACATCTGTTATGCTAATTGGCAAAAGAGAAGGATGAAGAAAGAAAGAAATGCGGGGGGGGGGATCAATGTCCTTCTCTCTTCCCTTTTTATCTAGGAAAAAACATTACATGATCATTGCTTATTCCCTTCCTTCTTTCCTCCACTGCATGTTTGCAGGCTTACCTGGTCCAAATACAGACAGGAACACCTGTACATCAGATATGTTACAAGTGCACTGTAAAACAGGGATATGCACCACTAGTGCTCCAGAAGAGAAGAGATTTTGCATCCTTTTCCACCTGGAATACAATCCATCAATGGAATTCATGGCTGAAAAGTAATGATAACACACTGCAGTTAGGAGATGAGACAGGTGTGGGTATTGTTTAACTGTCTGTTATTCTAACATTAGAAACTGATTCTGGTTAATTTTTCTGGTTAAACTGACCTTTCCCAGGGGCTCCATGACAGGGACTTCCAGGATCATGAATGGTCAATCTCCTTCTGCTCTGGGGTTTCTGGCTGTGCGTTATAGCATACTTTCGCTTTCCCAAGTGAGTCTCACTGGTACCATTTTTTAAATTTTCAGCATCTTTAACTTCCAAAGCATCAAAGCAAAATTTGTTGGTTCAGTGAGCTCTAATTTGACATATGCATCACTTTGCATTTCCTCAATTCACTTTGGATCAGTTTGTAAATGGACAAATACCTCCACCTCATTTTGTTTTCAGAACATATTCTCAATCTGCTTTATACTTAGAAAACCTTGGGAGTGTTAACATGATTTGGATGGACATCATTATATAACTGTTATTTATCTTATTATTTCTCAGCATTTCTGTTGGCAGCAGACCAAAGGATCAAGCCAAAAAATGAGGAATGAAGTCCTAAAAATCTGCAGGTGATATGACAAGTTTGCAAAGTCATTTATTTTTGAATTTTAGTTAACAAATTAGCTGCTATTTGCAATTGTTCTAAATTGATAACCAAATATTTTGGTATGTTTCTGATTGCTGAAATTAGTATGGGGAAGAAGATGATCTTGCCTCCATATTCTTTTTTAAAAAATGCTTTAAATTACAGAACTTCACAATTTTGTTATTTTCTGTACTTTTGAGATTGCTTGTTAGTGTAACTCCAACTTCTATAAGGTATCTTTTTTGTTTGTTCTGTATCCAGAAGAATTACACCTGGTTTGTTGACATCAACCATATTATCCATGATGTTGCTTGTCCCTGTATAGCATTGTAATTTTATTCCAAGAGTTTGCCTCTTTTCATGTAATAGCACATTCATCTCACCAAAGTTCATTTTCTTTTGTACCGGTATAATGTAGGACTCAATGATGTTTAAGAGACTGTTCAATTTATCAGGAAAGCTCTCAAACAACTAATATCATCCACATACTTTAGAAGCTAAACATCAAATCTATTTGTCTGATAATTGGCTTGTAGCTTTCTTCTTCTTCTTCTTCTTCTTCTTCTTCGTCTCCTCCTCCTCCTCCTCCTCCTCCTCCTATTATTATCATCAACATCATCTCTTGCATCTTCCTCCTCCTCATTAAACCTACTATATGTCAAATTTTGCATTATTCATTACAATAATATTTTTTTCTCTTCCTTCCCTCTCTCCCGCCTTTCCTTGCTCCCTCCCTTCCTGAAATTGTTATGAGGCCTCTAAAGCCTGACATTTCTGAGGCCAAAAAAGGACTGATCCTCAGTGCTTTAAACAGGAACATTCATTTCAAAAAATATGATGCAGAGAAATATATTCTGCTTCTAAGATGATAAATGCATAAGAGCTGCATTCTTCAATACTAATTCCTTTTTCCTCATTCCTTCAAAGACGAAGGAGAAATTTCATGCTGTTGCTGCTGTTATTCTCATTAAAATACCTCTAGACAGCTAGCAACATAAACTGTCTAATCCAGTAAAAAACAAACAAAAAACCACAAAAAAGCACCAGAACAATAATAAATAGATGAGCTCAGAGACAGCAAGCAAAATATTTCAAAAATTAAAAATGGTAAGAAATTCATAACCCTAAACGTTGGCAGGTCAAATGTATTTATATAGGGATGGAAAGAACAGAGGACAAGGAGACCCATCTAATAGGAACTTCCAAAGTTTGAGTATGGTGACAAATAAGATTCTCCCAACTCTTGATTTCAAAACAATGTTTATTCTTTGAGGAGAAAGATGTGCAAACTTTGATTTTAATCTGTTGAAGGAACACAGCTTAAGAAGCAAATGCAGATATTTGCATTGGTCTGAGAAAAGGATGAGAAGAAAATGTTCGTTGAACAATGAAGAAACAGGCCCTGGAAATCTTGTATCAACAGGAAAATTGAACTTAAAGTGATAGGAAATACTTTCAATCATTATATCTTCTATGAAATCTGCCACTTTTTTGTATACATGAATGTTCATAAAACACTTTGTTCTGGCTAAACATGGATTTCTTCACAGATACATCATAGATTTATAACAGAGGCTTTATATCAGAAATTAACTCATCTGATATACGGTTTCCATCAACTCTTGTTGTTTTGTAACCTCTTCTATTGTGTTATGTGCCATCAAGTTGGAACTGACTTACAGCAACCCTAATAGGTCTTTCAAGGTAAGTGAGATATATAAGGACTGGTTTTACCAGTTCCACTCCCCCAGTGAGTTTCCATGGGTGAGCTAGGATTCAAACTCAGTTCTCTAGAGTCTTAGTCAATCCCTCTGTTTACTACATCACACTGGGAATCCTTATTTCTTAATTTTGTTATTTCATATTTGACGTGTACTAATGCTTTCAAGATTAAAATTTAATGACAAATATTATTAAAATAAATAAATACACAATGCATAAATTGGTGAATTCTTCTGTATGTAACATTGACCCTTTCTGGTCTTGTCACATCCTTCCCTTCATCTGTGAGACGACTATTTTAAGGACAAGAAGAACAGTTATTATTGACAGTATCTATTACTCGCTTAGCAAGTGTCTCGTATCAAGTGTACAGGAAATGTCATTAGCATGGACAGACAGTGCTTCTATTAGTGTTCAGTGTGAACCTCAATTATATTAAAATCCATTACTTATATTTACGCAAAGTATGAATGTATATTTAACTTCTTTTAAAATAATGTTGTAGTTCATGTTCCTCTCTGTTAGCAGAGATTATATTGTATCTCCAATATGTTCAGACTTCTACTGAAATTGTGATAATGTTCCATCCAACAGCCAATTAATTGCTTTGTACTGATTGATGTTTAGATAGGATTTTCCTGCCATTCTTTTGACAATCCAATTTGTTAGTTAAACAAGTATATAAATCAATACACATGGCGAGTGTACATATTCACATGTCAATCTAGTCTCTTGACTTGCATCATTCACTAAAGGCTTTCAGAATCCCCACAGCAATATATCTTTTCTCAGATTGTTTCAAAAACCAATGAAAAAAGTGTGATGAAAGGAGTGATAATTGTAAAGGAGGTGTTGGATTCAAAAATGCATGGTTGATATTTTGAGACTCAATTTTCTAAATTTATTTGTATTGCGTTACTTACTGCTTGTCTGATATTTCTCCTTGGATGCTTCATCATTTTCTCATTATGTCCAAATACAAATTTCTCATCTTTCCTTCCAAACTGTACTTTCGTTGATTAGTCTGTATCTATTGATAGTATCACCATCCTCCTTGTTGGTGAGGCATGAAAGCTTGGCTTTACTTCCAGTTCCTTCTTCTCTCATAGCCTCCATATTCAACCTACAACAACATCACTTTGCTTTATGCATATTGAGAACATCTGCCCTTTTCTACTCATTTTACTAAATCTCTCATATTAAGCCTGTGCTGAAACGATGCCCTCTTCCAGTTCCTTAAAATATCACTGCCCTGTGAAAATAGAAATTGATTTTTTTTCCATTGGTTTTTTAGAGGTTTATATTGGTGACTGGAGGATTTCAACTTGTCTTATTTAACCTTATAAGGTATGTGAGAGTTTTTCTATTTTTGTCATGTTTTAAACACAGTTTTAGGACCTGCCCTAGGCTAGGAATGTAGCTATTCATTCATCTTATTCTTATGTCCAAGAACATGAAACCAGAAACATTTTCTTTGCACTTTGAAGGCGGCGAGATATTTTCTGTGGGTATTCCAAGAATCTACATTCAGAAAAATGATTTTCGCAGGGAACAAAAGAAGCTGCTTTGCTTCAGGGTCTTTTAAGAATTAGAAGCACTGAATATGTTATTTATGTCTTTTAAAACTATCACTCCATCCTTGTGTTTTTTTTCCCTGTGTGTGTGCATGTTTCTCAAAAAGAAAGGTTTCACAATTTTATATGGAAATATGTGCAAGTTGTGGAGACCTTGACAAGAAAAAAACCCATGACGTTTGAAAAATTTCTTCTCATGGTGTCTTATATTGTGGATAGAGCCCAAGGAGACAAAAATTAGGAATTCAGTTGGTATTGCTCACATTCCTAACCTTGGCACAGTGGTGTAGACCCACTAGTGACTTGCTGGGTTCATTTCCTAGAATGGCAGGAAGAGGATGAGAATTTAAAGAGACAACCAGCTAAAGCACTTTTTAATGTTGAAAAAGTGGGGGAAGGGCAGAAACCCATCAGGCATCTCATATGATTAAATAAGGTGAATAGCAACTACACCACTGAAAATTCTGACAAATGTTTCCTCTGCCATCACCCATATCTTGCACAGATACCCCACCCCCAACCTCTGTAACTCATTAGATGGCCAGATAGCTCATTGGCCTAGGTGTCAGGCTGCAGAGCCAGAGGTTGGGAGTTTGATTCCCCACTACACCTTCCTGAAAATAAAGCCAGCTTGTGTGGCCTTGGGCAAGCTGCAAAGTCCCAGGGGTGCCTCCAGAAGGAGGGAATGATAAACCTCTTCTGAGTACCTGGAAAACCCTGAAAAGGTTTCTTACAGTTCACAACTGCTTTGACAGCACATGGTTATTATTATGTAACAAATGGCCAAAAAATATTTCTAAGGGAAAAAAATCTACTACTGTTTGGCATACAAATGTTTCTCTCTGGATTTCCATTGTCAAGCTTTGTTTTTCTCACTTCGTTATGAAATATTACTACTAAAAATATTTATCTTTCTCAGATAAACGAGGGTTAAATTCTTTATTTCTACTGAAACTGTAAGGCAGCAAGGGCAAGAGTTTCAACCTGAAGCTCCTGCTGGTCAAATACCTGCAAGGTACCTCAGTACTGTGTTGCTATAGCAATTCTGGTAGATTGAGCTCCTGAGTTCAAAGGTCAACTAACTAGAAGAGAGGTGTAAGGAAGCTCATACTGTGTCCAGAATACAGTTTGAGCTTTCCTACACCTCTGTTCTAGTCAGTTGACCACTTGGTGCCATTCTTGCCCTCTCAAAACCTATAAACCACTTCTTGTTCTTAAGTCAGAGAAGCCTGTTTCTCATAAGGGAAGCATTTGGCATTTGCTTCTTCTTTTTCCCTGATTATTGCTTCGAAAAATGCCTGCCCTTGATTATGTACCTCTATGCTTCTTGTTCATTGCACTGGAACTTGACCCCTGCCTCTTTTGAATTGTTACCTACCACAAAAGTGGTCAAGTCAGAATTATACTGGATGCTGTAGAACCTAGACTCAATAACTTGTGCCAAGTCTTTCTGACCAGCTGGAATCCAATAGGAAGTCACAAGCAAAATAGAGCCACTGAATTTTTAAAAAAAATATATATAGAGGAATTGACTCACTCCTGATTCAATGGGCCTACTCATGACTTTACTACTGGATTTCAGCCATTGATTTCCATCATTCACTTCTCGTTCCTTGGTTCTCAAGGAATGAAATACTGAATGAGGTTTAAAGCCCAGAACGAAAGTTATTTCAACCTTTTACATATTTGTGAAAAAAATCCGACAAAAATTGTCTGAATCATTAGTATTTTGAAGATTTAAACAATAATGTTCCCTTTGACCTATTGGAAATCCTGATATTTAAATCTTATGAAAGTGTCATCAGGATTAGTGATGCACATGATGATCAGGAACATAATCACATTGCCTTTCTTCATGTAAATTGTTTGATTCACATAAAGATGACTATTCAATTAATATAACTGAAAGCTTGGCTAAAAATAGCATGAGAAAAATTCCTCTGAGAACTTTTGTAACTGATGCAGTGTTTCTTAAGGCTGCATGCTGATTCTGCTCCAGTACACTCTCTTCCAGATACTCTCTTCAGTTAGATCTTGCCACCTTTGCTGGCATAGCGTTTGTGCAGCCAAGCTGTTACAACCAGGGCTACTTCTGCTGTCTTCATCTTCCAATTCCACCATGTTTAACTGGAGTAAACATTTCTTTTAAAAACACACATCTTTTTTGGGCCATGTGTTACATAATAATAATGTGCTGTCAAGTTAATTCTGACTTAGGGTGCTCCTTTTCAGGGTTTTCCAGGTAAAGAATACTGAGAAGTGGTTCACCATTCCCTTCTTTCTGCGGCTTGCCCAAGGCCACATAAGCTGGCTCTGCTTGCAGGAGGCACTGTGGGAAATCGAACACCCAACCTCCGGCTCTTCAGCCTGATACCTAAGCCACTGAGCTATCCAGCATACATCATTAAAAGAAATAGAGAAAAACAATATTCAGATATTTACAAATATCTTGAAAATATCATGGAGATTTTAAGATAATATATACAGTGGGCCCTCGACTTACGAACTTAATCCGTTCTGGAAGTCTGTTCGTAACCTGAAAAGTTCATAACTCAAATCAGCATTTCCCATAGGAATGCACTGAAAACCATTTAATCCGTTCCAGCTGTTTTTGGTTTTTAAGTCAAGGGGCGGTTCGCAAGTCAATTCATTAGTTCCCATAGGAACTAATGCAAAGCTGCTTAATCTGTCCCTACCACTAGGGGCAGATTTTTTTCTTTTTCCCCCCTTTTTTCCCCTTTGTTTCCTTTTTTTTTTTTTGGTTCATAACTCGATTCCGCATTCGCAAGTAGGGTCTATAGTTTCCTATGAGATTAGGTTCCTAATCCAAAACGTTCGTAAGTCGAGGGCCCACTGTATATTATATTAAAAATGTTAAATAAAACATTATTAAAATGGATTAAAGCAACAAAATACTAATCATCCTGATTTTAAAAACCCTCATAGACAGGTAGTCACTAATGGAAAGCTAGCCTGAAGAGAAAAGTCTTCATCTGCCTGCAAAAGGACAGCAAGGATAGGACTAGCCTGCCCTCCTTTGGGAAGGAGTTTCAAAGTCTGTGAGAAGCAACAGAGAAGGCCCTCTTCCATGTCCCCACCAAATGCACCTATGAGGGTGGTGGAACCCATCCGCTGATGATCTCAACATCTGGGGAAGCCCATAAAAGGAGATGCAGTTTAGAGATTGGCATGAACCTGAGGTGCCATGTATTCCCTTCCCCTGCCTGGCTGGATTCCCCACTCACCAGCCAGTGTGTGTTTCTCTACTCCTCCTTTTTGGCTGTTCAACCCATCTCTGGCAGGAGCACGGGGTTCCTTGCCCCCCCAGCTGATCACCCACTTAGACAAAGAGGAAGGACAGGTAGACCCGTGCTCAAGCCAGCAACTGGTTGAGCAGCTGACGAGGAGGAGAGGAGTGCGCTCTGACTGCTGAGTCGGTCATTGGTGAATGGGCTGGGGAGGTGGTGGAAGGGAATGTGGGGCACCTATGGTGCCATGCATATGAACTGACATGAATCTCAGAACCCGAGGTTTGAGCATCTCTGATGCAGCTATTGAGATAGCTTTGGCCAAAGCCATTTAGGGCTTTATAGATTAAAACCAGCACTTTGAATTGTGTCTGGAAACTGATCAGCAGTCAGTGGACCTGCTGTAACATGTGGGTTATGTTACAGCCCCAGTTAACAATCTGGTTGCAGCATTTTGGACCTGCTGAAGTTTCCAAACACTTTCCAAAGGCAGCCCCACATAGAGCACTTTACAGTAATCTTGTAAGTGTAACTAAGGCACATTTCATAAGATCAGAACTCTAAAGAAATGGGTGCAACTGGCACATTAGTTTTAACTGTGCAAAGTTACTCCTGGTCACACTGAAACCAGGGCATCCAGGCTCAGAGACGAATCCAGGGGCACCCTCAGACTGTGCACCTGTGTTTTCAGAAGGAGTGTAACCCCATTCAGCATGGGCTGAACACCTATTCCTTGATCTGCCTTTCAGGTGAACATGACCACCTCTGTCTTGTCTGGATTACATTTCAGTTTATTCACTATCATTACTGACACAAGACTCTGATCTAGAACCAAAACAGCTTCCTTGGATTTAGATGGAGAAGAGAGACAGAGTTAGGTTTTTGACAATATCCAATCTGAAAAATCTGGACAATCTCTCCCAACAGTTTCATGGAGATATTAAATAGCATAGGAGAAAAACAGAACCCTGAGGGACATCACAGACCAATGGCCAGGGTGTCGAGCAGGAGTCCCCCAGTAACAGATAGGACTGCAGCCACTGTTAAATAGTGCATTCAATTCCCATACCAGAAAGACAGCCCAGAAGGATACCATGGTCAATGGTGTTGAAGAGGTCCAGGAGGGCCAACAGCGATACATGCCCTCTGTCCAATTCCTGGCATAGGTCACGCACCAAGGCAATGAAAGCAGTCTATGTCTCATAACCAGGCCTGTAGTCAGACTGAAATACATCTAAATAATCTGTTTCATACTGTAATAACATTCTCCATTTTGAGAAAGATTGTCTTTAAGGTTCCACGATATTTTATCCCTCTCCTCCCTCTTCCCCTTTAATTTTGCCAAACAATTCAGACTGCTGTATTATTTCAGTGGAAATAATTTGAGAGTTGTCGTTGTTCAACATGCTAGAAAACTAAAGTAGCTTAGCTGTCTACAGGAAGCAATTTGAATGAGCGGCTCTTCTCCGCGTACCTTTGTCAGCCAAAAGCAATGGTGCTCAACAGGACTTCATACTTTCTTAACCTTACCAAATATGGTGCTAATTCCCAATGCACAGCCAACATGTGATACAAAAACAAGATGTGTGCATTACTTTATTAGTGTGAAGGGTTCAGAGAGTGCAAAGAGATTTTAAAATAATGCAGAAGGTACATGTCTGTACTACAAGAAGAATGACTGAACTTCTATTTGCAATGTTCTATTTTGCATGTAACTTTACTTGGCAACAGATGCAATATTTATAGTAAAGTCTATCACCGTTTATTAATGTTATACATTAGAGTATTTTTGCTACTCTAAAATGATATGCTAAAATATGCTGAAATATTTTCAAATAAAACATGAAAAATGATATGACAATTTATTAATTGTATTTCATTGTTGAAATAATAGAGCATAATACATCTTTGAGCAAGGCAATGTAAATAATATATTGATTTCATCTGTCATAATTGTGCTAACCATTTATAAAGCCTTAATGAAGTCTCAGGAGAACACTTTCCTACTTTGTTTGTTTTAAAATTGCTAATTTTCCCTTAACTTGAAGTTTTCTGATCATTTTTATATAAGCACTGAACTAGACAAGCAATAATGTGTGATATACATATGTCTGTGTTGCTGATTATCAAATCTTCATGTTAATTGAGATTTCTATGTGATGTGATTTGAAGCACATTACAGGTATAACACTTCTTGCATTTTAAGTCTGCAGCAAGAAAGAAAATACTTCTGCAAGTACCGAACACCTTCTATTTTTGTCATTGATGAGACTGCTGTTGAATTACTAATCAGCCGGTATTTATATTCAGAGTTGCATAGTTTGCTTTGTTTGCCTAAATACTGATTTCCCCTATCATCTGTCAATTAATAATCTAGGCCAAATTATCTTAAACTTGTGTCATTGACATAGCTGTAGTGCAAATTCAGGGTGTGCATTTACTCCTGATGAACCAAATCAGGTAGAATGAACGATATATGGGGCTTAATCAAAACAAAATGGGTGTCCTCCTAATCCCTTTGAACCAAGCCTTTCTATTTCTGAAGCTTCACAGGACATTTGAAAGGAACCAGAATGTGTGTCTGTAGAAATGATTCATTCCCACATCACTTCTATTCTTCCAATCACAAAGAGGAGGAATAGGAGGGTTTAGCTTTGAGATTGACAGCTGTAGTTTCCACGTATGGAATACTTTTAACACAGTTGCAGTGCTCTGAGAAAATATGTGGAAAGATGTTCTCAAGGGTCCTCTTTGCTTTTTCATTGCCTTCCTTATGTGTGTCTAGAATATCAAATGATAATTTTCGCAGAAATAATTTGAAAGCCAATACCAGCTGGGATATCTTTCTCCAGCATTGTGAGTTCTCTGGCACCAAATCGTAGAATCATAGAAAAGTGAAGTTGGAAGGGGCCTACAAGGCCATCAAGTCCAATCCCCTGCTCAATGCAGGAATACAATCAAAGCATATCTGCCAGATGATTATCTAAGGTTTTTTTTTTTGAATGCCTCCAGTGTTGGAGCACTCACCAACTCCTGAGGTAACTGGTTCCACTGTCATACTCCTCTAACAGTTAGGAAGTTTTTCCTGATATTCAACCAAAATCTGGTTTCCAATGAGCCCATTGTTGCATGTCCTGCACTCTGGGATGACTGAGAACAGATCTCCCCCCCCCCCGTCTGTATCATAGCCTTTCAAATATTTGAAAAGTGCTATCATATTACCCATCAGTCTTCTATTCTCAAGGCTAAACAGCCTTTCCTCATAAGGCTTGGTTTCCAGCCCCCAGATCATCCTTGTTGCCCTCCTCTGAACCTGTTCCAAGTTGTTAGCACATCCTTCTTGAAATGTGGTGTCCAGAACTGGACACAATACTCAAGATGAGACCTAGCCAGTGCTGAATAGAGGGGGACTAGCACCTCATGAGATGCAGATATGTATGTGAGTTCTTGAAGTCTCTACAGAGAGTCAAGCTCCCCAGGTCCTTTGTCTCTAGCCACTAATATGAGAATTTCAGATGAACACCTTCATCCTAAATGTGATCCCTGCCTACATTTTAATGGCTCTGTCAAATGTAACATTGCATCAGATGAGTGCTATCTTCATAATCACTTTGTTAAATTATTTTGTGGAAGCAAAAATGTCATTGCCATATAAGACAGGAGAAGGTGAGGTGAGGAAGCGGGTGGGAGGCTGTTATCCAGGTGAAAAAAATTAGCAATGGGAAGGTATTATGTTGATTTTTTACAGTGGGTTAATTAAACTTTTCTGTCTCAATGACAACAATTTCAACAATGGAAACTGCCAAGGGTGTGGTACAGAAATTTTGGAATAACCTAGAGAAATCCAGGGCAATCTCCCTGTTTTGCGAAGTCCAATAATGTGGATCTTTTATTCTCTGGTTAAGAATGTTACAACACACAAGGTCCAGGTATCTAAAGAACATAAAGAGGAGCAGATCTTGGAAATATTAGAGTTTTGGAGTATAATTCCCACAATTCCCAAACCAACTATATATTGTTTGTAGGATTAGAGTAGATGTCAAAAAAAAAAAACTCAATTTAACGGGACTGGTTTTCCTTTTCTAATCATCTAGATATCAAAAGTCTCTATTTCCTAAAAATCAAACTGTGTGGTACAGTTAGCTGCTGATTAGAAGAAGGAATTCCTTAGGTTTTGGGAACATTTAATTGTCACAGGAGGAGCTTTTTGACTTCCCATAGTTTTCAAACTAGCTTTATTTTGTTATCTGTCTTCCAACATAAACATAGGGTTAATTTACAAGTATAATTGCTCAGTCCTGAAAGTCTGCCAAAATCATGTCTCTAGATTTCCATCTTCTAATGATGTGCGGTCTGCAAGTTCTAGTCTCACCTTCAATCAGGTCTCTTATCCATTTGCTTCTTCTTTGCATAAAGCCATGAATATACAGATTAAGGACTCTTCCATGGACTGTTCCTTCTAGTTCTAATTTATTGTGAAGACAGACTGAGGAAGAACTGAATCATTTATTTTGCTGTGGGCTTTTTGTAGAAAAGGTGCTAAATAAACATAAATTACCAAATAAAATGCCCCTTCTTCAGGTTATATTAAAACAGCATTGCGGAAGATGTGCAGTACGGATGTGCACATGAATCATGGACAAGCCATCATGATTGTATTCTGAGAAAGACCAGTTTCTTCATCATTTACGTATGAGTGTCCAGAAGTACTGTATCTGCCAAGGCCCTGTTCAGAACTTGGAAAAAACACCCTCTTTTGGAAAACAGTTCCCAGAAACACTACTTTACAGGGAGGCCTTTCACACTGATGTTGATTGAAACTCGCCTCCAGTCTTGCTTCATTCTGAAGACTGGTTTGCACAATTCATTGTTTAGCTTTGACAATATTAATGGGTCAGTATATGAATGAATGAATGAATGAATGAATGAATGAATGAATGAATGAATGAATGAATGAATGAATGAATGAATGAATGAATGAATGACACAGCAACCATAACAGGGCTTTCCAGGTAAGTGAGATATTGAAGGAGTCTAGTTTTACCAATTCAGTGTCTCAATGTGTTTTCATGCTGAGCAGAGATTCAAACCCATGTGTCTAGAGTCTTGTTATATCTCTCTATCCACTACACCACACTGGGTGCTACTGCAGGCCATAGCAGCTAGGAAACTTTGGGAATAGTAGCCCAAAAAGACTAGTGCTGTTTGTTTGTACTACTCAGTTCAATAGAAATGTAGAGTCCATTGGTTTCAAGGCTTTTGTTTGTCAATAACAATTAAGTGTTCACTGAATACACATGCACATGAGTTTGAAAACTGAATAGGTGGTCATGAGAAAACCAATTTTCTTGACAAAATGCTGTTATTTTGCCATCAGGAAAAAATATCATGGAAGCTTAAATCTTTGGAGAATAGATAGAAATCAACTTTTGAAATAGACCTGAATCAACAAACAACTGTATGAACAGTGGCATGTAAAACAAAGTTATATTACATTGATACAGTAATTAAAAAGCAATGGTAGTGTTCACCATAATCTCCATTGTATTGTACTATTATACTGTGTACAAAATTATAAATATGTTGAAATATTTTTTTGGATGGCATAATCTTTTCATTAGCACTCAGCAGAATTATTCCTGTCATTTCATCACAGGTTACATATTTAAGGCTCTACCTTTCCATTGACTTCCTTATTAAGAATAATATTTAAAATAGATGAAAAATTGAGGTTAACACAGAAGACAAACATAATTCTTCATTTCAGGACATACTTTGTTTTGGAATTTCATTAAGGAATTTAATTTCTTTTGCAGAGGTATGTACATCTGTGCTGCTTTTAGAATTCTGCTTTCATTTCATATTTATTCCAGGTTACTGTCAACACTCAGATTTTTGGAAGGTGGTAATTTTTGAATGAAGTGAGAACAGAATAAGTCTGTTAACAGCTACATTCCCATAAATGATACAAATCAGAGCAGGGATAGATGTCCTTGCCTAGATCTCCACCAGTGCTACGCAGCTTGGTATTTTAATATCAAGGCCTTCAAGATACTGGCTGTCTTTATTATTGCCCTAACCAAGGACACTAATAAAGCCCATGGGAGTTAAATTCCATCAGCATCTAGAAAGCCACTGTTACCTGTCATGATCATGGAATATGTAGTCCAAAGCATGTCATGATCATGGGATATGTAGTCAAAAGTGTGTCGTGACTATGGACTATGTAGTCAGAGAAATGTAAAATGGAGTCAGCTTCTGTGTACAGATGATTTGAGAGACTTTGAAATGTGTTTTTCTAAGCACCATGAGAGTGTTTTCTTGAAGACCGTTACACCCAGCATGCTGATAACATGAAGGCCAAATCGAAGGGCCTGTGACAGACTCAACATTCCAAGGTTGTTACAGAAGACATAAACAACACCTGCACTCTCATGCGAATTAGAGGAGGAGAGAGGTGGTACAACCTCTAAAAAGTTAATTGGTTAACAGCCAGAAAGGCCATAGAGAAGGGAGGAGTTTGGGGAAGTAGAAAATGGACAATGGGTTATGTGAATGTAGCTTAGCTCACTGATGCTTACTGATGATGGATGGAGACTGATGATGTTTTTGTGTTATTCGATTCCATGAAGGAGAGAGGATGTAAGTAAAGCGAAAGAAGGAGGTGGGGGCTAGCCCACCATAGGATGGGCTAGATTAGCTTTTAGAGTTTATTATTTTAAATGGGAAATAGTTGTCTTATTTAACTGCAATGATATCTGAATATGCTCTTGGATGCTGATGCTTTTGCAATATACAGTAAACTGATTTCTAATGAATCTTTATTTTTCTAATAAAAATTAATATTAAAAAACTTTATTGAGGACTGGTCTGTTGAACAGCAGGATCTGGCTAAATCCAGGAGGTGGAGAGGGATACAAACTAGCTATCATTCAAGAGTCCTACCTAACTGAGCTGTTGTGAGTTCTAATGAATCACAAAGCCCATGTGCCTGTACTTGCAAAGTACTGAATAAGCGAGAAGTGTTCTTTTTATGTCAGACTTGTTCAAAGGGCTTATGCTACGCACTGCTGAGGTCTAAGGACTCGATCTAGCACAAATGTGGTAGATAAGTGCCAGTCAAACTCTCTGGCTGAATGCCCAATGACCCTTTAGGGAGCCGTGAGCACCACATTACCAACCCCTGGTGTACACTGAAATTTAGCAGTTCTTCAGAGATCCTTTAAATTATCTTTCTAGAGATGCTCAATGTGCTCCAGCCTTTAGGTCCATAAATACGGATTTACTAAAGAGCATGTCAACTAGGTACTAAACATCTGAAGCCAGAGCCAAAAACAATCCAGGTCAAACCAGAGTGAGAGTTATCACAACCAGACAAAGGAATTTCAGAAGAATAACCAAACTAGTCCTCAACAAGGCTCATAATACATCATAGTCACAAGCAAGAGTCTGGCATTTGTTGTCTCCAGTGACCAGCAGTCCCCAGCTGAGGGGTTTAGATAGCTGGGTTTTGGAGGCCCTTCTCAGTACTCAGCAGCAGACATTTGATCAGGTAGGAAAGTTTCTTAGCTATGGGAACCTTGTATCTTTGGGAATAATGCTTTCTCCCAAGGAGACCACTTGTTCCTGAGAAGGCTTTTTCTTTTGAGTAGTCCTTTCCTGCAGTCACACACCCTGTGGCAAGGCTAGAGCCAAATTTGTGTCTTTGGGCTACCTCACTTCTGTAGGCTGAGCAGGGGTCTTGTCTCACCCTCTGATCCAGGCACCAAGCCACCATCAACTACAAGAAAAAGCTCCAGGATCTGCAGGACCTGCCAGTTCTTCTCAATGTTAACACCTAGGGGGTGTGGCTCATTCTGACTAGATGTATCCTCCAGTAGGATGATGACTCTATTCCCTTACCCATTTTCTCGGCAGCTGGGTACAATCAATGGAACTTAGAGTTGAGGTCATTAATGTGAACTTTGGTGGCAACTTCCTGGCCCATACCCTTTCCAGTCCACCAGATATTGTAGACACCAATGTTCCCTCTAATTTTCAGCCCTGCTGGGTGGGCTTCCATCACAACTGGAACCAAAGCAGTTGAAAACAATTGCTCTGGGTGCATGGAGGAAGAGGAGGAGCCCTGCACAGAACACAGCGGGGTCAGGTTCACACATGCAGGCATGCACATTAGAGAGAACCTTGGTAGACATACACCCTTGATGTCCATCCTTGATGTAGCTTGGAATCCAAGATGCAGGTCCCTTCATCTTCCTCTTTGTTGTTAATGAATCATGGTGGAGGTGAAAGTAGTCAAGATCAGGCTGGATATGGGACTAAATCTGGAATCAGAGAAGTCTGTGGAAGATGGCATAGACATGAAGGGAGGAAGGCAGGTAAAGGTGAAAAGCAACAAGATTGGCTTGGGTCACTATGGCAAAAGGGTTAAGAAGCAGACATTCAGTTTTCTATGAGGGTGCTACAGGTATAGATGACAGGCAGATAGCCAAACTCTGTCATCCTCTGCTAATGTTTGGTCAAGCTGGAGCCAGCAATCTGCAAAAGATGAGTAATAATCTTTGGCTTGGTTCAAATGCTCCTGTAGTTCTTGCAGGGCTCAACAAGGTATGTGAAACAGCACTCAGGAGAAAAAAGATGCAGAGTAGAATCAATAATTAGGAAAGCTGGCAAGCTGAGGAGTGCTAGGAATTATAGTGCCCGGTTGTCTTGTTGGTAGCTGGTATAGCAGAAAGAGTATTGTTTCAAGTGTTAATGTGTTCCTTTCAGTTGAAGATGATGGGTGAAGTAGAAATAGAATTTCACATCTAAAGCTTTCAGCAAAGATTGCCTGAACTGAACCATAAATTCAGTTTTGCAATGTGAGGCTAAGTCTTGTGGCAGACCATGTAATTTGCACATGTGCTGTATGAACATCTCCACTGTTTCTTTGACTCTGCAGGCAAGGGAAGATGTGGCCCATTTTTGAGAAGAGGTCCCCTAATACCAGAAAATTGTCTTGGCTTGAGGAGATCCATAGGTCTGTAGAGTAGGGAGTGGAAGCAAGAGACCTGCACATTTGGCTGGTGGATTCTCGCCCTGTGACAGGTGTCAGAGTTGAAATATACCATTGTGTCTTGCCATGTAGTTAGGGTCACCAGAAATCTCAAGTGAGGAGGTGTATGGTTTTATACAGCATAGTCCAAAATGTTTGACTGGCCACCTGTCATGGCATAGATGTAAGATTCAATTCTTCAAAACACCTCTAGTTCATTAATGTGGGATATTGTGCACCTGTATTTAAGATTCAAAACACCAGGGATTTAGAATATAAAATGAGGTTCATGTAGAAGCAGCAAACAAAGGGAAATCAAAATAACAAAAAGCATAACAACAAAATCTATCAATACAATATGGTATTCCTCAAATTAACATGAGATGGGGTGCGTAGCTGTAACTGCTTTTGAAACCACCATGCTGTTGTATTTATCAATTTTTCCATTAACATGGAATGAGATTTGGGACTCTCTCTCATTTGTTAGAATATCCCCATTATTCCATTACTTGAATATTTGTAATTTGTTATATTAAAAATCAAAAGATGATGCAAGATGGGAATTAAGAGAGAGGTAGCCAGAAGAAATTTGATATGGTGTTTAATCCAAATCCTCAGTGCATTAGTTAAAAATGGATTCATACTATGTTGCATATCCTTAGCTTTCCAAGAATTAATTAGAAGTCCCATGAACAGCCTGAATCATCCACTTTGTACTCTATAGGGAATCAAAACCTATTGCCATTATAATAACCAAAGAGACGGAAAATTTCATGTTAAACTTTTAAATATACTATTTAAAGGTTATTAATACAGGAATATTTCTTCTTGTTTATATAGTTCACACAAATCTTTTGCTAATTCACAGAAGTGTTTTCTGAAATAAAATAGACTACGAAGGGATGGTAGATTGAAGCAAGATTATCCTCTTGATGTTGGTCATTCTGTCTAACCCTGTGAGTCTGAATTTTCCCTATTAGAAAATATATTGCTTAATTTTATTAATTGCTGGTCTGAATTAAGTGAATTTGTTTACTTCGATGGCTAGGAACATCAACTTTAAGACATCTTATCCTGGTTGTATTAATATATGAATGCCAGTAGTTATAGACAAATGATACCTCTGAACTGGGCCTAAAATATTCAACTTGCTTGAATTGATTTTAAGATCTCAGATTATTTAGACAATGAATTTAGAGCCTGCGAGATCTCAGTTGTTGGATTCAAGACAGCAATTGCAATGTCATCTACCAAAAGATGAACCAGACTCTGCCCGTTGTATTCTAATTCCACTCCGTATCAGATTTTTTTCCTAATTATAACTGCTAATGGTTCTATTGTAAACACAAAAAGACACACAGAGAAAGGGCAGCTTTGTTTTGTCCCTCTACATTTTTAAAAATGCTAATTTGAAAATGTGACTGTAATGAAAAACATGTAATTGTTCACTGTCGTTTTTCACCAAAAACTGCATATAGATGCATAGGTCACTGTTGAGACATACATATTAGATACTTGTTTATTGGTCAATGCAGTAATAGGGCTCTGGTGTTTGCATAACACCAATTTAGCTTCTTCAAGAAAGGCCTGAATTGCTTAATTGGTTGTACCTAAAACACAGATATTACATAAAACCAGAACCTCTTGTTATTAAATTTGCAAACATGGTCACCACATTTCACCAGGTTCTGTGGTGTTATTTTTAACTCCGGTGGGACTCAGATTTGTGGGGCACTGTGAATCTTCTCATACACCTATATTTGAAAGCTAAGGTCAGCAACTCAATAGGGGATTGGGAGCAGTCTTTCGAGATACTAGGCAGCCCCGTTAATCACTCTGCTACTTCAGTTTGCCTTACTATATGTGCTTAATTTCAGATGACTCTCATTTAAACTAGATTTAAACTCTGCCAAAATTCTAAAACTCTAAAGCCGGTAAGTTTAAAATTGAGGGGGGGGGGACCAGCTTGGGGTCTAAACATAGGTTTAAAAACAGACCAGTCCAAAGGTCTGTTGGAATTAAGAAGTCAAGGCAGCTAACCCTTTCAAGAGTTGCAAATTCGATTAACGAAGTGCTACAGGCCCCAGGGAGCACTCTAATCAGGGTTCCCTTGTTCTCCTGACCTTGTAGAGAACATCTTCAGCCAGAAGGGCAAGGGGAGGAGCTAGGAAAGAGCATAAAAGCCAGGCCTCGTAGCAAGTGCCCTTGCTCGAGCATGAGTGCCTATTGCAAAGAAGTGTGCCAGTGCAACAAAGTGCAGGGTAAGAAGACACAGAAAGTTTAGCAGTTGTGCAAGTTCAACAGCAGGGCGAGGAAGCCAGGGCCCCAGATACTACCTGTACTTCCCTTGAGAAAAGGTTAGGCAAATTCTAAACAAATATCAGCATGCAGTCTATCAGACAGAAGTGGGTTGGGGGCTATCCTGTGTTTTGCACCGATTGCCATACATATGACTATATGCCTCTTGGGCAAAAGTCATGGGTGTGTCCTCATTGCAAGGGGCTCCAAGAACTCAGGGAACAGGCTCTCTCTCTTGAGGTCTTGGTTGTGGACCGGAAGAAACAGAGACAGGGAGAGAAGGACCATGGTGAGACTTCAAGGGACCTTCAGCCATCATTTCACCCACAGATAAGTTGCTCCTCAGGTGCTGGGATTGGAAGTGTCTGAGTGGAGGACAATCTGGGCAAGAGGGAAACCATGACCATCCCCTAGAGGGGGGCCCTTCTACAAGTGACAGACCATATCCAGTTGCACTGGAGTTACTCTTCGTGTGGAGGGGGAAGGGGGCTTCTGGTAGTGGGCGATTTGAGTGTCTGTGATGGTTGTGAGGACTGCATGGTGACTTGTCTGCCTGGTGCAAAGGTTGTGGGCATCACGTCTCATCTAGATAAACTGGTAGAGTGCTGAGAACGATGTAGCAGTGGTGGTGCATGTCAGCACCAACAACGTGGGGAAATGTAGCCGCAAGGTCCTGGAAGCCAAATTTAGGTTGTTAGGGAGGACGTTCAAAGCCAAGACCTCATAGGTAGCGTTCTCGGAAGTGCTACCTGTTCTATGTGCAGGGCCAGATAGGCAGGCAGAGCTCAGGGGACTCAATGCATGGATGACATGGTGGTGTCAGGGAGAGGGGTTTAGATCCATTAGGCACTGGGGAACATTTTGGGACAAGCCGGGCCTGTACAAGAGGGACGGGCTTTGCTTGAACAAGCACGGAACCAGACTGTTGGCATGTAACTTTGAAAAGGTAGCAGAGTAGCTTTTAAACTGAATCATGGGGGAAAGCTGACAGAAACTGAACGGCATTTGGTTCAGATAGAGAGGGTAGAGAAGCACAAAGTGATGAAACTAAGACTGGGAGCATGATGGGACATGATAGTTGGTCCACCAGAGTGAGAAGCTGTGGAAAAAAAGAAACAAAGAAGCAGCCCTTCTTGGGGGAACCCCCACACAGGTGCTTTTATGCAAATGACCAAAGCATCCAAGCAAAGATGGGAGAGCTGGAACTTTTGGTGGCTAGGGATAACATTGATATAGCGGCCATAACGGAAACCTGGTGGAATTCGGAGAACCAGTGGGATACCCCAGTTCAAGGCTATATGCTCTATAGGAGGGATAGGGAGGGACATGTTGGAGGTGGGGTGGCCATCTATGTCAAAGAAGGGGTAGAATCACCAGATGATGGTGAAATCTCTGATCCATAGAGGAAGGAAGGATGTTTAGCTGGATTCTTTTTTTCCCCTTTAGTTTGTTTGTTTTATTAATTATCTGTTAGATTATTAAGGTTTTTGTTTGTATGTTTAGATACTATGAATAAAATGTTTTTTTTTTTAATAAAAGAAGGGGTAGAATCCAGCAGAACGTAGATAGACGGTGTGTCGGACTCCATCATAGAATCAGTGTGGGTTAAACTACCAGCCGCAAGGAGCATTGTGATAGGGGGGATGTCCTATCATCCTCCAGATCAAAAACTTGAGGGGGGACCTTGAAATGAGGAGACATATCAGGGACGTGTCCAAGAAGGACAGGATTGTAATCATGGGGGATTTCAGTTATCCTCACATCCACTGGGTCAATGCATGCTCGGGTCAAGGAAGAGAGACCGGGTTTCTTGACACGCTAAATGACTGTGTCTTGGAGCAACCTGTCATGGAGCCCACCAAAGGACAGGTGATTCTCGATTAAATATTTTGTGCAACTCAGGGCCTGGTTAGGGACTTGAATGTCACTGAGCCATAGTGACCATCCTGTGATCTCTTTTGCCATGCATGTTGGGGGGAGAGTGTCAAGCAAATCTGACACAAAAACCCTTGATTTCTGAAGGGCAAACTTTCCTCAGATGAGGAAACTAGTTAGAAAGAAGTTGAAATAGAAGGTTAAAAAATTCTAAACTCTCCAAGGTGCATCGAGTCTGTTTAAAACAATGGTAGTAGAGGTCCAGCAGAAGTGTATACCACAAAGAAAGAAAGGCTCAACTAAGTCCAAGAAGGTGCCGACATGGTTAACGAGCGGAGTTAGAGAGGCTTTAAAGGGCAAGGAAGGATCCTTCCATAAATGGAAATTGTTCCCAATTGAGGAAAATAAAAAGGAACACAAACTCTGGCAAAAGAAAAGTAAGAAGATAATATGGAAGGCAAAGAAGGATTTTGAGGAACGTATGGCCAGCAATATAAGAGGGAATAATAAAAGCTCCTTTAAATATGTTAGAAGCAGGAAAGCTGCCAGAGAAGCAGTTGGCCCTCTGGATGGTCCTCCCTTATGAGGAAAGGCTACAGAGTGTGGGGTTCTTTAGTATAGAGAAAAGGTGCCATGATTGACACGTATAAAGTTATGCAGGGATGAATAAAGAGGATAGAGGGAAGTTCTTTTCCCTCTCACAATACCAGAACCAGTGTACATCCACTCAAATTGAGTGTTAGGAGAGTGAGAAGAGATGAAAGAAAATATTTCTTTTCCCAGAATTTTGTTAGTCTGTGGAACCCCTTGCTACAGGATGTGGTGATGGAATCTGGCCTAGATGCCTTTAAAAGGGGATTGGAGAGATTTCTGGAAGAAAAGTCAGTTGCAGGTTACAAGCCATGATGTATAATCTCCAGTTAAAAGGAAGGTACTTCAAAATGCCAGTGTCACAATCCAGGATATTCCCAGGCAGTCCCGCACCATGGGCAAAGGCACCAGGACCCAGTCCACCACACAGAGTATCGAGTCCCAACTGCAGTTGGTCGTGTCTAAGTAGAGGCAGGAACACAAGGTTGAGAACACGGAGCAGGAACCAGGTGCTGAGGTGCAGTGGGCAAGCAGTGGCAAGAACAGGGACCAAGGCAGCAACAGGAGCAGAAGCAAGTGCAGGAACACTGGAGGCACAAGCAGGGACCCTGGAGCAGCAAACACACCACAGCACAGCCAAAAGACCTTTGTTGCTGAGGCAAGTTCTGGGAGGAAGAACTGCTACATAGGCCAGGGTCTGAGCCTGCAAATGCCAGGCCACTCCTGGTTGGCCCTGATCCTGCAGCTCCCAGGGTGGTGTAGGCCAGATCCTGACAGCCAGATGCAGGGGAGGGGTGTCAGGAGACAGGTGTCTAGTTGTCTCGTGTGCTCCCAGAGGCATCTGGTGGGGCCAGTGCGAGATACAGGAGTCTGGACTAGTTGGGCCCTTGGCCTGATCCAGCAGGGCTGTTAAATTCTTACGTACCCCTCTAGAACCTTAGCCAGTTCATTACACAGTGCTTCAAGTGGAAAACACTGTAGCTGTGATCCGTTGGCTGCACTTAAGTCAATATGAGCACAACTGCAATTAATGACTTTGACATTAATAAATGAGGACATAGCATGGACCGTTCTCTGACAATCTTACAGTTAATCACTTTCTACAGTTAGGAGAAGCTGGGATGCTTCTCTCAGATAGTCTTTGGCTTGAACTCTGGTGTCAAAAGCCAAAATAGATTTCAAACAAATAACTGTAGTCATTGGAATTCATCTTTTATGACTGATCAGTAGAACCAATGTTTTTAACCTTCTGGAACAAATAAGAAGTTTATGTTGCCATTAAAACTGTCTAGGTGAGTCACTCAGAAAGAAGGGGGCCAACTTTTCCATTAAGCTTCAGTGGCCCGAGGTCTTTGGAATTGACTTTGTATAAGCATGTTATGTTAAACATCATTTTGTTGGTCAGGTTTCTGTCTGTCTGCTATCATCATCACTGTGCATTTCTTGACATAGAATCATAGAATAATGGAGTTGGAAGTGAGTCCAACCCCTGCATGGTGCAAGAATCCAAATCAAAGTAGATCTTAGAGATGGTTGCCCAATTTTCTCTTCAATACCTCCATTGTTGGAGTGCTCACCACCTCTCGAGGTAATTGGTTCCATTGTCTTACTGCTCAAAATGTTGCGAAGTTTTTGCTGATATCCAGCTGAAATTTGGCTTCCTATAACTTGAGCACATTACTATGTGTCCTGCATTCTGGATTAATCAAGAACAGATTGTGCCCCTCTTTTGTATGACATACTTTCAAATATTTGACATATCTCCCCTCGGTCTTCTTTTCTCAGGTTAAATATGTCTAGTTCTTTCAATCTTTCCTCATAGGGCTTGGTTTCCACAGCTGAATACATTGAAAGGGAATCCCATAAGGTTTATTGGCTGTCTAGTTTGGCATGCACCCCCCATTTGGACTAACATGTCTGCACAGAACAGAGCAGTCAGATGTCTTCCTAAAAGTGTAGATTGATGCTTTGGAATTGGCTCTGCTTTGCTATTTTCCTAGATAGCTCTACAGGAATCCTGTACCTGAAAGTGTGGAATATGTAATTGTCCTTGTTTATCAAAAAGTATCAGGGGACGTGGTGGCGCTGTGGGCTAAACTGCAGAACCCTGTGCTGCAGGGTCAGAAGACCAAGCAGTCGTAAGATCGAATCCACGTATCGGAGTGAGCGCCCGTCGCTTGTCCCAGCTCCCGCCAACTTAGCGGTTCGAAAGCATGCAAATGCAAGTAGATAAATAGGGACCACCTCGGTGGGAAGGTAACAGCGTTCCGTGTCTAAGTCTCACTGGCCATGTGACCACGGAAGATTGTCTTTGGACAAAAACGCTGGCTCTATGGCTTGGAAATGGGGATGAGCACCGCCCCCTAGAGTCTAACACGACTGGAAAAAAATTGTCAAGGGGTACCTTTACCTTTACCTTATCAGTGCTTTGCTACTCTCAGCCCTGACTCCACTATGACACTGAGAACAACAACATAGTTCCACTGGAATAATGTTCATTTTTGAAAACTAAAAAAAAGCACAAAAAACCCTCTATGCCAGTGCCATGTATTAGTACTCTTTTACCTAAGAAACAGGAGATTGATTAAAAGTTCTTGAACTGCTGAACAGCTGTGGTTTTAAATAGTATACTGCCTTAAGATACATGGAAGGGAAAGACAGGAACACACACATGCATACATGAATTCTCTCCATTTCTATTCACTTTGTGAAGATGTACAGCTGCGGCATGTCAAATCCAGCAGACCATTCATTTTCAGGACTTCCTTTAGTACATGATTAATACATAACCGAAGACAGCAGGTCTCCTTTCTGCATCTCATCTGAGCCAACATTCCTTTTCTGAGTAGACAGAAAGTAATTGACTTAGTTTCAGTCAACACTGTGGACCAAATCTCAAAAAGACAGGGAAGACCGCTGTTTTAAATTTAAACTCATCTTTCATCAGGTTGCTAGAAACACTTCTTAAAGTCAAAAGCAACAAGTTTTTTTTTAATCTCCCCGCTGCCTGGGAACAGAATGCTTCCCCTGCAATCAAATTAAGCCAGAACCACTGGCTCCAATTCAAGTAAGTGAAATATAGATATTTTTTGCTTAATAAGAGAAAATAAAATAAGTAGTGGCAAAAAGCTTTGCACATATTTGGGTTGACAAACACTTCAAAACAATGTCTTTCTCTAGCAACATTAACTTTTAACACATACCATTTACACACAGTGACCCAAAAATCTCTATACAAGTAGGATAATATTCATACTGTATGATCAATGCACAAACCTAGCCTTCTCCCAAGCTGCCATGTGGCTTCTTATTTTTTTGTTCTCACATAATTCTTAATTTGGTCAAAATCAGAAGTTGCAGTTAATTAAAAGTTGGGATTTCAATCCTTGCTCATCTTGATCACATGAAAACATGAACATGAAAAACTTTATACTTGCTTGTGAGCTGGTAAGATATTTTATGAGTTTTAAATGATATTTCTTGCATTTGATAATTTTTTTTGCAAAGTTTATAAATTATCCGGGCATACAATGATTACCACTTTTTGCATGGATTTATTAAAAATTAGAACCATAGATAACTTGATTGCATATTTTTTATCAATAATCCAGTACTAATAAGTTTTTTTGTGTGTTTTGATTCACAAAAGTAGTTTTCCAAAGAATGATTTTCACAAATTACAGAAATGCATTTTTTCTCATTCTCATGTTTTATATAATAGATATAAATAATCACAAACACATGCGCGTGCACACACACACACACAAACAAAAACATGCCTTAAAAATTAATAACACAAAATCAACATAAAATGACTGGAGCAGGTTGTGGCCTCTCAGCTCAAGAGGTTGTTGGATGAAATAGAGTATCTAGACCCATTTCACTCTGACTTCATGCCTGGTTGTGCACAACAGAGATGGCTTTGGTCACCTTGGTAGATGACCTATGATAGGAACTGTATAGGAGATCTGTATCCCTCTTGGTTTTGCTGGACCTTTCAGTGGATTTCGGTATTATTGATCATAGTATCCTCTTGACCTGTCCCTCTGGAGTGGGACTTAGGCTCCAGGCGTTCCTGGAGGAGACAATTCAGGTGGTGGTGCTGGGGGACTCCTGCTCCAAACCCTGGCCACCTATGGAGTCCCTCAGGGTTCTGTTTCATCTCCTATGCTATTTAACATCTACATGAAACTACTGGGAGAGGTCATCCAGAGTTTTGGAGTTTGGTGTCACCAGTATGTGGATGACACCCAACTCTACCTCGCCTTGACACCTAAATCTGAGGAAGCTATTTCTGCTCTGTATCAGTGTTTGTTATCAGTAATGGACTGGGTGAGGGTGAATAACGTGAAACTTAACACAACAGAGGTGCTCCTGGTCAGTGGAAAGGCAGATTAAGGAATAAGGATGCAGCTGGTACTGGATGGGATTACACTGTCAGCAAACACGGGTCCAAAAACACGTGTAAGCCTGGACAGAGAGCAATCAGGAGTTTGCACATGCTAAAATGGGCTGAGTGAGTCCAAACTCAGCTAGCCAAGATACAACACTCCTTCTCACAGGTCTGCCCACATAAGAACACCCTGGTACTCTCAGATATTATTATGAAAAGGTCAAGTGGGCTTTGTAGTCCTTAGACTTAACTTGCACCACTGACAGGACTCTAAGTAAGCTAGGCCGAGGCAGTACTCTCAGATGACCCTATGACAAGTGTACTGTTCAGAAAACCAAATGAGTTTTATAATCTTTATTTTATTAAAGAATAAGCATGTTACTAGGTATCAAAGCCAAATTAAACCAAAACAAATAAACTAGCATTGTGCTGCTTAGTTACAAAGATGTAGTGAGGCAAAGAAAACATGAAAAATAGAAAAGTGTTCAAAAACCTTACAAAAACACAAAAAGCCATTAAAAAGAATAAAAACAGTTCCAGTCCAGGAAATCATTAGTAAAAACAAAATAATCCAAGTAGGTTATAAAAAGGCTATAGTCCTCAGTGATCCTGTAGAACAAGAATCCTGTACTAAAAAGAAAAATTCAGTAAAAGTCCTATTATCCTTAGAAAAGAAAAATCCAGTAAATGTACCATAGTCCTTACAAAATTACAAGAGCATAGTCCATATGGAGTATTCCAAGAAAAGAAGTCCATAAAGAATATTCCATAGAACAGTCCATAGAAAATAGTCCATGCATAGTCCTTAGGGAAAAATCCCATAAATCCATAGGTAATCCAGTATAGTAAAGGTTAGTCCCATGTGTCACGAATGACTGAAGGATCGGTCTTGAAAGACAATGTCCATAGGCAAAAAGTTCCTTTTTCAAGAGTAACTGGCAAGGGCTTATCGCACCTTCCCAGGATGTCATTCAATCAGAGTTCGTTACTAGGCAAACAGTCCTGTTGCATCACATGACTTATTTCCCAACCACACCAGATGTTATTTGGGTTTCCTGTGGTTTCGCATAAAGTCACAACAATTCCCATCTAATCACACAGAGTCCTTTCTCAGGCTTTCAGAATAACATTCTCTCTGCTCGCCTAGAAAACAACCTGTCAGCATAGTAAAGATACTTTATACAAAGAAACAAGATGGAACCTCTCTGGCTCATTTCTTAATTACAAAACCCATATGCCTTAAAAGATTTTAACTCAAAAACCCATCTCATCACATACACTCCCACTGAAAAAACTGAGGGTGCTCCTGAATTCATCTCTGAACTTGGATGCCCAGGTTTTGGCGGTGGCCAGGAGTGTATTTGCACAAAACTAGTGAGCCAGCTATGTCCGTTTCTTGAGAGATCTGATCTGGCCACTGTGATACATGCCCATGGCTGGATTACTGTAATGTGGTCTATGTGGGGCTGCCATGGAAGGTGTCAGGAAACTTCAAAGGGTCCAAAATGCAGCAGCCATATTGCTGACTGGGGCTGGTTACAGGGATCATATAACCCACTGTTACAGCAGCCCCACTGGTTGCTGATCAGTTACCGGGCACAATTTAAAGTGCTGCTTTTAACCTTTAAAAGCAGCATTTAGATCTCTAAATGGCCTTGGTTCAAGATGTCTCAAAGACCATATCTCCCATTATGAGCTAGCTCAGGTGCTAAGATCATCAGGAGAGGCTTTTCTCTTGGTCCCACCACATTCACAGATGCATCTGATGGGGACACAGGAGGGGGTCTTCTCTGTTGCTGCTCCCAGACTTATGGAACTCCCTCCCACAAGAGGTTAGCCTGGCCCCAACTTTGCAGTCCTTCCACAAGTAGGCAAACACCTGCTGTCCTCTGAAGATGCTGGCCACAGAGACTGGCGAAACGTTAGGAAGAACAACCTTCAGAACATGGCCAAAGAGCCCGAAAAACCCACAACAACTATTAAATACCTTTCTCTTCAGACAAGCCTTCCCTCAGTAGCCAGCTACCTGTGTATGATTTTTAGATAGATTGTTATGCATTACTGCCTTGACTGGATTTTTAGTACTACAGTACTTGTGTTTTCTATTTTTGTGTTTTCCATTCCTCAAAGTGACATTCTTTTTTTAAAAAAAGTATACTTATTGATCTTTGCCTTAATATTACGTGTTAATGATGTAAGATGCCTCCTTATTTATTGTTCGTAGTTTTAAATTGTCTTTTAATTATGTTAACCACCATTATATACTCATTGTTTTTAACTTTAAATACTGTCTTTCATTGTTGTAAGCTGCCTTGGTTCCTTTTCAAGGAGAAAGACAGGATAAAAATATTTAAATAGATAAATAAAATAAATAAATATACAAAAAGTGCTCCCCCCCCACCAGGACCATTTGGAGGTATAACTAATTTTTCCTTTCTTTACAAAGCTCCTCTCCCCCTCCAAAACTGCATTGATTCTTGCAAAGGTGCACAACCCTTCACTTTATTCATACAAAATCAATACAGTCTTCCCAGATATCAATATAAATATTCTTATCCATCAAACCCTTCATCACGTTAAATATAGACAAAAGTGATATTTTAAAACATACCTCTATATTTAACTTAGCTATTTCATTTATTTCCTTGAAAACCAACTGCAAAAAATTCAATATATTCCCATTACATATGAAAATGTACCTATTCTTTCACACCCTCTCCAACACAACATAGAATAATTTGTATTTCATTTCATTTCTATTCAGTATTCCAGAAGCAAAATGTATAATATTCCAAATATTTTTTGTGTTGTTCTCCATCTGGGAGCAAGAAGTCTCACTGCGCCAACAATTTCATGATAAATTGTCTCAATGTTTTGAGACAGATTATTTAACCAAGAACATCTTGGGTCCTTTTAAGGAGAAATGTGGGGTAAAAATATTTTAAACAAACAAACAGACAGACAAATTTTGTGGGTTAGGTGATATAAAGTGAAAGAGCTACCAAATCCTAGGATAGAAGAAATTTAAACATTGAATTAAACTGAATTCAAGGCATTTTTAAAATTCATTTGTTTGTTTGACTGTCCGTCCATCTGATTGGTCAGTCAGTCAGTCATTTGTTCGCTGTATTTCTTCCAGAACTGAGACACTAGACAGCTTATAGAACAGTTTAAAAACAGTAGATTAAAATACAATACATCTACAAACATTACAATAGAATTACAATCAATTTTATTACTAGCTTCAAACAAACAACATAAACTGCACAGTCCTATGCTTACTTAGAAGTAAGCCCCATTAAATTAGATCCTGATTACTTTCTAATTGCAGCCTATAAATATTTCTCTGAGAATGGCGAAAATCATGTTGCTGAGCATAAGACAAATCATAAATTTCAGTCCATTCCTTCCTAGTAAACAAAGTGTTCCTGCTGTGATTCTTAGGCCCATGTTTGTCTTTAAGAACTTTGTTGTGGTGTGTTCACTGACAAAATTAATGCAAATTTCCACAGAAAAAAACCCCACATTAAAACTCTGGTAAATGTGCATGTCTGGCTTTGGTTTTGGTGCTATTTCTATCTTTCCCCCATCTACTTTCCTTTTGTAGAAGGAATGCAAAGATTTATTTAGGTCTTTAGAAGATGATTATTATTATTCTGTGTCAAAGATGTTTGCAACCATGTAGATGGAATCTATCAGTAAAACTCAATCAAAATGGCTTTTCTAACTCCAGCTAAAACAAACTGTTTAGCTGTGATTGTTGAATGTTTTGTTCACAAGAGTATAGAAGATCCAAATAAAAGAGTAACATCAGTGTCTTGGGAGATAGCATGGGTCAAAAAATTTAACCCTGGGGGTAAAAAAGTTCTAATCTTTGGGTTGCAACTGAATCCTCTCTTTCCCCACTACCTTTGTTAAATAAACAAGCACATTATAATGTTACTCATACCTCACATGGTGTCTAAACAATTCCTGTATTCAAACTGAAAGAGATATATTCTCTTTGTTACAAAGTATTGCATTTGTCCCTTGAGATTAGAGCATAGGCCGTCTGGAAAGACAAAGCAGGATTAGTTTAACTTCCTTAATGAGAAAGAATTCTAAAAGCGTATTGTTGGAATGTATGTATTTTGTGTTGTGAGGGTCAAAACAAACAAACAACTTTTACCTCCTTGTTCTAATAACCTAGAAGTCAGTCCACCCTTTAATGGCCTAGACTTGTCCATGAAACTTTACATTAAGTCTTTAAGGGTTTTTTTTTTTTTTTGTCGTCTTTACTTTTCTTTTGTTTTTTACCTGAGATGCTTGCACTGGCTAACATAGCTACCTCTTCTAAAACTGCAATCAGACTGAGATGAAAGTTCCACTGAATACTGCATTTTTCAGGGATAAAAGTACCATCTTCATGCTTCATGTAAATGTAACACGCAGTATGGTTGTTTTTTAAAGAAGCAAGATGGTCAAGATGGGGATGATCCTGCAGAAAAATCATGTGTATCCGAGAGGATCTGTGCTTTGGATCCATGTTTTTGTATGACTGCAAAGCCATGCACTGATTTCTGCAGTGTAGTCTGTGGGCATAGATGGAGCCTATATTTGGAGAGTGGTTTGTTGGTGATCCTGTGTAAAAATCATGTGGACCCATGACAATCTGTGCCTCAGATGTATGTTTTTGCACCACTGCAAAGCCATGCACTTGAGGCCCCACAATTTCTGTGTTGTAGTCTATGGGCACAAATGGGGCCTTTGGATGGGCACTGGTTTGGGATGATCTTGCAGAAAAATCATGTGGAACCCATGAGGATCCATGCATGATCTCTGTACACTTAAGGACCTATGATTTCTGTGGTATAGTCTGTAGGTGCAAAATAGGATCTATGATCCAACAGTGATTTCACAAAATCATGAAATTGGAACGGGCCTATAAGGCCCTAGAATCCAACCTCCTGTTCAATAGAGGAATACAAATCAAAGGATATCTGCCAAGTGGTTGTCTACATTTTTCTTGAATGCCTCCAGTGTTAGAGCACTCACCACCTCTCGAGGTAATTGGTTCCACTGTCTTATTGCTCTAACAGTTAAAAAGTTTTTCCTCATATTCAATCAAAATCTGTATTCCTATAACTTGAGCCTATTGTGGTCTGTTCTGCACTCTGGGATGATCGAGAACAGATGCTGCCTTTCCTTTATATGACAGCCTTTCAAGTATTTGAAAAGTGCTATCATATCTCCCCTCAGTATTCTTTTCTCAAGGCTAAACATGTCCAATCCCTTCAGTCTTTCTTCATAAGGCTTGGTTTCCAGCTCCCTGATCCTTGTTGCCCTCCTCTGAACTTGTTCCAATTTGTTAGCATCCTTCTTGAAGTGTGGTGTCCAGGGTGTTAGCTATTCCATCCAATTTTGTATCATCCACAGATTTGATTAGCACTTCCTCTATCCCCTGATCCAGGTTATTAATAAAAATAAAAATATTGAATAGCACTGGGCCTAGGACTGAGCCCTGGAGTACCCCACTTGTTACCTCATCCCAGTTTGAGATAGAGTAATTAATCATCATTCTATTCGCAAAGGCTTTCACAGCCGGGATCTAATGGTTGTTGTGGGTTTTTCGGGCTCTTTGGCCGTGTTCTGAAGGTTCTTCCTAACGTTTCACCAGTCTCTGTGGCTAGCATCTTCAGAGGACAGCTCTGGTACTGTCCTCTGACGATGCCAGCCACAGAGACTGGTCAAATGTTAGGAAGAACCTTCAGAACATGGCCAAAGAGCCTGAAAAACCCACAACAACCATTAATCATCATTCTCTGACAATGTGTATCGTCAACTGTGTATCCACCTGACTGTTGTTCTATATACCCCACACCTAGTTAACTTGCTAATCAGAATATCACAGAGCACTTTGTCAAAAGTTTTGCTGAAGTCAAGATATACGATGTCTACAGTAGCTGGAAGTTAAGTTGTGGCAGCTAGAATTCTTTCTTATTAGGCTGAAACATTTCACTACTCAGTAGTCTGAAGGAGCTACTTAGATGAATAACAAAACCTTTCAACTTATTAACGAAGAAGTCCAGTTGCCATGACTCAACCTTCAGATAACCTCACCTGGATGACTGAGAATCTTCACAGACAGATGTTTACAGTATTTCCTCTGTCAGGGAGATTTCCTGATTTAAAAAAAAGCATCAGATTCGCAGGATTTGTTCTTGATAAATCCATGTTGGCTTCTAGTTATTACTGCTTTGTTTTCTAGCTGTTTTCACATATTGTTATACACTTCACAGATTTGTTCACATGGGAAGATGGTGCTTGGATGCCTTGTGTTTTCCATTTTTAATCTGCCAGAAAGGAAAATTGCCATATAACAGCCAATTATTACTGTCTCAAAATGGAAGTTTATGCCATGTGTAAATATAGCTTGAATATTTTATTTCAGTGACATGTAGATAAAATATGATAGGTACGCACATCGACAGAAAGACAGGTACATGTATATGCCTTCCGATATCCATGTTTAAAACTTTTCAATATGAAGGCAGGCAAATAGAAGGTATAGAAGATCCCTCTGTGTTCTGTGCATTCAATGGAATAACATGCTTGTAAATTGAACTTAAGGACTTGTCCCCTTTCCTCCATATTAGTTTCAGCAAAATGTAATTCATTCCTACACAAGACTAGTGGATGATAAAAGATGTGCATCATTAGCCAAGAGCAATTTTCAAAGCAAAAATACAAATGGTATGTGGGTATAATTCATGAGCCATTACCACTGATATATTACCATAATGCATTGCTCTGAAAAGACTATCTTCATTTTGTATAACTGAAAGGAAGCTCACTGTCAAGAAAAGGAATTGGGAGGGAGACTAGGAACAATGGCACAAGATTTGGTTGTATCAATGTGTCAGGCACACTGCAGTATACTTCCAAGTCTTGAGCACAAGTTTGAGCCTTTGCCTGTAGGGAGAGGGTCACCTCTAGTCCCTTGTCGCTGTCTTTTGAAGCCAGGGATACTTTTCAGTATGTTCAGAGGAAAATTGGGAGAGAGGAAGGGAGGGAGGGAGGGAGGGAGAGTTTGTAAAACATCAAGACTCAGATAAAGGAGGTTATGGCAAAGTAACAATGATGGTATAGCAAAAAGTCTTTATGCCTATTTTTTTATTCTCCAAAATACAAACAGTAGAACAAAGTATAAATATATCTCATAGCTGCCTAGTTTCAAAAGAAGAGGCAACCCTTTCCAAGGTTTTCTATGCATAGAGTGCTCAGATGTGGTCTAGCATTCCTTTCTCTGCTGGGCATTCTAGGACTGGGCAGATTGCCCAAGGCTACACAGGCTATTTTTTTCTCCCAGGAGACACAGTGAAGAATCAAATCTCCTCTGCAGCCATGTACTCCAATTCACAAGGCTTTTTGGCCAGCTCAGTTGCCTGTTATCCCAACGGAAAGGTGTTTTGATCTGTTTTTAAGGGTGCATAGACTTTGCTGTAGAGACCCTCTTAATTCAACAATACCTGATGTGGCATTCGCTACACCTGACCTTAACATTTATTGCATTATCCAATATCAAATACACCAGTGTGGTGTTGTGGACTAGAACTTGGGCGAAATGTGTTCAGTCCTCCACTCATCCATGCAAAGTCACTGTGGATTGGCAAGGGCAAAATACTCCTTGAAGATCTCACATACCTTAAAAGCTGTTAAGTTTGCCTTAAGTTGATAGTGACATGATGGCACATGAAACTATAGTAATCTCAAATATAAAACTTGAGGGTATAATAAGATCCGTAATATTAAAACCTGGGATCATGCTCACTTGTTTGAATAGCCTTAGTTGTGCAAATCTTTCTAGTGAATACTATCCTTAAGCCAGGGGTCTCAAACATGCAGCCCAGGGGCCATTTGCAGCCCACTGGATTATAGTTTGTGGCCCCCACCTTGCCTGCCCCCCCCGAAGTGCCCACGCGGCCACTGCTGTCAAGAGTCAAAAAAAGCCTCACCTCGCTCGCCGGCTCTCTCCCAAGACAGCACCTCTTGCATCCTTCATCCAGAACTGCAGCGTGCCAGCCAGTCTGCCTGCCTGCCCACTGGCAGGCTGCAGTTCCGGATGGAGGGTGCAAGAGGTGCTGTCTTGGGGGAGAGCCAGCGAGTGAGGTGTGCTGATGGCCCTTTTCCCCGGACACCCAAGCCGCCGCTGCTCAATGCCTGAGAGCAGATCTCGCTCCCGGCCCTTCCTCGAAGAGCACCTCCAAGCCGCCAACAGCAGCCGCCGCCACCGCCGCCTCTTCCAGGGAAGCGGCTCTCTGGCTCTCTTTGCCTCTCAGCACCCCCAGCACCAGCCCAGCCAGTGGCCGCCTCAGCACCTGGCAGTGCTTAAGCCACCTCAGCTCTGGAGGCTGCCTGGGCTCGCCTTGCAAAGTTTGCTCCTCTGTCGTCATGGGAGTAGCTGCTGCTGCTGAGTGTGCCTTTTTTTGAGGGGGGCCTTCAGAGGAAGGTTGCCGGACTTACGTGTGTTTGTGTGTGTGTGTGTTTGTGTCTGTGTGCACACCTGTGGGGCCCCCACCCTGTTCTGTTTAATTTCACAGGTACCGATGGGGGCTTTTCTCCTTTGGCAAGGCAATTCTGTGAGGTTTTTTAAAAAAATATATGTTGTGCCCTAGGCGCTAGGCGGTCGCCAGCACTCCGTCCCTTTTCCGCTTCTTCGTCCTGCTGGTGGTAGTGAAGAAGGAGCCAAAGGGGGGCTAAATAAACTCCTGGGTGGCTTCCTCGGGCTCTTGCTCCAATTGGCGGAAATTCTGATGCGGCCCAATTACATTTTTGGTGAGAACATATTGAAATACTTTACTCCAATTTCTTTGTAAACCAGATGGGGGAAATACATTTTAACAAATTTAAATGCACAAGAAAGGAAAACTGATAGATTAATTCATCCAGGCTCTTTTGAGTTGGCCAGTGTTCCTTTATTTTTTGGTAAGAGCTTACCAAAATTCACCATTTGGGGGTATGAGAAGGAAAACAATGTAAAAAAAAAAACAAAAACGAATGTGGGAGAGAATATGAAACTGGCATCTGCCTCTGCTTTAATGAAATCTGTTAGACATCCCTGGTTGAAACTGCCAGATCCATGCCACAGTATTTTCAAAAGAATTATTAACTGAATTATTCATATGACATGAATTAGTGAAACAGGCAGCAAATTGAACTAGACCGGAATCAGCAAATGTAGGCATGCCTTCCATTGCAATTTTGTCTTTGGTTCTCAGTTGTGAAGTTACATTTGGTAGAGTGACCACACAAGAAAACAGACACCCCGAATAGATGTTATGCAGGTATGTATATTAGTATATTACCTTGCTTTTCAGAAGAATCCTGAAACGATATAAGACAGTCAGCTCTACACATAGAGGCAGAACTCACTTAATGGGTAAAAGACATTTGTTTTTCTGACATGAAGTGTATCATCTCCACAATTTGCAAATTAAAATGCTTTATTTTGTGTTTGGTAAACACAAGTCTGAATGCTCAGGAATTATGAATTGCATAGCTGGATGACTAATATGCTATCCCTTTTTAATAACCAGCTGATCAAGTTATTTAAAATGATTTATAAAACAACATCAGATATTTTCAAAATCTAGTAAAGCAGTCTTGTATACTGTTTCCTCCTATCAGAAGCAATTTACATGTCATTGCAAAAGAAATGCAGTTGGATTCAGTCAGCCATTGCCAAGTGGCTTCCTAGTGGAAGGGTGCTAAGGAACAAGGTATTCCTCTTACACTTAAATCCCACAACCCTTTCTGCCTCTGTCTTCCTCTCAAATACCCATTTACACATTACTAAGCAAGAGAATATATTATATAAAAAAGATGAGACTTGTTTCCATAAAATTGCAGATGGTAATTTTCAGGTAATGGTGCAGAGTTAGAATTTTTTTTTAAATATAATTTGAATAGAATTTCACTACATATCACTAAAGTGGCAAACAGTGTTACTGGGTGATGGCCGGCCACATCTGCTGGCCAGGGTTAAAAGCTGATAGACAACTTTAAAGTCCCTGACCTCCCTTCTTGCCAAAACCATAGAAAAAATGATTTGAGAAGTAATTTGTTCCTGTAACACAATTTTTGTTCCTTAATACAATGCTTTAAAAACTAACTAGGTTTTTTTTTTTTGCACTTCTTGTTACTTTTTGGATTCTGTTTCTTGTGAACTGAAGACTGGTAACAGAATGGCTGAAAATGTAAACAAATTCCCATGAAAGTATCTCTAGAAATGCCCTTTAAAAGTTACCTGCATTATTTATTTATTTATTTATTTATTTATTTATTTATTTATTTATTTATTTATTTATTTATTTATTTATTTATTTATTTATTTATTTATTTATTTATATATATCCCACCCATCTGGTCTGGTCGACCACTTTGGGCGGCTTCCAATAAAAGTATTTATAGTAAAACATAATAGTATTACAATCAATCGAAGCACATACAATAATAGAACAAATAAGGAAGGAAAAAAGAGTTAAATATTGACAGAAGGGAAGGCCTGAACATATAACCATGTTTTTAATTGATTCTTGAAAGTGCCCAGCGTAGGGGCCGCATGAATCGCCGGAGGAAGGTCATTCCAGAGCCGAGGAGCCACCGCCGAGAAGGCCCGATTTTGTGTCCTTTCCTTCCGGGCCTCCCTCGGCGTTAGGCTCCTCAGCCTCACCTCCTGGCTCGTGCAGGTGACACGGGTAGAACTAGTTGGGAGTAAGCGTTCCGCCAAGTATCAAGGTCCTAAACCGTTTAGGGCCTTATATGTAAGCATTAACACTTTGAAGCAACGCGGAATCGGATGGGCAGCCAGTGCAGCATGGCCAGAGTAGGAGAGATACGTTGGTATTTCCTAACTCCAGTAAGGAGTCTGGCCGCTGCATTCTGCACCTTACACTTTTCTTACCCCAAGTAACTAGTTACAGAAAACAACATTGGGTGTCATTCTTTACTTCCAATCTCTGTTTCTCACACTTCATTGTCTTTAAAATAAACTGGGCCTGGACAGACAAGAAAATAGAGAATACCTTTAAAAAGACGACTATCGTCTGATGGACCTTAAAACAGAGGACTATACAAGAAGCATTGTGGCCACCCTATTGCCTTCGTTTCCAACACATGCTGAAGCCAGGTTGAGAAAGAAATCTCATGTAAATTAAATAAGTACTATTCATCTAGCCATTTGTGGAGAATGGCTATATGCTGCAGGAAATGCATCAGCCAGACTAACAGCATTGGATCTAGACACAGTGTTTCGACTAAAACATGGGAGAATGTGTAATATTCCTTCAGTATCCTCAGGAAGTGATAGTCACATTTCCAGGAATTTTAATAATGTGAATTGGAGGACATGAAGAAGGTGGAGAGATTACTTTCTCTTCATGTACTCTTTTGATTGGTAAAGGACAGTGGAAGCCCATCTGTTTTGCAGCAAAGTAAGCCCCAAACCATCTGTGTAGAACCACATGCCAGCTAAAACATAGTGCTATGCACAGGGATTTTTTTTGTTATGAATTTTTTTCAGCCCCCCAAAGTATTAGTATGAATAAATTAACAACAACTAAAGATATCTTCAAATAACACTGACTTTCCAGAACACACTGCAAATTGTATCCATTTAGCAGTCATGCAACATTCCCAATGATATACATCCATCTGATTATTTTCCTAAGATAGAAAAGCAATCATCTGTAAACTAAATGATCTTTCCTCAGCTTTGTAGTGTTCGTTAGGCTATAGCAAGTTTTTTGAGATGTTCGGAAAACACATAATTGCAAGCAAAGTAGTATACTGCAAAGATAATTGCATGTAAAAGCATATTCTTTCATCCATCCATAAACCTCAAGAAAGGAACTTTCTCACCAAATAGAAGCACATTGACAGATTATTATTTTTAATGGAACATACTCAGTCACACAATGAAATGACCAGTCACATAAGATACAGTTTGTGTGTTTACTTGCTTAGGCAAACAATTTCTAAATTATTCCTTGTTGACATGGATTCTAGACTTGCTCACAAAATTGAGAGTAAAATTAATCATTCCAGCATAAATCCATAAATAAGATAACATCAAGAACAATTAACAAGAAGTAAATGAAATTATAAAACCACATTACAGTCAGAAGTAGCAATAATGTTGAAATTCTTTGGCAAGTTTAAAAAAAAATTTAACCAAATACTAAAAGGGTTGTACTATAAGCACAGGTCCTGTTTATCTGTCCCCAAATAATGATGCCACTACAAAAAAAAATCTACTGTATTTTTCTGTATATAAAATGCCTCCATGTATAAGACACCCTCCCACTTTTATAATCTAAAATTAAGAAATCTAAATGGGGCTTAGCAAGTGCAAGGTGAAAGGGATCAAAGCGCTGCAGGATCGCTTTGATGCCTGCTTTCCCCTCCACTTGTTTTTGTTCTCTCCTCAGCTTACTTCCGTATGTAAGATGACCCTCAATTTTTAGTATAAAGATTTTAGACAAAAGTATAGTCTTATATATGGAAAAATACGGTACTTTGCAGAATTTTGAAGATTGGGGGTATGAATCACAGAAAACTCAGGGAGCTGTAGCCCACTTTTTGTTACGTGCCATCAGATTGCCTCTGGCATATGGTGACCCAAGGAATAAGCAATCTCTATAATATCCTGCCTTCAACAGTCCTGCTCAGCTCTTATAAACTCAAGCCTGTGGCTTCTTCTAGGGAAATCCCAAATCAATCCCATATTTGGTATTCCACTTTTCCTAGCATTGTCTTTTCCAGAAAATCCTGCCTTCTCATGTTGGGTCTAAAGTATAATAGCCTCAGCTTTATCATTTTTGCCTCCAGGTCAGGTTTGATTTATCTAGGACACACTTGTCTACCTTTCTGGCAGTCCAGCATATCTGCAAAGCTCTCCTACACCACATTTCAAATGAATCAATTTTTTTCTTGTCAGCTTTCTTTACTCCCCACCTTTCATACCCATACATAGTGATGATTTGGTTTCCAGTGGCACATCCTTACACTTGATGACCTTTTCTAATTTTTTCAGTGCTGCCCTTCTTCTGATTTCTTAGCTCCAGCCTCATGTGAATTGATGATTGAACCAAGATATACAAAATCTCTATTTCATTTGCTTGATTGTAAACTTGTATAGTTTTTCTGTGTGATTTTTGTCTTCTTAATGTTAAATTGCAGTCTTGCTTTTGCACTTTCTTCTTTGACTTTCGTTAACAGTTGTTTCAAGTTATTGCTGCTTTCTGTCAGTAAGATGGTGTCATCAGCATATTCTAAATTATTGATATTTCTTCCACCAATTTTCACTCCTTCATCTGAATCTAATCTCGTTTTCCTTGTATGTTCTGCATACAGATTGGACAGATAAAGGGATAAAATACACCCTTATCTGACAACTTTGACCATAAGAAACCATTATGTCTTTCCATATTCTGTCCTAAGGTTGTTTCTTGTCCACAATATAAGGTACACATCAGGACAATCAAGTGCTGAGGCACATACATTTCTTGATCTCTCAGTGGCTTTGCTGCAGTCTATAAAGCATAAACTGATAATCTTCTGAAATTCTTCGGTGCTATCCAGTAGCCAGTGAATATTTGCAATATGATCTCAAGTGCCTCTTCTCTTTCAGAATCCAGCTTGAACATCAGGCATTCCTTGCTCCATATGAAGTAAAAGCCTTTCTTGCAACACATTGAGGAGCATCACTTTGCTTGACTGAGAAATTAAAGCAATGTTCTAATAGTTACTGCACTTCTTGGAACCTCCTTTCTTAGATATTGGAATGTATATTTAATGTTTCCAGTCTGTGGGCCATACTTTGTTCCATATTTGTTGGCATATTTTTGTCAGGATTGGATGGATTCTATCTCTGTGACTCGAAATAGGTTTATTGGTATCTCACCTATCCCTAGTGAGTTATTTCTTCCTAGTACTTTCAGAGCAGCTTTCAATTCACTTTCCATAACTGCAGCTTATTCATCATAGGATTCTTCTTCAAAAGAATTTGCAATTCTTGTATCTTTTCTGTATAGATTTTCAGTATTCTGTTTCCACCTTTTCTTTATTTTCTCCTGATCAGATAATGTGCTTCCCTATTGGTCATTCAACATTCCTAATCTAGACTTAACTTTCCTTTGGATTTGTTGGATCATCAGGAATAGATATTTTGCTTTCTCCCATTTGTTGCCTCTTTTATTTCTTTGCGCTGGCTATTATAATAGTTCCCTTTATTGTTACATGACACTTGTAGAGTGACCAGATAGGTGGGATATAAATACAATAAAAATAAATAAATAAATAAATAAATTTGCTGAAAAACTTCTTTCAAAGTTTTGACCCTACTTCTGTTACCTTTCACTTTTGCTTTTTGACTGTCCTTAACCATTTTAGTGTTTCTTCCATTATTCATTTAGGTTTTTCTTTTCTTTTTATTGCAAAAAACATCTTGCATTCTTTCTTAGTAATATCTCTGGCTTCAATCCACAGTTCTAACTCAACTGAGTTTAGTAATGCAAATCTATTCTTTATGTGGACTTTAAATCCATCAGAATGTTGTTTAAATTGTATTTTGGCACTTACAATTTTTTTACTACTTGTCTTCAGCTTTAGTCTAATATTTGATATTAACAGTTCATGACCAGTAACACAATCTGCTCCTAGTCTTGTTTTGGCTGACAGAATACAGGTTCTCCATCTCCTGCTTCCAATTCCATAATCTGTTTGATGAAGTGGACCTGTCCACTAAAATATAACAGTCTATAAAGTGTCATATGTTTTCGTCTTTTTTTGTCTTGTTTTGTTTCTTTGGATTTGTCTGATATGCTTGCACAGACTAACACGGCTACCTCTTCCATAATTTGTTTGCTTTCTATACTGGCCATCTGGTGATGCCCATGTGTACAGTCATCTGTTCGGTTGCTTGATGCATGCATTTGTGATAAACAGATTGTCGGCTTTGCAGAACCTGAAAAGTCATTTTCCTTCTTTGTTCCTGACCCATAGACCAAATTTTCCAACAACATGTAATTCTGCCATATTTCCTACTTTTGCATGTCTTATTTTGGCGTGTGATCGATATCTTCCTGGATATTTGCACAAAAGCTTTCAGTATCTATCTGCATGTTAAGGGCAAGCACATCTGCTACAGGAAGACATGTTCCTTCACATATTTGAGTCCCTGTTAACATTTTACAGGAAGGAAAAACATTATTTGAATTGGGTCCAAGAACAAAAGATATAACTAGTGCAGTTCTTTTAAAATAATACCATATGAAGAAATCTGGTTGTTCCTATTAATGTTCTATCACTGAAGTTCTTCAGTAATTGAAGCCTTCAAGACATCTTCCAAAGCAGATTTTGTGTAACACATTATAGCAGGGGTAGGAATTTGGTCCTAAGGGGTCCCAAGGGACCAAATATAGTCCCCAGCATCCTTGGCCACTTTTAGCATGTCCACATACACACCAAATTTTCCCTTAGAAAAGTTAGATCAGAAAATCTTTTGAGGGTGTGGGGTATTGAAGGCTCCAGGTTTTTATACTGAAGAGTGTCTTTTCTCAAAGCAAAAGTGACTTGAACCATCAAAAACCACTTAGCAGCAGAATACAAATTTTAAAAAAATGTGTGCTGAAGCCACTAGAGGGAGTGAAGGCGCTTTTTATAAAAAATAAGAAAATATTTAGGGGCATCAATGAGGGTGCAGCCATCCATGTTCTAACCATTGGTGTGTGTAGCCATAAAAGCAATCTCTCCACTTACACTAATCCATACCAGACCACATCTCACTGGGGCCAAACAATCCCTGTGAAGAAATGGCTGTTGGGGTCAACAAGCCAGAGCAGTTAAAAGGCATTCTATGTTGTAATAATCATCATCATCATCATCATCATCATCATCATCATCATCATCATCATCATCATCAGATAATGAAGGTGTAGTGAAGTTGTATTTCAGAAGTAATGAAACATCTAAGTTCAATGCTCTTTTACTGCTGCAGCAAATAGCATTTTCTAGTTCCAAAAGATAGTTTCAAAAAGCAGTTTTAGAGGCATTTTTATAGGAAAGCTTTTTGTAATTTAATCCTGATACTTTTCAAAAAAAAGGAAGTAACAAAACTTAATGGCTGAAATCCCATTAGGCAACTACATAAATGGTGTAACTTTAGAGGTGGACTGTCGTAGATTAAGAAATCTCATTAGGCAATACCTATTCCATGCTGAGCTGCACAACTCAGTATGCAATGGATAAAAGCTAAGGAGATTTCTTAACCTGCAGCAATTCATTTTCAAAAGATACATCATTTGCATAACTCCTCAAGAGGATTTCAGCCCCTGAGCAGCAAGTACTGAAAAGCGCTGCAAGAGGAAGGAAGGAAGGAAGGAGGGGGGGGAATCTACTGATAGTTTACAGATGAAATACTCCACCCCTCCAAAAGTATCATTTTTTTTCCTGGTCCCAACAAAAACTGCCCATCCTGACACTAGAATCTACCTTGGGTCCCTATGGGGAGAAAGCTGGCATATAAATAAAATAAAATAAAATAAAATAAAATAAAATAAAATAAAATAATACTATGTCACAGCCATTGTTTTATCACCATTTGTTATTATGCATTAACAGGGACTCTGGAACCACCTTCAGAATCCATTTTCTAGGTATTTCCATTCCTTCTAGAGTCACAATGTCATACCTCTCAGATTACACAGCTTCACAGAAATTAAATTACATTTGTTTTTTGTTTTTAAAGCAAAAACAAAACAGAAATAAAAGCCACGTGACACCTTTAAGATTAACAAGTGTATTTCAGTGTCCACTTTTGTAGATAATAAACAATTCCCTTCTTCATCCATGACATGATTATAATTTCATTTTTGATGAAACGAACTCCTACGGCTACCCTGCTCACAAAAATATTGATTTTTTTTACCTGTATATCCCTCCTTTTGTTAAAGGAGTTCAGCCTGGCATATATGGTTCTCTTTCACCTTATCCCCACAATGACCCTGCAAGCTGGTCAGGCTGAGACAGGATAAGTGCCTAAGTTTCCCAAGCTGATTTTGCTGCTGAGAATTGAACCCGCACCTAAATTGTAATTCAGTTCTCTAATCACACCACACTGGTTGCTACGTGGGAAAGCAAGGCTAAAATATTTAGAAGTACTTTCAGTGCTTGTGTCTCAGAAGCCAGAAGTCATACTTCAAGTTGCTCTAAGGACATTGTTCTCATGGCTCAGTGGTAGACCATATTCTTTATATGGACAGAAGATCGAAGGTTCAGCCACTAGCATCTCTGGGGAAAAACCTGTCTGGAGAGCCACTGACAGCCAGGGTTTATCAACACTGGGCTAGATTCTGACTCAGTATAAGGCATCTTCCTGTCTCCCAGTGTTAGTTAGGACCTGGTAAACATCACAGTGAAGAGCACACATGGAGAACTCCTTTTGAAAGAGAAAACATGTTAATCAATTGCAGCAAAAACATGACTGCTTAAAGGCTAACATTTTGTTTGTAGCATGAATGTTGGTGGACTATAGTCTACTTTATGAGGTATCTGGTATCACAAAGTGCTCAGTAATTAATGGAAAGTGTATTATCCCACCTGAGTCATACATGTTCAACTTAACCATGTTCCTTACATATTGTCTTGATTAATTCTTTGTCCATGTGTGTAGGTCCTTCACACCTCCAATCACAGTCATAAAACCAGTAAAAACCCCATTACATAGAACTGGAAGTTGTGGCTAACTAGAGGCATCCTGGTTAGCTCAAGGTACAGAAAGAAGAGCAGAGGAGGATGTGAACACTAGCAAAAATCCTATTAGTATCTTGGTTTATTCATCTGAGGTACGGTTGTCCAAAATGGGTCACAAAGTAGCTTCAGGTGAGCCACTATTTCTCAGATCAAACATGTTGATAATGTATGTTACGGTAATTGCTTTGACAAAAAGTGCTATATACATTCTAAGTGTTAGAGCTGAAATAATTTTGCTTCTGAATGCAGTGGCAAAACATTTATTGGCTAAAATCCTCAGAACATTTGATATCATGAAGGCATGTTTTACAGCATTGAATAAGAGAATTTTGTTGCTATTTACATCAGGAAAGATGGCCAGCTTTCATAAGTGGATCCTAATGGGAAATACTAAAGAACATGAGAAGAAATTGAGGAAAAGAGAATAATACTGTGGAGTGGGGAAGAAAGACTGGGAAAATTATGGATGTGGGCAGAGGGGAGGATTTGAAGGTCAGGAAGAATTTATTTACATACAAACAAGGGAAAGTTTTGAGTTCTCCAGAATTCTTCATTCGGCTTTGATGGCATAAAATATAGAGACAGGGGATAAAAGTAAGACAGATTTGCTGAAACTGTATCTCCATTTTTCCTTCTTACAAGATTTTTATTTTAAAGGGTTCTTGAACTTTTTGCTTCCTTACCATTTCCACCCAGTTTTTTACTTCCCAAGTTCAAAGAGTTCTGGAATTCTAGTGTTTCAACATCAGTGTGATTAACTTGGACATAGGAGACCGGGGTGCAAATCCCTGCTCAGCTATGGAAATTCACAGAATGAAGGGAGTGATAAACCACTTCTTGAACAACTCACATACTTCAAACCTCTATTAGGGTTGCCTTAAGGTAGAAGCAACTTGGTGGCAAATAACATCAACAACACAATATTGATGTATGACTAAATCTATAAACATCCTTCACTTCAGGCATCTTTGGTGTGTTTAACTCTACCTTCATGCAGAATAACAAACAAAATTCAAGGGCAATGTGTAAGGGCAGTTCTCCTACTCCCAAGCCACTACCAGTCCAAGGGGACGTCAGTCTACACATACATGTCTTACTTTCACAAACAAGATACAATTTTTCATCATTGCATGCTATAGCCTAAATCCAATTGGTACTTCTAACTACAGTGGTGCCTCGCATTACAACGTTAATTCGTTCCAGCAAAATCGCTGTAGAACGAAATCGTTGTAATGCGAAAATAAAAAGCCCATTGAAACGCATTGAAACCCCTTCAATGCATTCCAATGGGATGGAAACTCACCGTCCAGTGAAGATCCTCCATAGGGTGGCCATTCTCTGTGCCTGTGCAGCAAGGAATGCGTCCCAGAAAACAGCAGGGAGCCATTTTGAAACCGCCAATCAGCTGTCCAAAAATCATTGTTTTGCGAAGAATCGGTTCCCGAAGCAGGGAACCGATCATCGCAAAGTGAAAAACCCCTATTCAGACCATCGTTTTGCAATTGCAAAAACATCGTCGTAATGCGGTTTCATCGTAATGCAAGGCAATCGTAAAGCGGGGCACAACTGTATGTTTGAATCTATGTATGCCACAGAAGTGTTGAGCTATCAAAGTTTCACTGATTCAGTATGCTTACTCTAGTTGGAAATAATTGGATTTAGCTGCAGGATCCCATTTCTGATCTCCTTACTTTGTGACTATTAAAATCAATAAAATTAAACATGTATGTGCTTGGACTCTATCTGCACACACTTTAGTGTATCTTAGGAGAGGACAAGCGTCATAAGGTGCTCATACATAGCACCTACAAAGATTGCCCATATTTGAATAGGGAATGTTCAATTTGAGCTGATTTGGAGCTGAATGGTTCAATCCAACATATGCTAACATGGAAAAAATTCCACAGAATTCTGTGGGACTTCATTAAGCACAGACAAGGATATACCATATATGCATTGTGCTTTCTAATTGCACTGCACTGCATCCCGCTACATTTCATGATATTTTTCTCATTAGGTATTTATAGGAAAACAACATAAATCCCTTCAAAGGCATAGCTCAGGACCGATTTAGCCCATGAGCTGTTCTAAACAGTTTTACATGGGTCAATCACCTACATTTTTATCTTTTAAACTAATCATTTTTATTAATTTGTTTCCATGGGTTGTGAATTATTTATTTATTTATTTATTTATTTGTTTGTTTGTTTGTTTGTTTATATCCCGCCCATCTGATATATTCTACCACTCTGGGCGGCTGATGATGGTGTTGCTTACACTGGTGGGAGAGAACAATTTTTTGTCTCTTCTAGAGACCATACTCCAGCATGAGGAGGAGGGGCAGGATTGGGTCTCAATCATCCTAGAGTGCAGGACACGCAAGAAGGGCCTCTCTGTGAGGTGCACAGCTGCCTGGATGGGGCTTCTTTGTTCGCCTGGCCAGAGGGGATGGATGCAAGCTAGCTGCGTCACATCAGACAAGCACATCAGGCCGAGGGAGCCTTTAAGGAGGCTGCCCAGGCCTGCCTCGCCCTCTCTCAATGGTGGCATCTGCTCACCTGCCCACCCTGTGGTAAGAGTGAGATTAGCTGTTTGCTGAGGGGTCAAATGTGAATTTTTGGCTCACACCCCAATTGGCCCTGGCTGCGAGTGAATTTTCGCCCATCCCAGTCTTATTTGCGAGGGCAATTGAGGCAGTCAGTGGTAGGTTAGCTCTACAATTAAGTAACAAGGGCAAGGTGGTGCAAAAAGGAACAAGTGCAGGTGAGTTCCAAAAAGGAGGCAACCCTCTTCTCAGAATGACATTAGCAGATATTTGGATGAGGGGAGGGTAAGCAGGGGACCCCGGTGGATGCTGGACACTTAGGGCCAGGAGGATCACCTTGGGGTACTCCTGCTATTGGAGGACCAAAAGCATGCTGTTTAGTAGGACAGCATGCTTTTGGAACAGGAACTCCCTAGGGTATGGTCTGGACTGGAAGGGCAAGGCGGACTCCAGTTGCAGACCTGTTTACACTACGGTAGGCCCCCTTGTGAAAGGAAAAGTTAAAAGTTAAATGAGTTTAAAAAGTTGTGGCCCTAATTAACCAATACACTGTAAGTCATCTTGTTATTCTGTGCTGGGCAGGCACTGGGCTCAAGTTACAGGAAGCCAGATTTCAACTGACTATCAGGAGAAACTTCCTAACTGTTACATCAGTAAGACAGTGGGATCAATTACCTTGAGATGTGGTGAGTGCTCCAACACTGGAAGCATTCAAGAGAAATGTAGGCAACCACCTGGCAGATATCCTTTGACTTGTATTCCTGCATCAAGCATGGGATTGGACTTGATGGCCTTATAGGCTCCTTCCAAATTCAATATTCTATGATTCTATAATTTCATGTACCCATAAAAATACTGAGGTCAGGAAAAATTTCCAAAGTCCATTTTCTAGCTGTACCAAAAGTAGAAAGAAATTTTAGTCTCACTGGTGCTGTGCTGAATCTAGGCTGTTGCCTGTAAAATACTTTAGGAACTTGATATTGTTGTGATATAGATACAGGCCAGTGTAGTTTAATGGACAGAGGGTTGGATAAGAACTCTAGAGATTTGGGTTCCAATCCCTGCTTGGACATAGAAGCTCAGAGGAAGTGGCCTTTTTAAGCTACGCCTTGAACATCTCATGTACTTTGAAAACACTAAGGATTGCTGTAAGGCAGAAGCTGTAACAGTAATATAAATATGCACATAGAAATATACATTGCAAACATCATTTTTTTAAAAATGCTGTGGAACTGCAGAGTACTTATTTCAACCTATGGGTAGGCAATATGAGATCTGCATCAATACTGGCAGTTGCCGCAACCATTGGCCACAATGTCTAGGGAAGACGGAAGCTGTAGTCCAGTACATTGTGAGTTTACCACACAGCAGATGGCTGGTGCATTGTATCAAGATGGCCCTGGTAGACAGCTATGACACATAGGTTAACAGAGTTTGATGATTCCATTTCTATCCCACCCAATAGACATTACTCTAAATATCTGACATCTTTTAACCAGGAACAAAAGAACAACTATCCTTTTCCAAGCATCTATATCAATCTAGAAGATATATCTAGTACCAGAAATTGTCTGATACAAGCTCTTTGCCAAATTATAGAGGGCTATAGTAACAAAACCAAAGGTATTGTGCATGTCTAACACGGAGATGCAGTTCAAAATTTCACTGAAATATGAAACTCAAACGTCCACTGCCTTATTGGGATATACATGCAAATGATAAATAATAAAAATAAATAACATTCTGGGTTAAGTAATACTTTTACTGGGTCACTGTTATGTGTGACCAAGTCACATTTGCTTTATGGTGGCTCCCATCATTGGGTCTTAAGTTGATCAGTCACTATCCTGTTCACACACAGGCAGAGCTTTAGACACATTCTTCCTTTTGGACCACCATGTCCCATATCTGTCCTATCCGACTGCCAGAGTTATCCAGCTATTTGTGCAACAGAGAGTCGCGTGAATGGAAAAGCACAACAAAGTATATTGCTTGTTATGATTAACTTAAATTCCAGTGGTGTAAACTGGATTGGTTCAAGTATGATTCCAATCATGAATTTAGTTTGCTGAAAAGCAATTAATTAGATGTAATTATTTTGTGGGTCAGACTGTAATGACTGGTCATTTATACTGCACTTTCAGGGTAGTTGTTAACATCACTGAATGTAAACTGAACGTTCTGGTTTACAAGTAATCTTACATATAATTTTAATATAGATGTGTATAAAAGTATTTAAGTACCTTAATTTGTACTGTTTAGCATTTAAGAGCGCTTCCACCATGACTATTATGATCAATGTTCTGGTTCATTAGCAAACAAATCCTCAAGACAGATAAAATTATTTAAAAATAAAACTCATTATCCACTCAAATTTATATCAAGTTGCAATGTTAACACATTAATCATTTTAGTAACATCCCTGATTTAAGAGCTCTGGGTCTGCAAAATATGTTTCTAACCTTATGATTTTTGTGATACTGGACAAGATAACTTTATACTCCAATAATTATTACAATGTTTTGTCTTCCTTATTTTTAAACATGCAGTTTCCCTCCCCCAACATTGTTAAATATTGAATGACTTATTTTAAACCGTATCAGAATTTTAAAAGGAAAAATCTATTCACACATGAACACGTTTGGTAAAAGCTGTGATTTTTCTGCTTAACTTGACATGATTGTAAGATTCAGCTAAAAGGAGGTCAACCAACCTGTTCTAAAATATAAAAGTATATCAATTAAAACTTAAACAAAATATTATTTGTAATATCATAGTTATTTTTGTTTAAGAGATCAATTCCATGTCCATCACAATAGATAGAATAAAGTAAATAACTAATTTTAAAATGGTTTGTGACCTGGACATATATTTTACAAGTCTTGAAAGATGTTCCAGAATTCCATACAGACAATAAACTAATTTATTTTCATCAGTGTGGTGTTTGTTAGATACCAATATTATTTTATGACCTGAACAGCCAACACAAAGCAGTATAATTTTATTTAAAAGCAACATTTGTTTCTAACATTTAAATAAGATGTCAGATTTTTATTTTAATATATACAAAGATCTCTTACTTAAAGAGAGTGCCATATGTTTCACTATTCAGGATACTGCACTCTAGCGCCCCTCCCCTCTATATTGGTGTGCAATGTTTTTCTATTTTTTAAAAACTTTATGGAATAGTAAAAATCTGGAACATTTACCCATGCATGTCAAAATTTTGCCTGTATATAATGCACATTCTCATTAATGCTTTCCACTCATTCGAGACTTAGGAAAAGAGTGTCCAAAAGTACCATATTTAGCTTCTATCTGAAATTCTCCCGAGCTGTCAATTTAGGTGTTAAAGAGACCATTTGTAAAGCTTGGCTGGGAACTGCCATTATTGACTGGAATGTGTGTTTATCATTACATTCAATGATGAAAGTGGAACATGTAGCATATGAATAAATGTCAGCAGATGTTTCTTTTAAATGGCCTGAATTCAACCTCCTGTTGTTTGTCTTGAATACAAATATTATAAAAGGGAAAAAGGCAGAAAAATTTATGACATAAGTGCAAGGATAGTTATTTTAAAAAAACACAAAAATAATTATCAGAGTCAGTAGAGAGTGAGGAAAGTTTAATTAATAGGAATAATCAGGCGTTGTTACCGCTTAATTAGAAAATTAGAGGAAAAAACAGGACAGCAGTTCGCTATAGCCCAGAAACCTACAATCCTCACTCTGCAAGAACTGGGAAGGGTCGGCAAGGTTTGTTACCAAAATTGAAGCCTCCAATAAAGTTGTATTTTTACAGTTTTTACTTTTTGTTGAAAAAAGCCCAAACAAACAAAAATAATCCCAAGAAACAGGTGGTGATAGAAGAAGGGCTAGGACACCCCCCGCAGTTGGAATGTTCTCAGCCGCTTGGATGGAATAATTCCTTTCAGAAATTCTCACACTTCATGGGGCCCTTCAAAGATGTTCAGTAACTCAAGCACCAAATGTTTGCTACGCATGAGAAACACAGCAGAAAAAGGCAAGAAATTATTGGAAAAAGGAATTGCAGGGGTCTTCTTTAGATCATGGATTTAAAATATACTTAACATCTTCCCACTCTCCTACCACCAATGTTGTTCTTCTCTTGCCTCAATATTCAGGAAAATGCCCTATTTCATTCTGAGATTTTTTTGGGGGGGGGGGGTTGGCCTTGTTCTCCAATTGGAAGATTGCAGAATGTACCAAGAAATAGAATGTTCCACTTAACGACCAAATATGAAGGATAAGGCAATACACTAACAGTACAGTTCAAGTGTGAGCCACTTCTGGGAGTGTGAGTCATATTGACCACTCCGCTCCCAAATTTTGGTCAGGGAGTGGCAGTGCCCCCCTCCAAAAAAGGAAGGTAGGAAGGAAAATTTTAAAAAGAGACACTTTTCCTTTTAACCAGCTGTGATTCCAAAATTTTGCTAACAGTGACCCATTTGTTGCCAGGGACTTCAAAAGCAGAGGTGGGGACACATGGGTTTGGTGAAGCACAATCAGGTATGCATATCTTATTCCAAAGTGAAAGAGGATTTCTTCCTGCAGGCCATAAAACCTGCTGCACATTTACAGTTAGCAAAGAAGCCAATTGGATTTCTTTTCGAACACATAGTTTGAGGATCACATCATCACCTTTGGTTGTAAATAGAGATGGGCACAAACCACTGATTTGGTGGTTCGTGCCCACTCAGCCATCATCCCAACAGGTGTTCTGCAGTTCTAGCACAGTCCCGATCCCTGCCTCCCCAGCGAGTGCTCAGTCACAGGCAGTACCTAGAGGAGGCAGGGCAGGGAAGCAGGCATTGCTTCTGAGTAGGCACCCACTGGAGGAGGTGGGGCTCAGAACCACATTGGAACCATGGAATATATGTTGGGCCAATGGCCAAACTGGCACAAACCACTTAGTTCATGCCCATCTCTAGGTGAAAGCAAGAACATGGAGCTTACTTCCAGGGAATCCGTGTTTCCAAGTCACTACAGTTAGGATTGATGCTCTGATGTTTCTTCTTGTTAAGATATATTACAATGCGAAGCTAATAAAAACTAAAAGAGAAAAAGCAATATGCCCTTTGGAGAAACAGGTTAAAATGGAATGAAAACTGGAAATAAAGGAGATCATACATCATGCTTGGAAGTAACAAGTTAGAATAACAAAGTTATGTTCAGTCTAAATGAGTTGCTTTTCTTTTTCTCTCTCTTTTCTTTCTCTTCCTTCATCTCCACTCCACTACCTGTGGAAGCCCATATATACTTGATTCATGGAGAGTCCCTTGCTCAGTGATAGAGCAGAAAGTCCCAGGTCAATTCCCATCACCTTCAGTTCTCCCTAAGGAGGTGTTCCAGGGAAGGTTTCTGCCTGAAAGCCCCTACAGGTCAGGTTTATAGTCCTGGGCTACAGGGGACCAATTCATATAAAGTTGAATGTTTAGGAACACCTTTGTACATGCTATAACATGTTCTTAAAAACAATGTTGAGAAATAGCTAGTAAAATTACATGTCATACCAATAAAATAACTTTATTTCTACTTACTATTATTTTATTATTTATTTTATTTATATCCCGCCTATCTAGCCAACTCAGGACCACTCTAGGCGGCTGCTATGTTCTGTCACATTTCAAAAGGTGGAATCAAAGAATCATAGAACAGTGAAGTTGGAAGGGGCCTATAAGGCCATTAAGGCCAATGCCCTGCTCAATGCAAGAATAGAAATCAAAGGATATCTACCAGGTGGTTGTCTAAGTTTCTGTTCAGTGCCTCCGGTGTTGGAGCACTCACCACTTCCGGAGGTAATTGGTTCCATTTTCTTACTGTTCTAACTTTAGAAGAGGAAGCCATGTTAGTCTGTGGAAGCACGTCAAGCAAAATCAAAAGAAAAACTAAAAAGACAAAATATAAGAAGGTTGTCGCACCTTAAATACTATTATATTTTAATGTAAGCTTTCATGGAACTTTGCCCACTTCTTCAGACACATCAGGTAGAGTACAGAGATCACAATTTAAGGAACAGTTGTGTATGGTTGCATTTCACACCCACAATTATTTTTAATCAGAAGTCTGGTTCTGTAAACATTCCAACAAGAGACATAAAACAAGGCAAACTTTTAAAAAATAATGTTGTGGTACTTGAAGATGAAGGTAATTAAAGTGACTAGAAGTTAGAATTCAGGTATTAATTAAGTTAGGAGGGAGAAGATGGAGGAGTTAGAAAAAAGGATAGATTCCAAGACAGAAGTTTGGGGGCTAGGAGGAATGGAAGTTATAAACAGCCCTCATGGAAAGTTAGATCTTTGTTTTGTTTTATAAGTGTGCAATTTTTTTTGCTAATATTCAAAAACCCGTTTCTTGATTTTGTAATTCCTTTTTATTCCTGACATTTAGCCTAGTCTTATTGTTTAATTTGGCTTTTATTTTATTTTTATTCTTTTTTTAAAGACATTTAAAATATTTTTGTCTGGAGATTATTTTAGAGGAACCCAGATTCTGAGTCTAGCTCTTGCCATTCAGATCAGACTATTGAGAAGGTTTTGAGAACAGATTGAAAGTCATTTCTGTACACAGAGAGAGCAATACAGAAGGGACATGGTGTCAGCAATGCAGATGTGGTATTTTTAAAACATCAACACCTCTCTGGAGCTTAGTGGAGTAGAACCCTTGCCTCTGGTCACAAAAAAAGATGCAAACACCCCATCTAATGCTTCTGATTCATGAAAATCCATGAAACAAGGCAGCAGCTATTGTAATTTTGCACAATTTGTGTTATTCCTGCAAAAATAGTTTTTGTAGATGTGAAAAATCTGTTGATATGAACAGAATATATTTATGGCTAATGCAGAGAGGCTGGCAAGGAGAGATCTTCTTTGGTCTGCGGACATCTTTCTCTCTGCAGGTAGACATCAAAAATTTTTAGGTCCTATGATTCTCACAGGATTGGAGTTCAGCATAGGCATGAGGAAACTGATTGGTTTTGCTTTCTTCTACATTCAGTGTAACAATATTGCAAGTAATGAACCTTGAAAGTGTTGATTACAAAGACATCCTGTTCATAGCTAGAGTGACAAATCATCTTCCAGCTAAGTTTATATCTGTCCTCGAAATGAAAAGATACTGAATTGAGAAGTGACTTGTTTGTTTGAAGTTGGCTTCTGATACTGAGGCCAGAGTAAGTGACCTTCATCTGTACCCAAGATGACAATCAGAATGATGGTTTAACCAAATAAAAGAAAACCGGGTCCCCTAGCACAGCTGGTTTGGAAGAGGAGAGGAAGAAGAAACAGATTCCTACAAATAAATTACAGAGTGGTGTTATCCAGAATTGAGAAAAGGTTTTGAGTTTTTTGGACCATAGATTCTAGAAGTTCTCAATTCTAGGAACTGCAGTCTAAAAAAGTAAGTTTGCTTTGGCTTCATTTTTGAAGGAAGTATATGTCTTCCACATAAAACTGCCTTATTGTATTACTTTTTTCACAAAGCAGAATCATAGAATCATAGACTCATAGCATAATTGAGTTGGGAGGGGCCAATAAGACCATTGAGTCCAACTTCTTGATTAGCACTTTCTCACTGATTTTATTTCATCCTCTAACTTGTTGCAAACACATGTTTCAATGAAAATATCAAACAACCAAAATATGGCTTAAATTCTTCTCTCTCTCTCTCCTTCTGACTTATAATATGTCTTTTGTTGAAAATTTTAGTACCTTGTTATTCTTCTTCCTCTTGCTCCTCTCATATGTGTTTCCATGAGTCATTAACTGCTACAGGAACAATAAATAGCTTCATAGAATTTCGTTTATACTTGGTTCAGAGCAGATACACAAAAGGGCTAAATTGTGAAGACTGTTTTCTCTTGAATAATGCCATTTATTTATTTATTTATTTATTTATTTATTTAATTTATATCCCGCCTATCTAGTCGCGGTGGACTACTCTAGGCGGCCATATGACAAACTACAAAAAAAAGATTTTTTAAAAAGATAATTACTACAAAATCAGTGTCTCCTGCAAACAATAAAATGTAAGGAAGCCACAGGAGGGTGGAAATAAAGAGAAGTGTTTTTTTTATTATTATATCAAGAAATATATTACGACTTTTTTCATATCATCTCTGTAAAGGCCAAATTTTTATTTCTGCACTGTTTCTTAATCCAGTGATAGCACTCATCTTTTCCCAAGAAAGACATATGACGTCTTTTAGGACATTTTGATCTCAAGGGGGAAAATGTTTTCCTTCTTTCCTTTGCTTATTTTCCTTGCCCTTGCTATCTCCTTCCCCGCCCTCCCCCTTACCTACTCTCATGTCAAACAAACCATCTGACACATTGCAAGATCCTCTTGCCCACTTAGGGGTCTATTCTTCCTTAAACATAACTGCCCTTGAGGCTGCAGAGTTACACATGCACCCTGATGGCAGAATGGATCCCTTAATCCTGCTTGGCAGGATTCCCTTGCTAAACTGTGGCCCCAAGCAGGCATGTATAGTGTTTGGTGACCTTTTGCACTAGGTCAATCAATCCATTGTGGACTAAAGTAAAACTTCCTTTTCTTGGCATGCAGCATGGCAGAGGTCCATCTGGGATTCTTTGAAGTATATCATCTGATGTCTACAATGCAGAAAATCTACTTGAGCAGCAGTAATACACGGTTCGGGACAGACATACAACCTTGTGCCCATTTTAACTTGGACTGGCATTTGGTCTGACTTGGTTGGTTTGGGTTTATGTGTGTGTCTGTTTCTTGTTTTTATTACTTACTTACTCATTGAGAGTTCCTCACAGAGGTTCCAAGGAATTATATGATTCAGGGTTTTCTAATATGTCCCAGTAGTAAATACTGCCCCACAACCTGCAACTTATTGACATCACTAAAGAAGACTATGATGCTTCCTTCAGTTAGTATTAGGTTGCTCTACCTCATCTTTCATAGGTCAAAGTGGTGTAGGAAAAAGCACAACCTGATGACAAAAGCAATTCCTTTCAATGAATTTCAGTCCTTTGAGGCTCTGGAGGGGAGGGATTTGTGTGTTTAACCCGCTATTCATGATAATGGGGATTACTTAGTTCTGCCATCCGGCACTAATAGGGGACTAGACTCTAAGTGATTTACAAGTCAACAATCAATTCCAAATACTTATCATACATATTTTTTTTAAACGTTCAAGTAACACCTTATTTGACCAAACATTCCTAAAAATAAATATCCCATGGTTCTTTAAAAATATGCTGTGAAACCTACCTTTGTAAAGTGCAACAGTAGCTGCAAAAAAGGGGGCAGAAAGCATACTTAATTGGTGGGTGTGCATATTTGTTTGGACGGAGAAGGTATAGAGATGGAAAACTCAGGGAAACATGCTGCAAACTGCCTGGGCTATGGAAGGAATTCTGTAAACAAAGGGGAAGGAGAAGAACCATAGGAAGAAGCAATAGAAGGAAAATAACAATGGCTTCAGTAGAAGAATTCTGGGAATGTGCCAGGAAGCTTGGGATAAAATGCTGAAAGTAAAAAAAGAAACCTAATTCCTTTCTTCCTAGTTTCACACAGGGAGAGAGATCCCTCCTCACATACAGAACTGCTCAGTAGGGGCAACAAGTATTTGGGGTCTACTCTCACAGAGTCAGGTCAAAAGGATAAGCTTGGAGTGGCTGTAACAAAAATATAAAGCAGCACAATTAAACCTAATTAGCACATTCAAACCTACATTCCTTAAAATAATTTCTTAAATGCTGCACTATGAGATTAGAAACAACAAAACATTCACCGTGTGCCTTCAATGTATCCTGTTAGTCAACGGGCAGGCAGATTTTCAAAGATATTCAAATATTATAAGTTAATACAATAGTACGTACGCAGTTGAACCAGTACAAACTGCCCCAGAAGGACCAAATGTGTAGAACACATTATATTATGAATCATTAAAAATAGACATATAGTTGGGCATTCTGGAAAAAATACTGCAGCTGGTGCAACATAACCCTAGAATTTTCCTTGCTAGCTTGATCGGATATAATAATGTAAAGAGAAAAAATAAATAAACACAATTCAATATAAATCTACTCCAGCATAAGTCCTATTGAATTTAGTGGAAGTCACTCAAAAGTCAGGGGATAGATGATTATGGGAAAACTGTATTTTTTTTAAAAAAAAAATTCACTTGGTATATTCTCGAAGGCTTTCACAGCCGGGATCTGATGGTTGTTGTGGGTTTTTTGGGCTCTTTGGCCATGTTCTAAAGGTTGTTCTTCCTGATGTTTTGCCAGTCTCTGTGGCCAGCATCTTCTTGTTGACCACCCAACAAAAAGCAACAGAGCATGGACAGAGTTCCTACTCCTGTTCCTCTGAAGATGCCAGCTACAGAGACTGGTGAAACGTCAGGAAGAACAATCTTCAGAACACGGCCAAAGAGCCCGAAAAACCCACAACAACCATTCACTTGGTATATTACACATAAATTATGCAAATTTACTAAGAGCCTCATGGTGCTGTGGTTAAACTGCAGCACGGCAGTGAAAATCCTGTTCGCAACCTAGTTTGATCTTTAGTGAGCTGGAGGTTGACTCAGCCTTCCATCCTTCTGAGGCCAGTAAATTGAGTACCCACCTCACTGGGGGGGGGGGGGGAGGCAATGTGTAGCATGCATAATTAAATTGTAAACCATCCGGAAAGTGCTTTAAGAGCTATGGAGCAGTATATAAGCAGCATGCTTAGCTTTCTGCCTTGCTTAAATTATCTTTTCTCCTTAGTCTTCTTTATGTGAATAAGGAAAGTGTGCAGAAACATAGGGATGCAGAGAGATGCACACTCTTGCGTGCATCACAAGAATGTGCACAGACCTGGGAGTCAAATTTGCGCTGTTGATTCTTGTGCATCAGTCATTTATACAAGAGCCCAATTCATGAATTTTGTAATGTTGTTTTCAAAAAGCTCATCTGAAGACCAACTAACACTAACCTCTTCTCGAACAAAGAGGAATGGCATGAAGACAAACCATGTAGGAAGGCTCTTCACATGATCCGGACCCCTGATCTTTCGTATTTGGTGGAAGTGGCCACCTCCAGACCATTGGCCTCCATGCAGATAAAGTTTAGGGGTGATGATAACAGAGGGTGGCAAGGGTTAGCATACTCCCTTCCTCACATGTTACTCAATTTTACTCTTATCAAAGACATTTAACTAGGATTCCTTGGCTCACATCATGCAAACATTTGCAGAATTACTTCAAATAGGAGATGAAAGTTGACACCCTAATATTTCTATGAAACATGTTACTTGGGTTACCACATCAGCGTTTCAGGAATACGAAAGTCTTTGGAAGTTGTTCAGGTTCATTTTTCAGACTGAAAAGTATTAACTTCAGAGAGACTGAAACTATAACAGCATCTGCCATCAATGTATTCGTGAAGGCTTTCACGGTCGGGATCTAATGGTTGTTGTGGGTTTTTCGGGCTCTTTGGCCGTGTCCTAAAGGTTGTTCTTCCTAACGTTTCACCAGTCTCTGTGGCCGGCATCTTCAGAGGACAGACCAGAGCACAGAGTCAATACTGATACAAATTTTTCCAGTTTCCTTTGTCATGATGGCATGATCCCATGAAGCTGATCAGGTTCACCTCTTTGTTGCCCTCACTAAGAGTGGTTTTTTTCCCCATTTTGGTTGAGGATAATTTAAAGGAAAGGCTAATCAGGGATTCTTGCTGACCAGTTAGGGATCCAAAATGAACATGTTTCCATCAGTTTCACAATATTGCCAGTACAATCACCGAAAGAGGAATACCTCTTTCCATGCTGCTGATTATTTTTGCAAAATAGCTGCCTTTCATTTTCATTTATCATTACTGCAGAAAGCTATTCACCACCACCCCCAGTGGCAATGTGAGAAACATGCTTAATGTCTGAGAGGAATCCATTCCACTAGAACAGTAGTTCCCCACCTTAGGGCCACAAATGTTCTTAGACTAATACTCCCAGAAGCCTTCATCACCAGCTGTGCTGGTCAGGATTTTTCAGAGTTGTAGTCAAAGAGAACCTGGGGACTCAAGGTAGGGAACCACTGCACTAGAACATTCCTTAAACTAAAGGACAATCCAAAATTTTGTATCCAATGAAATATACATTTGCAAAAATTCAGCTAGTTACTGAGTAAAACAGCCCAACACTTTGTTTATATATACACAATGAAACACCTTGTCTCACACAGGCATTTAAGCTTGTGTTGTTCTGTGCCTTCAAGTCAGTACTGACTTCTCCCAAGCATAACATGGCTTCCAAGGTAAGTGAAATATTTAAGGAGTAGGTTTATCATCCACACCCTCACTGAATTACCATGGTTGAACTGGAATTTGAACCCAGGCCTAATGGACATGTGCACTGCCTTTGGTTGTTTGTTTAGTCTTTAAGTCATGTCTGACTCTTGGTGACCCCATGGACCACAGCACACCAGGCCCTCCTGTCTTCCACTGCCTCCCAGAGTTGGGTCAAAGTCATGTTGGTTGCTTCCGTGACACTGTCCAACCATCTCGTCCTCTGCTGTCCCCTTCTCCTCTTGCGTTCACACTTTCCCAACTTCAGGGTTTTTTCCAGGGAGTCTTCTCATGAGATGGCCAAAGTATTGGAGCCTCAGCTTCAGGATCTGGCCTTCCAGTGAGCACTCAGGGTTGATTTCTTTCAAAATAGATAGGTTCGTTCACTTTGCAGTCCAGGGGACTCTCAAGAGTCTCTTCCAGCACCACAATTCCTTTTATGCCTTTGGACAAATGCATAAAAACAAATTAAACCTGGGATATTGTTGAAGTTCTGATGCCATCAGGGGGTGGAGCCTAGAGCCATTAATGGAATTGATGTCACACCCATGGACCCCTAATGCAAAATCCAACACTCAGATGCCATGATTAGAAGCAAGGAAAGACAATGAATTTGCCTTGCCTTTCTTGCTTCAGAGTCATGATTAGACCAACAGACTCTTGTTGCTGCAAGTGGCACTAGTTTCAGACTTCAGAAACAAGGAGTGTGGTGACAGAGAGAATGGAGGCAAATAGTGTGGAGAACGGCATTGCTCTTTTATGAAGGAATCAGAGAGAGCCATGCTTATTTCCTCTTCAAAGTCCCTCCCTCCCTTCCAAATGAAGTCACTGTGGGGTTTTTTCCTGGCATCTTGCAAAAAGAATGAGAACAATTAAAATAAAACCAAGCACCCAGTACTACAAATGAAGCCATTATGTCCTTTCTTTGCCATTCAGTGTATGACCTAGCCATTTGCATTTCCCGAGTTGGTGGAATGGAGTCTTCACAGAAAACTTGGAAACACACAAGTATAATTATAGATCCAGACAGGGATCAGGTTTAGAGCAGATTGGGTGGACCTTGCTTGGTGTGACCTTTATTCCGCTATCTAGCAGATCAGGAATGGGGAGTTCCGCATAGTCCCAATAAATATTGACTGAAATCCAGTATATGTTGCAACTAGAGTCCAGTAGGTATCCTTCAGTCCCAAGAGACTATGGTAACATGCTCTGTATGGAGGTCTTGGAACAGCGTCTAGTGTGGCTGAGAAGGCCAATTCGAGAGTGACAATCTCTTCCACATTGAAGACAAATACAATCTGTCCCCTGTCCAGCTCCCTGGTTTTGCTTGTTTCGGGACTGTCTCTTTGCCTCGGCCTGCTGTACAAGTGTCTCTTCAAATTGGGAGAGGACAAGATGCACCACCTGCCTCCAGGCTGAATGCTCAGATGTCAAGTTTTCCCATCTGTTGAGGTCCATTCCTAAGGCCTTCAGATCCCGCTTGCAGATGTCCTTGTATCGCAGCTGTGGTCTCCTTCTGGGGCAGTTTCCCTGCACTAATTCTCCATACAAGAGATCTTTTGGAATCCGACGATCAGCCATTCTCATGACATGCCCAAGCCAATGTAGACGTCACTGTTTCAGTAATGTATACATGCTAAAAATTCAAGCTTGTTCGAGGACTATGCTATTTGGAACTTTGTCCTGCCAGGTGATACCAAAAATGCATCGGAGACAATGCATATTGAAGGTGTTTAGCTTCCTCTCCTGCCGTGCACAGAGGGTCCAGGATTCGCTGCAGTACAGGAGTGTGCTCAGGACACAGGTTCTATAGTCCTCGATTTTGGTGTATGCCGTCAGCTTCTTATTAAGCCATACTCTCTTTGTGAATCTAGAGAACATGGTAGCTGCTTTGCCAATGCATTTATCCAGCTCGACATCTAGGGAAAGAGTGTCAGAGATTGTTGAGCCAAGGTACACAAATTCATGAACAACCTCCAATTCTTGCGTGGAGATAGTAATAGAGGGAGGTGAGTCCACGCCCTGGCCCATGACTTGTGTTTTCTTTAGCTGATTGTTAGTCCAAAGTCTTGGCAGGCCTTGCTAAAGCGATTCATGAGTTGTAGCAGGTCTTCAGCAGAGTGGGCAACAATGGCTGCATCATCGGCAAAGAGGAGGTCCCGCATACATTTCAGTTGGACTTTGGTCTTTGCTCTCAATCTAGAGAGATTAAAGAGCTTTCCATCTGATCTAATCTGGAGATAGACACCTTCTGTTGCAGTTCCAAAGGCGTGCTTCAGCATGACGGCAACTAGAGTAATCTCATTGAATTAGTGGAGATTATGTGAGTCAGTTCCTCCTTAGGTTCCATTAATTCAACAGCCCTATTCTACGAGATTTCTGCCAAAGTTAAAATATTTCTTGGTTCACTGCCAAAGGAAGCCTGCATTCCAACTATTCTACCTGTGAAGCTAGGGACATAAATTAACTTTTGACATAATTATTAATTATTATCATCTATTTAATTTGTGTCTTGCTTTCCTCTAAAAATGTGGACTTAAGTTGTCTTATATCTGAATAAGTACAACTAAAGGTAGTATACTATAAATATTAAAACATAAATCAGTTATCATATTTAAAAAATAGCCAGAATCATGTTAGTTAAAGCCTCTGGTTTACTTCTATTAGCATAAATTTCAGCAAGTTAATATCAATATACGTAAGTTAATGTCTGCATGAGATAACAAATGCCTATGCTGACTTCTTGTGATTTGCTAGCAAAAATTATTTCCATGGAGTTAACTTCAGTATAAATATGTAAATAGGATTCTAGCCATTATGATTAAAAGTAATTTTACACCACTTGGCTGAAAATAATATTTTTTTTAAAAAATAATTATTATTTATTTATATTTCTAAAGAATGAAAAGACAATCCACCATATTACAAATAATAACTACAAAGCTATTCCCCACAATTCTCCAAATCACATTTATACCATTCCCCGTCACCTTTTAAAGAAATATCGACCAACAATCTAAATTTTTTTTCAAACCACATGTCTCAAAGCTAAAAATAATAATTATAATGAACAATGTAATTGTTCAGTACATCATGCAGAGCCCCTGTTCTAAGCACCCAGACCTTAGTAACGAAGCAGTTTCTGAGGAATAATGAGAGTAAATGGTGTATCAGAAGATGGACATGGGGCAGATGACCAAGATGATTCACCCCACCAGAGAGCTGCACAGTCTTCATTCTGCTAAGAACATCCTCTCTCGTGTCCTGCTCAAGCTTGCCTTAGAAGACTAAGGGAAAAGAAGAAATAGCGTAGAGTAGACTATGTCTAGATGGGCGGCATATAAATAAATAAATAAATAAATAAATAAATAAATAAATAAATAAATAAATAAATAAATAAATAAATAAATAGCGGACCTCTGTACCTGAGAGATATGTAGCCACTGTTTCAAGAAATGATTAAGGGAAATAAAATCTACCACAGAGGCCTGGAATGCTAATTCTAAGCCTTTGTGAATTAAAAAGTGAAGGAAAAAGAATTTGTGGTATGCTCTTAGTAGGCAATAGAATATAATTAGCACATGCTTTCACACCCTTCTCCCTGCCCTCAGTAGTATATGCAAAATTACTGTTTTTCTGTATCAGCTCTTGTTTGAAGATGTAGGGAATATATTTTGTGTATAATAATAGATTTTTGCATTAATAATGAAAGCTGCCAATCATTTCCTTCTCCATTAAACAGTAGCAGTTGTGGAAGCACACTTGGTTAGCCAAAGGCCAATTTGGAAAAGGATATTTTTGTCATAGGGACAAATTGCTCCTGAGGGGGAGGGGGAGGTGGCACCCCTGTTGTTCTAGCAATACTGACATTGTCTGCCACTTCATGAATCTATGTTAGATAGTCAAGGTGGCTTGATTTTGCTCCAGTACATTGGTGCTCATGACAAGCTTTTCACCAGATCTCTAACATGTGTTAAATGCAGGTACTCATAAGCTGAAACAAACTGTTCACAGTGCCATACTTGTTTTCCATACAAACCTACGCACTGCCATTGCAGCCACCCACATATGGCTGGCTTGACAACTCACTTATGCAGCCAGCATCCTAATGAATCAAAAATTAGATTTCAGTCTCCCTCTCTCTCTCTCTCTTTTTTTCTCTCCAATGCACAAGTAAAGCTATGTATCTTTGGAAACGCTTCTGCCTGGTTTTATTAGCTTTAGACAGACATTGGTATTTGGTTCAGTTGTGTCAGTTGTATGTTACCTATACATTGAGCATCCTTCACTCAAAAAAAAGTCTATCTCTTCTGCTGTTCTTTGTAACAAAAACAAACATTACATAGCAAGTATTTAGCAAATCCGGCTAGTGTGCAAAAAAGAAAATGCAATAAAGTTGACAAATCTTCAGTAAACAAATTAGCTCGTAGGCACATTGTGGGCAATCACTACAGAATCTTGTTGACTACCTATGAAGGTATATAATTTAATGCTTCTAGATAATTCATGGGTAAAATACAAACCAGCTGACATTCCAGGGTAAATAATAAATAATACTCCTCTTGAACTGCTAGGTTTATAATTATGTGTAAATGTGAAACTGAAATAAGAAAACACAAACAATGCAGAGAGATAAAGAATATGTTGTAGTTTAAAATAATTTTAAGGAACTGGAGAGGAAATGGGCAAAGTTATGGAACCTAAGAAAGAGCTGCACCAATGTATAACCTAATGAATGTTGTGTAGAAGTGGCATAGAGTTTGGAAATCCTCCATTTTGCTCTAGGCCAGTGGTTCCCACCCTTGGGTCCCCAGATGTTCTTGGATTAAAAGTTCGAGAAGCCTTCACCATCATCTGTGCTGGCCAGGATTTCGGGGAGATGAAATCTTCAGGGAACCCAAGGCTGGGAACCACTGGTCTAGGCTTCCGGGACTGCTCTTTAGTACCTCAGGTACCTTTTACATCAATGGGAAATAAATAACAATTATTAATGATAAATTCACTTGGGAATATTAAATGGAGCATTTCCTTTGGGAATGAGCCCCCCCCCCAAGAGTATGGGTTTGAGGAAACTTAATCATACTTCCAGAAGAGCCAACAAAATCATTCATAACCATTATTTCAATAGGTCTTCAACACAATATGGGGCTAAATCTGGTTCTGACCTTATTTAAATGAGTAAGAATTAAAAATTATATTGTTGTGTTTAAAAATTTTTTTAAAACAACTATATAATTTAAAATTCTTAGAAAAAAACACACAAAAAACCTCCAAGAAACAAATTTCCCCCAATTTAATACTTTAGACTAAATGCCTCATGAAAAAAATGTTCCAGAGTCAAAGTTTAGCTGTTTCAAAAGGAGTGACATAATGTCCCACCCTACAAAGGACTATAAACACATGCAAAGGTCTACAGACATAATTTAGTCTTAAGAAGAGAAATGTGTTTATTTTTCTTCCTTCCACATATAAATTAATTGAAGATTTGATTACTCACAGTGGCTTAAATGGATCTTATTGTAGCTTTATAGGATTCAATAGAATCGCACAGCTTTGCATTCGTGGAAACATTTGTAGTTCTAATGACATCTATATACATGAATATACATCACTTTGCCATTAATTTGAAAAAATAATCACTTGGGACAAAGCTGGAAAAGTATTTAAGAGTGCAGATTAAGGAAAAACAAATGCTGTTTTCAACTTCAAGTGATGTTTGAGTTGGTTTGTTTTCACTATTAGCAGTGACAGTCCTTAAGTCTGCCTTCGGGACTACAGAGATGATGCCACCCTTAACTTATCACAGTTACCTTGCCCGATATATTTAAAAAACAGAGCCTATGGCAGAGATTTTCTACCTTTCATCACATGGGAGCATAAAGTGCAAGCTATTGATCCTCAAATTGCTAGGATTTCCTAAGAAGACTGCTTGTTTGTTCTGCCCTGTTGTCCCTGAAGTGGTTAAAGCTCTGTTTGTTTGTTTTGGTTCTGAATGGCTTTTAATGGATTAAACCTTAGAGCTTTCACCAAAGCTTCAACTGTTGATTAAAATACGGGGTGGGGAGAGGATCTGCCACTTAGAATTCTAACAAAAAAGAGCCCATGTACATGTAGCCTCTACTGGAACCCTTTCCTGCAGGATCTTAGTCACTGAAAGGAACAATTATTTTGTCTGTGCTTTTATTGAAATCTTAATTGTAACTTCTTTAAATTATTTGGCTAGCCGGTCTTATTTTATGTAGGTATAGAGACTGTTCCATCTTAAATAGGTGGAGAAGCAAATGTACATCAGTTTATACATCTTTCTTTAAAACTCTTAAGTAGTCAATTGAGGGGAAAAAAAACCTCTGGTCAAACACAATTAAAGTGCAGTTCTGGGCAGGTCTATTTAGAAGTTAGTTACACTGAAATCATTTGCCTTAATTTCCTTCAAGTGTCTGTTGGATGACAATGATAGGCAGACTCAACCAGGAAATCATTGATTATACATAGTGGGATTTACTTCTGAGCAAACAAATATAAGCTTGTGATATGGGCAATGGAGTGGGTGGGGGGAAATATATTTATTTATTTATTTATTTATTTATTTATTTATTTATTTTATTTTATTTATTTATTTATTGCATTTATATGCCGCCCATCTATACATACAGACAGCCTCCAGCGGATATCTCCTTAATCACTGCTCCACTGACATCTGAAGTTTCAGATATTCCAGCACTGCAACTCCCAGATGTTAAGTGAGGCTTTTGGGTATTGTAGAACAACACTATATGGGACCTTAAGTTTCAGAATGATTGACCTATGTCCATATCCAGTTCATGGTACTCCACAACTTCTCCTATATTTTCTATTACAATATTTTAAGTGAGCATATGTGTGAGTCACGTTTTTTCCCCCCGCCCTCTTATCTTGCATCCATTGGATGCAATATGTATACCAGAAAACATGGAGACTGGAAGAATGTAACGGGTTGGCTTTGGTCCCTTTGCAACCTTCCACCACAGAGAAATGTTCTCCCTCTCCCATAGGTACTACAGAAGAGAAAACCAGAGAGGGATTGCTTTGAGTACTAGGCATCAGTTGCTTTGTTTTCTTCTCAAAACTATTTATATCAGTGGTCTCAAACTCAATTTACCTGGGGGCCACTGGAGGCAGAGTCTGGGTGAGGCTGGGCCACATCAGATTTTCCGCCAAGTAGAGCAAGAGCCCGAGGAAGCCGCCTGGGAATTTCCTTAGCCTGGCTGGGGCTCCGAGGAGGGAAAGGAGGAGGGGCATGTGAGCCCTCGTCTCCAGCCTCGACCCCCTCCGGCTCCTTCTTCACTACTACCACCACCAGCAGGATGAAGAAGCGGAGAAGGGAGGGAGCGCCGGCGACTGCCTAGCGGGGGGGGAGGGCACGACATAAAATAAAAATAAAAAACTCACAGAATTCACCTTGCCAAAGGAGAAAAGCCCCCACTGGTACCAGTGAAATTAAACAGAATGGGGTGGGGCCCTCACAGGTGCGCGTGCAAACACACACACAAAAACACACACGGAGGTCTGGCAACCTTCCTCTGAGGGCCCCCCTCAAAAAAGTGTACTCAGCAGCAACAGCTACCCACACCAGAGGAGGAAACGTTACGAGGAGAGCCCAGGCAGCCTCCAGAGCCAAGCCAGCTGAAGCAGGACGAATAGGAGAAGGAGGAGGAGGAAGCACCGCCAAGCGCTGAGGCAGCCGCTGGCCGGGCTGGTGCTGGGAGTGCTGAGAGAGAGAGCCAGAGATCCACTTCCCTGGAAGAGGTAGTGGCGGCGGCAGCAGCTGTTGGCGGGCTGGAGGCGCTCTTTGAGGATGGGCCGGGAGTGAACTCCACTCTCAGGCATCTCACGGCAGTTGCTCGAACACTTGGGGTGGTAATTCGGTCACTCCTTAAAAAAACCTAACCTTGACCCAAGGCTGGTGGTTAACTACCGAACAGTGGTGAACTTCCCTTATTTGGGCAAACTGTTGGAGTGAGTTGTGGCCGGGCAACTCCAGGTGCTGTTGGATGAAATAGACTTTCTGGATCCATTTCAATCAGGTTTCAGGCCAGGCTTTGGTATGGAGACTGCCTTGGTCTCCCTGTACAATGACCTTTGCTGGGAGAGAGACAGGGGGAATGTGACCCTGTTGATACTCCTGGTCCTCTCAGAGGCTTTCGATACCATCAACCATGGTGTCCTTCTGGATAGGCTGGCTGGGTTGGGAGTTGAGGGTACTGCTTTACAGTGGTTCCGCTCCTTCCTGGATGACCATGACCAGAAAGTGGCACTGGGGGACAGTTGCTCTGCCCCAATGGCATTTATGTCATGGGGTTCCTCAGGGCTTGTTACTGTTCCCCATGCTGTTTAACATCTACATGGAACCACTGGGAGAGTTCATCAGGAGGTTTGGACTGAGGAATCAGCAATATGCTGACGATACTCAGCTCTACCTCTCGTTTTCCACCATTTCAGGTGAGATAGTTTCTGTGCTGAACTCGTGCCTGGACCTGATAATGGACTGGATGATTGAATAATAAATTGAAACTCAATCCAGACAAGACGGAAGTGCTGTTAGTGGGTGCCTTGCTGGAGAGGCTGGAGGGCCATTTCCCTGCCCTGAATGGGGTTAAAGTCCCCCTAAGGGACAGGGTCCGCAGCCTGGGGGTGCTCCTGGACCCCAGTCTAACTCAGGAAGCCCAGGTGGACTCAGTGGCCAGGAGCACCTTCATTCAGCTGAAATTATACCAGCTACGGCCCTACCTGGACGAATAGAGTCTCATGACAGTTATGCATGTACTGGTAACATCCTGTATAGATTACTGCAATGTGCTGTATGTGGGGCTACTTTTGAAGACGGTCTGACAACTGCAACTGGTTCAGAATTGAGCTGTGTAGCTGGTGAGTGGTGGGGCCGCTAGGAAACACATCAGGATGATTCTGTTCAAATTACATTGGCTACCAGTCACTGCCCGGGCCCAATTCAAAATGCTTATTTTGACATATAAAGCCTTAAACATCTTGGGCCCTGGATACCTGAAGAACCACCTCCTTCCATATAAACCTACCCAATAATTAAGATCTAGCCAGGGGGACCTCCTGAAAAAGCCATCCCTCAAGGAGGTAAGAGGGATGGCTTGTAGACAAAGGGCCTTTTTGGCAGCTGCCCTCAGACTATGGAATGCCATCCTGAGGGAGAGTCATCTGGCACCGATGTTGATGACGTTTTGGCGCCAGGTCAAAACCTTCCTATTCCAGAAGATTTTTAATTGAAATAATATCAATTGTAGGTCCAGATGGCAATTTTTAGAGCATTGAATTTTTATTTGTATTTTAATTGTTGTTATCTTTTTATTGAATTCAAACTGTTGTAATCTGTCCAGAGAGCTTTGGGTAGTGTGTGCGGCATATAAGTTAGTTAGTTAGTTAGTTAGTTAGTTAGTTAGTTAGTTAGTTAGTTAGATAGATAGATAGATAGATAGATAGATAGATAGATAGATAGATAGATAGATAGATAGATAGATAGATAGATAGATAGATAGATAGATAGATAGATAGATTTGTATGTGAATACGAATACTCCCATCTCTAATTTAGGTCTTTGACTCTGCATCTTACCTGGAGAATGGGAAGTGCAGTGATGACAAAACAGACTATATTACCTTTCCAGATAGACATGTTCTACAGTCAGCCTTTCCAGAATTCCAGTACGGCTCTACATAGAACTGAGAGTTGCCAACATTTGGACAGCTCTAAATGTGCAATGCCTGAGACACCTACATCCCTGTATAGCATGAAATTCAACCCCAAAGATCATCTTCAGTATTGCATAAACACCAAAATTTCTCAGTGGATAGTTCAAATATTTCAGGTGGAGAGCTCATTTGATTTTATTAAGACTGCAAACCCATTAGACAAATTTGGGAAAAACTACAGTGGTGCCCCGCATGACGACGATAATCCTTCCTGGGAAAATCGCTGTTTAGCAAAATCGTCGTCATGTGAAAACCTTTTCCCCATTGGAATGCATTGAAACCAGTTTAATGCGTTCCAATGGGGAAAATACCTTGTCGTCCAGCCAAGATCGCTCATAGGGAAGCAATTTTGTGAGCGCCGATCAGCTGTAAAAATGGTTGCCCTGCGAAGTATGGGTATGGAAAAGGCAGGGCAGCCATTTTGCGGAGCTGGAAAAATCGTCATCTTGCGAACAAACAGTTTGCGAAGCACGGACCTAATAGTCATTAAGTGAAAATCGCCCATTGGAATAACAGTTTTGCAAATTGCTATAGCGATCGCAAAAAGTCATCGTCATGTGATTTCGCCATTTAGCGGGGTCATCGTTTAGCGAGGTACCACTGTACTGCCAGATTCAACAGGGTTTCTTTCTGAGTAGCCTGACACAGGTTGGCAGTGTGACAAACCCAGACCTACTGGGATCTATCACACAGTTACTAAGCTGCCACCAACCATTCCCTATAATAAGTCACACAGACCAGGGATGGATTTTTAAACAACAAAAGAATAAGGTTTATTTTAAATACAAACAGGGTAAATAAAACAATCAGGTGAATAAAATAAAGTAACGTGGCTTATTCTCACACACACAAGCATACAGTTTGGTTCACCTAGAACCTTTAACTTAAAGCACAGACCCTGAACCCATCAGTTCTGGCTAACCCACAGACACCTGAACTTATCAGGTTGGTACTCTGACACACAGTAGTACCCTGTCAGACACCCAGACTCCCACAACAGCTTCTTCTTCCCCAGCTGCTGCTTCGTCCCAACCCAGTGTCTCACAGTCTGTCTCAGCATCTCCTCTTCACCACACAGGCATCACATATTTATACAGTACAGCCCCTCCTCCTGATGTCCCGCCTTCCACTCCCCATAGGATGGAACTTTCCCTCCAAACCCATGACAGACAGGTAACATCAGTGCTGTTATGTAACACCTCCCCTCTTTAAAAGTTGTTTTGTAGGGGGAAAGCTAAAAGTGCTTTTCACCAAAAAAACAACCTGCATAAAATACACAACAACATTTATACATACCATATAATACTTACATATACTTACACTCCAAGTTAACCATAGCAAATATGCATTTAAACATTTTACCATATACAGTACATCAATTTACCTTTATTAATACCAACCAAATTCAAAACCAGGTACATTTTAACTTTTTGTTTTCATTATATACATATAGTCCATGTTCTTTCGCCGTCTTCAGTCTTCAGGTCTTCTTGATAAGGCGTCAGCAACACAGTTCACTGACCCTCTGACCACCTTCACTTCAAAGTCATAGTCCTGTAAGTTCAAAGCCCACCTCATAAGTTTGCTATTGTGGGTTTTCATCGTCTTTAACCATTGCAATGGTGAATGGTCAGTACACAGAACAAAATGTCTTCCCCAGATGTAAGGCTTGGCCTTCTGGATCGCGTAGACTATGGCCAAACACTCCTTCTCCACGGTTGCCAAATGTCTCTCACCTTTTTGAAGTTTCCTACTCAGGTAGGACACTGGATGCTGGTCACCATTCTCATCCTCTTGGCACAGAACTGCTCCTACCCCGCTGTTAGACGCATCGGTGTAGATGATGAACTCCCGGTCGAAGTCTGGAGCACGCAGGACAGGATAGTTGATTAACGCCTCCTTCAACCTCTGGAACGCCGCCTCACAGTCGCTGGTCCACGGGATGCGGTCATCAGCCTTCTTCCTCGTCAGATCGGTCAGCGGAGCCGCAATCTCGCTAAACCTCGGGATGAACTTTCTGTAGTAGCCCACCAACCCAAGAAATGATTTGACTTTTCTCTTGGTGGTGGGTCTAGGCCAATCACGAACAGCTTCTATTTTGGCCTCCAGGGGTTTTATCACTCCTCCCCCTACCATGTGACCCAAGTATTTTATTTCTGGGCTACCCAGCTGACACTTGCTGGCCTTTACTGTTAGCCCTGCTGCACTTAACCTCTGCAGCACTAACTCCAGGTGTATCAGGTGATCTTCCCAGGTATTACTGAAGATCCCTATGTCGTCAATGTAGGCCACTGTAAAGTCACTGAGCCCTGCCAAGGTCTGGTCCATCAGCCTTTGGAATGTGGCTGGTGCATTTCTGAGACCAAAGCTCAGGACTCGAAACTCATAGAGACCAAAAGGGCTGCAAAAGGCAGTTTTTTCTTGATCCCTGGGATCAATTCTTAATTGCCAATATCCCTTTACCAGGTCCAATGATGAGATGAACCGACAACCCCCTATGGTTTCAATCAGGTTGTCTAGCCTGGGCATTGGGTAGGCATCAGGAGTGGTTACACGGTTTAATTTCCTGTAATCGACACAAAACCTAATGCTCCCATCAGGCTTGTCCACAAGGACTATCGGAGAGGACCAAGGACTAGAAGAGGGGACGATTATGTTCTCCCTCAGCATTTCGTCCAGCTCCTTCCGCACCTTGTCCCTATAGGGTCCCGTTACTCGGTATGGGGATACTGCCTGCGGGGGTGCATCCCCTGTGTGGATCCGATGCATCACTCCCTTCACTATCCCCGGCTTGTTGGAAAACACCTGTTGATATTTACTAAGCAGCATTTTTAGTTCTTGCTGCTGGTCTTGGGTGAGTGCAGGACTGATCTTTACCTCCTCTGGGTTGTATTTTACTTCCCCTCTACCCTCCCAGAAGGGTAATTCAGCTTCCTCACTCTCAGCTGCTTTTATCGCGAATAAAACCCTCTGTTCCCCTCTGTAGTAGGGTTTTAGGGCATGCACGTGAACCACCCTCCTTGCTTGGTTCTCCTCTTGCTCTATTAGGTAGTTCAGGTCTGACATCTTGGAAATGACCCTATATGGTCCTGCCCATTTGAGCTGCAGCTTATTCTCTCTGCAGGGCCTAAGCCAAAGCACCTCCTCCCCTGGGTCAAAGTGCCTCTCTCTAGCTTTGCGGTCATACCATGTTTTCTGTTTGATCTTCTGCGCTTGCAGGTTTTCTGCTGCCAGCTCTAGATTTCGCTTTAGGTCATTCATCAAGGTGTCTATGTAAGTCACAACGTCTTGTGGGTCATCCTGGGTGATCTGCTCCCAATTTTGTTTGATCAAATCAAGGGGCCCTTTCACCCTTCTCCCAAATAAAAGTTCGAATGGACTGAACCCGGTACTGGCTTGTGGCACTGATCGATAAGCAAACAAAAGGGATTGCAGCTTCTGGTCCCAATTGTTTGGATTCTCTGCCAAGTAAGCCCTTATCATGCGCATCAGAGTCCCATTGAACTTCTCAGTTAACCCATTACTTTCCGGATGATAGGCAGTGGTTTCCTTGTGCTTAATTCCACAGATTTGCCATAAGCGTTTCATGAGCTTTGACGTGAACGATGTGCCCAAATCTGTGATTATCTCTGAGGCAAATCCCATCCTGGACATGTACCCCACCAAAGCATCGGCCACTGTGTTAGTTTCGATGTTTGTCAAGGGTATGGCTTCAGGATACCTTGTGGCATGGTCCACAATTGTTAGTATGAACCTATTCCCCCTCTTTGTGGCCTTGGGCAAAGGTCCCACAATATCCACCCCTATGCATTTAAACGGAGTGTCAATCACAGGCAAAGGGCACAACTTTGCTTTGGTCCTATCGCGGTTATTCCCCTGCCTTTGACACACATCGCATTGTTTACAGAACTCCCTGATCTGCTTCCCTATGTCAGGCCAGTAGAAATTCTGTGTGATTCTCTGCTGTGTTTTGTTGACCCCTAAGTGTGCAGCAAACATGTCAGAGTGCCCCCTTTGTAAGATCATGGGGCGATACTTTTCAGGTACCACCAGCTGACTTCTGATCCCATCTCCCCCTTTTGAGATATTCCTCAGGGTTTCTCTATATAAAATCCCCTTTTTCTCCAGAAATCTCACTGGGGTCTCAGGTGTTAGCTGGGCGTCAGTCACCTGTTCAAAACACTTTTGGAGAGTGGCGTCTGCCTTTTGCTCCTGTCCAAATCTGCTGTCTGTGGTTAAGGTTTCCACCACAGCTTCTGAACTTCCCCCACCTGCTTCCGTCTCTGGCTCATCATTACCCCCCTGAACTGTCCCTGTGGTGGCTTGTGAACGTGTAATCACTAGCACCCGTTTCACATGTTCAGCCAGGTCATTTCCCACGAGCACGGCTGCTGGCAGAGTCGATGAAATCGCTATCCGCCAATCTCCCCTCCAGCCTTGAAAGTTGACAGGTACCTCTGCTACTGGCAGAGCGATTACCTGCCCCTCAATCCCTGCTACCTTTATGCTCTCATTTGGGATTATAAACTCCCTAGGGATGATATCTGGATGGCATAGGGTTACTTGGGAACAAGTGTCCCGCAGCCCCCTATACTGACGGTCAAGTATTCCTACGTCCACCCCGGCTGTCTCAAACAACTGAGAATCTGTTTTTACCAGCAAGCAGCGCTTTACCTCCCCAAGAGGACCATTTTCCTCAGCCTGATCAGCAGAGGTAGCTGTTCCAGACTGAGTAGTCATGGCAACAGGCTCCCTCTGTGACAATGAGCTTTGCTCTTTCTGGACACAGAACACAGCTTTTGGCTTGGTCCCACTAGAATTCTGAGGCACCATTCCTTTTAGCTGCTTTAATTTCTCACACTCTGAGATTAGATGACCCTTTCCCTGACAGAAATAGCATTTTCTGGTATATTTTGATTCTCTCTCATCTTGTTTTGGTTTTCCCTCCAAAATCTGAGGTCTTGGTTTCATGTCTGAGGGCTTCCCTTCACCATGGGCCCCTCCCCCTTGCTGGCTTTTCCCTGGTCCCTGAGAGTACTTGCTGTAGGTTTCTTTGGGTTTACCTACAGATTTCCCCTCACCCAAGGGCTTTCTTATTTGGGAGATAAAATCTGCGATCTCTGCGGCTGCTGCCACAGATTTCGGTTTCCTTTCCCTCACCTGGAATTTCAATTCCCCCTGCAGGACTGAATAGAACTGTTCCAGGGCTATCAAGTCTTTAAGCTGCTCATAGGTCTCTATTCCCTCCTGCGATAGCCATTTCTCAAGCAGCCTCACCAATTGGGCCCCCACTTGGGTAAAAGTCTGTTCTGGCTTCTTGGTAAGGGACCTGAATCTTTGTCTCAGCTGCTCTGCATTTATCCCATGTCTTGCAAACACCAGTTTTTTAAACTCTGCAAAATCTTTCAACAATTCCTCAGGCATCTCGGCATAAACCTCAGCCAGGCTACCACTGATTAAAGAACGCATGATGGTCATCTTCTCAGTTTCCCTCACTGAGAAGTCCACAAACGCTCTTTCCACTAAGGAAAAGAACACCTCAGGACAATCTCCCTTGTGGTACACAGGGAATTTCTTCAGGTCAGCCTTAGACAGTTGGCCTCCCTCAGAATCCCTATTATTATTATTGTTCTGGTTCATCATTTCCAGTTTTCTTAACTCATACGCCATCCTTTCTTTTTCCAGAGCAATTTTCTCTCTCTCCATTCTTTCTTCCCTCTCCATTCTCTCTCTCTCTCGCTCTAATTCAAATGCCATTTTCTCTCTCTCTAATCTTTCCTCCATTTCCCTCACCCTCAGTTCATGCTGTTGGGCTAGGATCAATTTTCTAAGTTCTGGGTTCTGCTCTCCTGTGCTGTCACCTTGCACTGAGCCAAATTCATCCTCAGAACCTTGGTCAATCTGGGGGTCTTTCACTTCACTCATGTCTGCTACTTGGCTTCGAGTCAAGGGCATACCCCCCCTCAGAACAGGCTGCTTTAAAAAGTCAAGCCTCAAAATAAAACGACCACTTTTTTCCTTCTTGCCTCAGAACCCAGCTCTCCCTAGAGACTGCTGCTGTTCTTCAGCACTACTTGCAACAGTATCGAGTCAGAGCCTACCCCCCTCTGCTGGGCCTCTCAGCTGGCAAGCTAGCTCGCTGTTGCTACGCAGTTTTGCCTCAGCGTTTTCCCGCCAAAACTAGGCTGCCTCAGAGCACCTTAATCTAAGTCTCCCCAGTTGGCACGTTCTTCTACTAGTGCACCTCCCCGTGAGGTACACCTAGAAGATTACCTACGCGCCTCAGACTGTCCCTGACTAGATCCCCCTTGCTCTGGGCACACTTGCCAAGGCTTTGCTGGACCGCTGGACAACTGGACCAGTCGTATCCCACCCGCTGGACACCAATCAATGTGACAAACCCAGACCTACTGGGATCTATCACACAGTTACTAAGCTGCCACCAACCATTCCCTATAATAAGTCACACAGACCAGGGATGGATTTTTAAACAACAAAAGAATAAGGTTTATTTTAAATACAAACAGGGTAAATAAAACAATCAGGTGAATAAAATAAAGTAACGTGGCTTATTCTCACACACACAAGCATACAGTTTGGTTCACCTAGAACCTTTAACTTAAAGCACAGACCCTGAACCCATCAGTTCTGGCTAACCCACAGACACCTGAACTTATCAGGTTGGTACTCTGACACACAGTAGTACCCTGTCAGACACCCAGACTCCCACAACAGCTTCTTCTTCCCCAGCTGCTGCTTCGTCCCAACCCAGTGTCTCACAGTCTGTCTCAGCATCTCCTCTTCACCACACAGGCATCACATATTTATACAGTACAGCCCCTCCTCCTGATGTCCCGCCTTCCACTCCCCATAGGATGGAACTTTCCCTCCAAACCCATGACAGACAGGTAACATCAGTGCTGTTATGTAACAGGCAGTACAAATATTTCTGGTAGTTTGGTCACCTGAGAAGAGAATACTTCTTACTGCTGCATCTGCAAGTGATTCTGCATGCCAGCACACTCTGATGGGAGTCCAATCAAATTCAATTTCATATTCATGTGGTAAGGCTAGACTCATAATATACTCTTGGGTCCTTTTGAGGAGAAAGGCAGGGTAAAAATATTTTATATAAATAATACCCTCTTGCCCAGAGGTGAGCCCAATTCAGCTTAAAGGGACTTACTGTTGAGTTCATAGGCATAAAACTGTAGATTAATGCAGGATTTGCTCTACTTATGAAATGAGTAGATTTAATGTTTGTTTGTTTGTTTTGCTTGATTGCATGACACAAAGGCTGATTCAAATTGGACTAGCCTTTTTTGCTCCCAAAGCAGCTTTTTTTCTATATTGCTGGGAGGCTTCTACTTTGTCAAGCTGGAACAATTCAAACAGGCTTTTCCCCATGTGATTAGTTGTGATAGATTCCTGTAAGGCAGGAGATGTGTCTGTAGATGGTGTTTCAGTGACATGGGGCATTATGTCCACGATTGGGAGGACATGAAAAGCAAAAGTACTGTGATTATGGTTTGTTCTGAAGCTGCTTTTTCATTTGAAGGTTCAGGCTACTACATTTCTGAAAATCTCTTCCATAGAAAAATAACATGGAAATGTACTTCACAGACTCAGAATAAAGACCGTCTAAAGTTTGAGTAGTAATTCTGAATAATTTCATAACAAGGATCACTACCTCCCACCACCCATCCATTACTCCTTTCTAGAGTTGGGTATAAACTGCAGTTTGGCAGTTTGGTCCAGTTTGGTGCATAACACACCAAACTGCAGATTGGTGCATAACACAGGTGTTATGCCATGCACTTCTCTGTCCCACCTCCTCTGTCTCCTTGCCCATTCCTGGGTGATGTTTACTTCTTTCCCCTCTCCCCACATTGGAGAAGGGGAGCAAATTATATCATTAAAACTACTCTTTCTAGTGCCCTTTGTCTGAAAAATATTGCCCCCCATTTAGCCATAAGCAGATCAGTTTTCTGTCCCTACACTGGGAGTTCCTCTCTCCATGGACTTCCCTTTCTGCAGGGAGATAACTTCAGGGTACAGCATTTCTTCAGCAGCCCTTTTCAGGCATATAGGGCTCCTCCTTGTGGATATAACGTCAGAACTGCTGGATAGTGCATGGTTTAAGTCTCTGACTGAGGAGCCAGAGTTTGGAAGTTCGATTCCCCACTGAGCTTCCTTGGCAGGGTCTGGACTTAAAGATCTATAGGGTCCCTTCCAGCTCTACAGTTTCAATATGTGGTGATGATGAAAAGAACTAATCATATTCCAAGTCACTGAATGTCAAATGTTAATTGAAAAACCACATCCACTTCAAATTTATTAAATTTATTTCTCTTTTCCTCTCTCTTCAATCCTAGGAAATGCCTTTATAATTGTATATCAAATAAGTCACGCGCTTGACAGTGATATTTTTATTTCTGAAAGGGGTGCGAAATTGCACACATTAGTTTGGGTCCTCTTAGCCTTAGCCCTGTTTAACACACCGATTGAAAGGAATTTTCTTCTGGAACTCAGAATGTGTTTTTTTTAATTGATATTTCAAATGATATTTCAAATGCAGAATTATTTGTGTACTCACAACATATAGCAATATTTTGTGAATGTACAGATTTAAAGGATCATGGTGATAAACATGTTAAGGTATTCCACCCACATACTTCTTCTCATACTGCTTATTAGTAATCCCATTTGTGTAGTGACAGCTTTGCATTATTATTAAATTGGATGATGCAAAGATTGTTCGTGATACATTTATATACTGGCCTTTCCTTTAGAAGGAGGTTGATGTTTCTGAAGCATTTTGTGCCTTTTTGCATGGCAATATTCCGTTTGCAGCCCACATAAATGAGAGAGCGCTAGTACATGTGACTTAACTGAGAGGGAATTAAATATGAGCATCAGCTGGAAAGTTCAAGGTGTATGGTGATAATTTATGAAAGGGGAGATAGCCTCTGTGTGTGTGTGTGTGTGTGTGTGTGTGTGTGTGTGTGTGTGTGTGTGTGTGTGTGTGTGTGTGTGCGCGCGCGCGCGCACACACACATGCATGCATACATGCACTCATGAATACAAAACATGCATATACTTTTTACAGGTCACATAATCATAGGCTTCATTTTACATAAGCAACTGAACATCTGTGGAGCTTTTGCAGTTTTTTTGGACTACAAACTCTATAAGTCTCCATGAAGATGAAGGATGTGCCTGGATGGGGCTAAGCTCCATGAGAGCTGCAAGGGGTCTGGTACTCTCTCTGCCCATTATCCTCTCCCTTTAAAATACGAGAACCAGTCTTGTCTATGAAAGCCATCAGGTAGTGACAAAAATGAGTATGTAGTGAGTTGCCTTTGCTATAAGTAGTAAACCAAGATCAGTCCCACTGTTAGGCAAAGTGAGAAGGTTGCCACAGGCAGTAGATTTTGGGTATCATGAAAGAGGGAGCAAGTTGCTAATTACTGTATTCAAGTTTTTTACTATCATATGTCTGTTTTAAAAGATAAGGAGAGATTGAGACTTTTTCTGTCAAGTATCAAAATAACTTGGCCAGTCTGTCCAGCAAGTCTTTTGCTTCTCAATCTGAGGCAGCAAAATGTTTTGGGCCATTTCTGAGTAAAATGTATGTAAATTGTTGCGTGCTGTTTTAAAAAAGAGGTCACTTGCAAAGTGCTAGTATTCACTTTTAAAACCCTAAATAGTTTGGAGCCCAAGTTCCTGGAGGAGAACCGGCTCAAGTACTGTTTGATATGTTCTCAAGTCATTAGCCAAGTAATTTCTTTTTGTTCCCCTTTTTAAAGAGGTGAAGCAAAAGATAAACTGGAGGACAGGGCCTTTTTGGTGGTGGCACACCTTCTAGGAAAGAATCCCATGCGGAACACTTACCTGGCACCAACACTGTTAAGTTTGAAGCATGATGAAAATCTTTTTTTATTCTTCTAAGATGTTACATTTTTAGCAGTCATGAGTTCAGATAATTGTTCTGTTGCATTAGTTTATCGTGTGGTTTTATTGCTTGGGGACAGAAAACTTTTCACTTGTGCAGTGCTCTCTAGGAAATGTGACTGGAATTTTTTGGAAAATGCACTAGGAGGTATCCACTATCCAGCAGTATAAACGGAGCCTTCACAATGGATTATTTTCTGCAGTATATTGCATCTTAAACCTCATCGGCATAGTTCTAATCTTAACTGACACTATCTTTGCTCAGTTATTACTTGGTTCTACATGTTTAAAAGGTTGCCTTTTTAACCACTAAAAATGAGCAGTCAGAAGAAGAAAGGTTTTTGTTTAGATATACTGTAGGTTTTTCATGTGAGCAAGAACCCCCATTTCCTTTGTTTCTTGTTCATACAAACATTCCACCTGTGGGTGGGCTCTGCTCCTCTGTAGATGTGTCACTCTGCATATGGAGAGATGAAGAGGTAGACTCTCCCTTCTAAGCATATTATAACCAGGGAAGTAATGGTAAAATCTTCTATTTACAGCGAAAATCTCTCTCTCCGCTCTCTCTCTCTCTCTTTCTCTCTCTCTCTCTCTCTCTCTCTCTCTCTCTCTCTCTGTGTGTGTGTGTGTGTGTGTGTGTGTGTGTGTGTTTGAAAAGTTACCTTACTTTTTCCTTTTAAAATTTCATATCTGGGTTCCCAAACCCTTCAGTGGTCACACTAGCAGTAAGATTCAGGGACTGGTAGTCTGAAAAAAAAAAGATGTTTCCAACTTCTGACCCATTAGAATTAACTTAGATGCTAATTTACTTAGTTAGGGACCCACTACCATCTTCCCAGGTTATATCAAATCTTGACTAATCTGAACATTAATAAGCTGTGCTTATTTAATGTCAGTCAGATGATGTTTTTGACTAAGCCAGAAGATCCATATTTGGAAATTTCATCTGGATCCTCTTACATTCACAAGGTGATACTTGGAGAAAACTGGATCCAATATCTTGCTGTGCACCACATTATATTTCTACATTTTGTTGCCACAAGGTCTGACATAATGATAGACACACAGAGAGATATTTCTGGACAGGGGGATTAAAACCAGGTATTCCTTCCTATCAGGCATTATCTGGAGGAGATTATTGCTACCTGAGCTGGCAGCGCCAACCCACACCTGTCAGAGTTAATGAGGAGGCGTCCTTGTGCACAAAACCAATGTACAGTTTGCAGCTGAACAAAAACATACCTGGACCATGGCATGATGTCTGCAGATGGAAAACAAGGCCCAAGCTTGTACAAACCACTGAAGATACAAAAGGATACAATGAAATTCCATCAATCTTATAAATAGTAAGATGAAAAACCTATTTGAACAATAAACAATCCTTTTTCATTCAGCATTATTAGAATGCCAAACATGGTGCACATAAATGAAGGACATTTTAAAACTTATAATAAAATTAAAATTGTTCATATTAAGAATTTTTCTGCAAAGTTTAGCCAAGCAGTGTAATTCAGGCAGGCATATATACTGCTGTCGAGTTCCCATTATGTCAAAGTGTCAACCAATTTTTCCATGACCTCTTGTCCCCATGGTCGGTATCAGTGTGTTTCTATGGGTATATTTCACTTCACAGAAATGAAAACAAATGACTATTCCTCTGTGGCTATAGAGGAATAGCCACAGAGGTGACCATCGCCTAAGGTTAAAGATAACACATGACATTCTTACTTGTCTTTTAATTTTGTGGTCTTGAGCCTTTGACCCAAAGGGGTCCTTGGAGTTCACCAGGGTGAAATTAAATGGTTGAAACACTTGTACTAAAAGCCCAGACCATGACCCCTCATATGTAAAAAATGAATTGGCTACTTGCTACCATATCGTTATGATCAATCAATAGCCCTAGGATGCAGGGTCACATGTAAGAAGGCCAGGTTGTAAAAAAAGTTTGAAATAATATGACTTTTTGTGTGTGTGTGTCTTCATAAGAGTTGTGTATTCCTGATTCCTCATATGTTGTTTGCTATTGATCCACTAAATAGTCCACTGCAATTAATTTTTTATGGCTAATTAGCACACACATGTACAACACACACACACACACCAATCTGGTCCATTGATTACCTTCATTGCATGGGCATCTTCCACTATTAATTCTTTTGCACATAATATAATTAAAAGACTTCCCATTGGCCAGTTGTTTTTCCCTTCTTTTTCCCTTAGTAATTTCATAAACACCCTGGAAAAGTGTGTGCATGTGCTTGGGGCAAGCGGGCGGTAGGGGGTGGGGGTGCGTAGGCAGGACAGCTCTGTGGATTTTGCAGAATATAAAACCCAGTGCGAAATAAGGCCTGGGAGTTTTACAGGAGCTTGTATTTGACTACATTTCAACTGAGTGTTTGTTAAACAGGGGGGAAAAATCAGCCCGGCATTGTCAGAAGTCTAAGAGAATTAGGTGAAGCAGGAACAGGAAGGCCCCGAATGGCTAGCATTTAATGAGCACTTACTAGTCCCAAATAAATTAGACCGATTTTTGTTTTATGAGCAAGATCCTGAGAGTCTCTCTCCCTCTCTCTCTCCTGTTCTTTGTGCTGGTCTTCAGGATGGATTTGGCTCTTTGGGTACTAAATAGGTAGCTCATTCAATTGGCACTTTCGCCTAGGGTCTGCTTGCAAGCCAATGCCAGACTTGGAGGCTCTTTGTGTGCTGCCCTCCCTGCATGTGTCTGCTCTCCCCTGGCTAGTCAGGGTTTTTCCTCCTAATTTTTTGTCTCTGGTGCTTAATAAGCTTTGAGCCTGGTAGTCAAATGTGGTGGGAACGAGGACAGGACGAGGGTCCTTACTGAAGGTGTTTGTTGTTAAATAGAACAATTCAGCTGTCTCTTTAGAAAACGTGACAAAAGGAAATGCTCCCTGCTGAAAATTTTCTTAGCCTGTTGCACAAAAGATGAAGTTTGTTTAAGAAATTGCTGCTAAAGAAAGCGTCAACCCATTAAGGTAATTATATGGAACCTGTGCTGTATAACAGCTTAATTGATGTTAATGTTTGTCTAATTGGTGATTGGGAGAGTGCAAAGGACTAAAGGTCTTCATAGCACTTTCAGTCACGGCTTTGAAAGGGGTTCTCCTGGTTTTCACAGTTATAACAATGCCTGTGCGTCTTTCTCAGATTACGCCTTGTTTGCAGCCCCTTACAGCATTCTGCTCCACTACTTAAAGCACAAAATAAGGGTGAAGAGCCATTGTCTAATGCAGCCTTTTTCAAAGAGTGTTTCTGACAGGGATTGTTCTAGGAATCAGGCAGGAGAGAAGGGAGTGGAAGAGGTGAAAGCCACTATCACCCACTTGTGTCACATCCCCAATGAGCTGCAAGAGCCGCCTAATTGCTGCATCTGGGTTTCTCTCCCCCCCCCCACCTTCCTCCCCCTCCAGGCTTCCATTCTCTTCAACAAGATCTTTACACCAGGGCCACATGTGCTTGTGGAATCTATCAAACAAAACAAAACACACACACACACATAACAACCTTTCCTGACATTTTCCAAAACTGGCATAAAAATTACGGTTAGCGAAGCGCATATAGGTTTACTTTTAAAAAACAACAACCCAACAAGCTCTTTAAAAACAAAAACACACTTACTCTAAGCCGATAATGTTCTCTTCTAAACATGTGCATTGGTGCCTACACATAGCAAGCTGTAAATGCTTCTCTGTATACAGCCATATTTTACAAACACACACAGAGAGGGAGAGAGACTGAGAAAGATTAGAATCATATAAACTGCAGGAAGAATGCCACGCATTGAAGGATACGTCTGTTAGAACCTCTCTTTTTTTCTAGTGCTGTTTGCTTCCTTTAAAAGCCTTACAGTAACATTTGAGATCATGAGTAGAGGAGAGAACAAATTTATACTATGACCACCCAAATAAAACAGGAATTCTAAGCTTATCCCCTCTCAGTACCTCAAATGTTCCGCTGCAACACACACACACACACACACACACACACACACACACACACACACACACAGTGGGAAAGAATTTATCTCCTCCTCCTCACAGATCCAATTCCCAGCATTCTTAAGGATTTATATTATAAAAAAAGATTATATTTTATGTTTCTTGCCTGATCTTTTGTAAACATGCGCCCATAGACATAGACACACAGTCAGAATTTCAGACCAGAGTCCTAATGAGGAAATGACGACTTTTATCAACCTTATTAAACATATACCCAGAAGATACCCATTTTAATAAGGGGCCAATTACTATGTGTATCTTCAGCTAGAAGGAACATAGCTTTTACCTTGTTCTTTGGCTCTCCATGTCTCTAATTAATTGAATCTTGAAAATGCTGGACTTTCAGCTTAAGAAAAGCATGAAGAAGGGAACTTAACAACACTGCCTATTCCTTTATGTCTAGAAAGGGCTAAAAAAAACACCTGTAATGCTAAAAGACTCAGGCTTTTGTCAGTTTCTAATATTACTTTTCTGCCTAATTGCCATCACTGCTACGTACATTAGGCCTTTTTTCAGCAGGGTTAAAACAGGGCCAGTGATGAATGGAAAACTGATTGTACTGCTGTCAAACTTGAATGTGAGGCTTATTCTAGAGATAGAAGTATGAGGAAAAGGACAGAGAATTGCACTTCATTAAAGCTCTACCAAGCTGATTGGAGTGGAGGAGGTAATTGAGATTTAAAGTGGCATTCCCATCACACTGTCCCTTTTTCAACTTAACAACTGTCATTCAAGCCACACAGGGCAACAATTGGCCAGATTTCCCAGCTCTTCGGAGTAATAAAACAGACACTCACCTTCTGGCTATTCGCTTTACTTACTTTGTTCTAATTTCCAATTCATGTGTCATTAGTGAACGAAGATTGACAAGAAATAGCTTTGACCTCACAGATTTGACCTTCAACCTCAGAGACCCAATTCTAGACTGAACATAGGTTGGAGTATGCTAAGAACACCTTTCCTTTGCACTAGGGTGAATGGCAGTGTGTGTGTTTTTTTACCCCCTCCATGATTTGTACCACCCCCTGCTTGCCACTACATTTAGACTATGAGACATGTCAACTGCCTGTCACAATTACAATAGACACAGCAAACTAGAATTTCCCTGAAATCCGAGGGGAACTTCCTGAACAAAGAGTAAATTTTTACTGCACAGATTTTTTTTGAGACCTCCAATTTGTGCCAGCATAATGAATGCATCCCACAGACAAATAGGTAGCTGTTAATTATCCCAGCAATTTCTTTTTTTAATGTGCTAACAACACAGCATGCAAAGGCTTCATATCTTACACTGTTACCTGATGATCTCATCACATTTGAAAAGATGGTAGTCTGGGGAAAAGGCATGGTTACTGAAAGTGTCCTGACAATTCGTTTACATGGATATAATATCATATATTTATCATGATGTAATCATTAGAAAGCACAATGTAGTAGGAAATGTAGGTTGGACTTCTTCACCTCTCACAGTGGAATCAAGTCATCTTACCTATACAAAAAGCCTTAAAATGTAACTTGATCGTTTTATTTTCCTTGGGCAATTACCCAAAGGCTTGTATATATACCAATTCAGCGTCGTATTACTCATCATGGCAATTTGTGGATGAATAATAACGAAAAGAGCAAGACCTATGACCTTAAAAGGAACCCTCAGTGAATTTTAGCATAATTTTCCAGAGCTGCCTTTCAAAGTGCAGGAGAAATTCGATGCGAACTGCTCCATTGTGTCTGAGACATTGTTGCAGTTCTGTCATATTTTGTGAATAAATATTTGGAAGATCTTACTATACCGCTGCCTGCGAACACGATAATTGAATGCACTGTTTCATATCTTTCAGGATCTTTGAGAACTTGATCTTCTTCTTTTCTTTTACCTTTTTTTATTTAAAAAATGCTGTAGAACAGTTTGAAAACATACACAGGTTTACTTACTGCATCAGCATTGGCTTAATGAGATGTGCAGTCATTTCACTCCCCTCCCCCCATCCAACCTTATGATATTCATTCTTTCACATCAAAAGAAAACAACACTGGCAAGCTACGCATCGACTTCACTCTAATGGGATACACAGTCATTTAGTTTTCTTCTGTAATATTCGTTCGCCTATTATAAAGAATATTTGCATAGCTTATTGTGTTGCCCTCTTGTTTTCTGAATTTCCCATTCATGTTGCTGAAGAAAGCGAATAAAATGTACTCTATTTTCTAACAGAAGGAGGTATAAACTTTTGTGAAGTCTCACAGTTGTCACCATGTCATTTATAAGTACGGCGACAATCCTCTACCTTTCCCAAATTTAAGTAAATTTCAAAGCACTGGCTTCTGTTCAAAAGCCCACAATTAGCATATAAATACAACAGAATCATTTCCGAACAGCGCATGTATCCAGCATATGACATGGTAATAGTTTACTAATAATTATAAAAACCCATGAAGTCTATTGAGCTCACAGCCCTATTCTCTATTAAAACTGTGTCACAATTGTATGAAAGACAGGGCTTTGTGTTAATGAAAATACATTATTTTACCATCACTCTGCACTGTTTGTATACTTACTTATTACGCAGTTTCAATATTTCTTTACACCAGCCAGAATCAAAACCTCTATGCTCTCCCTCTCTCTCCCTCTCCATGTCTCTGTATATAATGGCTTCCTGTTTCCCTCGGGTACATTTTAAGGCCTAGAAAGGCCAAGAAAGGTCAGGACTTTTGGACTGTATCTCAACAGTGCATTTGTGGTCATCAAAAGAAATAGGCCTCTAACCACTGGTACTGCTGTAGAGGTTTCTTTTATCCTGCACCTGTGGCAATTACCCTGTGCTAGTGAAGCTAACAGGAGTCAGGTTTAGGGTCAAAGGTCAGAGCACTGTCAAGAGGAAGTTATTCTTCAGTCCACTAAATCTGTTATCATTTTCATCTAATGTGACATCCATCTGTCAATCAGGGAATTTAGGCAATTGTCTTATCCTGAGTGCTGCATTTTATGTCTGCAACAGCTCACATTTTCCACCTTTTCTTATAATTACATTTTTCCACCTCTGAAAATCCCTGTGCAAAATAAACATGGACTATCTCCACTCGCTTGTTCTGAGGAGCTGAAGATTTTATAATAAAAGCCGTGCCACTTAGAAGATTTTTAAGACCGATCTGGAAAGTTTGGCACTTGTTTTATTTCCCATTTTTTGTGGGTGCTTAGCTTTCAGAAGGAGATCAAAGCTCTGGGAAGTATATTCAGATATTAAAATAAGGTTTTCTCTGCACATAATTCCTACCAAATGCATATCAAACAATGAAGGAAAGTGTATTCTCCTGGTTCTTCACCTTTGAGTCAGTAAGCATTACAATTTAGCAGATCTACTCTATGTCCACACTGTGGGCCTGGAATAAACTAGAATAAACAGGCAGAACAAGTGTTTTTTGTGTGTGTTTAAATCATGTGGACTTTAGCTTGAATCCCAAACTTTTGTGGTGGTATGTGCGTCCTCACTCTGCCACTGCCAATTCTATTGCCACCTCTGCCTTTGTGTCCTGTCAGGTGGTCTGATGGGAAACAGGGGGAGAATGGAAAGAGGGAGGGAGGAGAATGAACAGGATAACAGGGAAGGGTTCTCCTGGCAAACATAGTACATGTGCACATACATATAGCGGTACACACAGAGAGGAGGGAGAGAGTTTCAGTAAGGGAGGCATGAGGGTGATTTCTCCCTGCTGGATGCAAGAAACCCCAACCTAGAGAGCAAGCCAAAGGAGGAGGATGAGTAAGAGTCACCCTTCCCTTTGGGCTCCAATTCCTAGAGAAACTCTCCCAGTAGTTTTTATAAGCATGTGGGATCATCCCAAACCAAAGACACATGGGCCCCAGGCATTGATCCCCATGAATTTTATATATAAATCACAAAAATATGGGGCTCAGGCATGCCTTGGATTGGTAGTCTGTGGGCAGAGATGGAATCTATGATCTGGTGGTGGTTTGGAGAGGGTCCCATATATAATTGATTTTATTTTTATTCATTTATTTATTCAATTTCTACCCCGCCCCCCTAGACAGCATCTACCCAGGGCAGCTTACAAATATCACAGAAGATCATAAAATATAATAAAAACATCATAAACATTAAACAATTAAATCAATCAAATCAATAATATGGTGTGTTCAAGATGACAGAAGGGAAGGCCTGCCTAAAGAGACAAGTCTTTAGATGGCTCTTAAAAACAACCAGCAAGGGTGCCAGGTGGATCTCTGTTGGAAGGTTGTTCCATAGTCGAGGGGCCACTGCGACAAGGCCCAGTTTCTTGTTCTTTCTATCTGGACCTCTCTCGGTGTTAGGCCCCTCAACCGTCCCTCCTGGCTGTGCTGAGTAATTCGGGTAGATCTAGGTGGGAGAAGGCGATCTGCCAGATATCGAGGTCCCAAACCGTTTAGGGCTTTATACGTCATCATTACGGCTTTATAATGATGCCCCCTTCATGGATTGCTGCCTTGTCGTGGCAAAAGGGCTTGAGTAACTCAGAGAAGCTATGGGCTATGCCGTGCAGGGACACCCAAGATGGACAGGACATAGTGGAGAGTTCCAACTAAACACAGTCCACCTGGAGTAGGAAACGGCAATGCCACTCCAGTATCTTTGCCAAGAATGCCCCATGATCAGAAACAAAAAGCTAAAAGATATGACACTGGAAGATGGGCCCTTCAGGTCGAAAGGCATCCAACATGCTACTGAGGAAGAGCGGAGGACAAGTACAAGTAGCTCCAGAGCTAATGAAGTGGTTGTGCCAAAGCCGAAAGGACGTGCCAGGAAGTGAAAGGAAAGTCCAATGCTGTAAAGAAAAATACTGCATAGGAACCTGGAATGTATGATCTATGAACCTTGGGAAGCTGGAGGTGGTGAAACAGGAGATGGCAAGAATAAACATTAACATCCTGGGCATCAGTGAACTAAAATGGACAGGAATGGGTGAATTCAGCTCAGATGATTATCATATCTACTATTGTGGGCAAGAATCCCGTAGAAGGAATGGAGTAGCCCTCGTAGTCAACAAAACAGTGGGAAAAGCTGTAATGGGGTACAATCTCAAAAATGATAGAATGATGTCAATACGAATCCAAGGCAGACCTTTCAACATCACAATAATCCAAGTTTATGCACCAACCACCATTGCTGAGGAGACTGAAATTGAACAATTTTATGAAGATTTACAACACCTTCTAGAACTGACACCAAAGAAAGATGCTCTTCTCATTCTAGGGGACTGGAATGCTAAAGTAGGGAGTCAAAAGGAACAACAGGTAAGTTTGGCCTTGGGGTTCACAACAAAGCAGGGTGAAGCCTAATAGAGTTTTGTCAAGAGAACAAGCTGGTCATCACAAACACTCTTTTGCAACAACACAAGAGGTGACTCTATACGTGGAAATCACCAGATGGGCAACATCGAAATCAGATTGATTATATTCTCTGCAGCCAAAGATGGAGAAGCTCTATACAGTCAGCAAAAACAAGACCTGGAGCTGACTGAGGCTCTGATCATCAGCTTCTCATAGCAAAATTAAAGCTTAGACTGAAGAGAGTAGGAAAAACCACTGGCCACTCAGGTATAATCTAAACCAAATCCCCTATGAGTACACAGTGGAAGTAAAGAACAGATTTAACGAACTCGATTTGGTGGACAGAGTGCCTGAAGAACTTTGGATAGAGGCTTGTAACATTGTACAGGAGGAAGCAACAAAAACCATCCCAAAGAAAAGGAAATGCAAGAAAGCAAAGTGGCTGTCCAATGAGGCCTTAGAAATAGCAGAGAGGAGAAGGGAAACAAAATGCAAGGGAGATAGGGAAAGTTACAGAAATTTGAATGCAGACTTCCAAAGAATAGCAAGGAGAGACAAGAGGGCCTTCTTAAATAATGCAAAGAAATAGAGGAAAATAACAGAAAAGGAAAAACCAGAGATCTGTTCAGGAAAATTGGAGATATTAGAGGAATATTTTGTGCAAAGATGGCCATGATAAAGGACAAAAATGGGAGGGACCTAACAGAAGCAGAAGACATCAAGAAGAGGTGGCAAGAATACACAGAGGAATTATATCAGAAAGATTTGGATATCCCGGACAACCCAGACAATGTAGTTGCTGACCTTGAGCCAGACATCCTGGAGAGTGAAGTCAAGTAGGACTTAGAAAGCCTGGCTAACAACAAGGCCAGTGGAGGTGATGACATTCCAGTTGAACTATTTAAAATCTTAAAAGATGATGCTGTTAAGGTGCTACATTCAATATGCCAGCAAGTTTGGAAAACTCAACAGTGGCCAGAGGATTGGAAAAGATCAGTCTACATCCCAATCCCAAAGAAAGGCAGTGCCAAAGAATGCTCCAACTACCATAAAATTGCACTCATTTCACTCACTAGCAAGGTTATGCTCAAAATCCTACAAGGTAGGCTTCAGCAATATGTGGACCGAGAACTCCCAGAAGTGCAAGCTGGATTCCGAATAGGCAGAGGAACTAGAGACCAAATTGCTAACATGCGCTGGATTATGGAGAAAGCCAGAGAGTTCCAGAAAAATATCTACTTCTGCCTCATTGACTATGCAAAAGCCTTTGACTGTGTGGACCACAGCAAACTATGGCAAGTCCTTAAAGAAATGGAAGTACCTGACCACCTTATCTATCTCCTGAAACACCTATATGTGGGACAGGAAGCAACAGTTAGAACTGGATATGGAACAACTGATTGGTTCAAAACTGGGAAAGGAGTACGACAAGGCTGTATATTGTACCCTGGCTTATTTAACTTATATGCAGAATACATCATACGGAATGCTGGACGGGAAGAATCCCAAGCTGGAATTAAGATTGCTGGAAGAAATATCAACAACCTCCGATATGCAGATGATACCACTCTGATAGCAGAAAACTAGTGGAATTAAAGAACCTTGTAATGAGGATGAAAGAGGAGAGTGCACAAAATGGCCTGAAACTCAGCATAAAAAAAAACACCAAGATCATGGCCACTGGTCCCATCACCTCCTGGGATATAGAAGGGGAAGATATGGAGGCAGTGACAGATTTTATTTTCCTGGGCTCCATGGTCACTGCAGATAGAGACAGCAGCCATGAAATTAAAAGACACCTGCTTCTTGGGAGGAAAGTGATGGCAAACCCTTGACAGCATCTTAAAAAGCAGAGATATCACGTTGCCAACAAAAATCCGAATAGTCAAAGCTATGGTTTTTCCTGTCGTGATGTATGGAAGTGAGAGCTGGACCATAAAGAAAGCAGACTGCTGAAGAATTGATGCCTTTGAATTGTGTTGCTGTAGGAGGCTCTTGAGAGTCCCCTGGACTGCAAGGAGAACAAACCTATCAATTCTAAAGGAAATCAACCCTGAGTGCTCACTGGAAGGATAGATCCTGAAAGCTGAGGCTCCAGTACTTTGGCCATCTCATGAGAAGAGAAGACTCCTTGGAAACGACCTTGATGTTGGGAAAGTGTGATGGCAAGAGGAGAAGGGGACGACCGAGGATGAGATGGCTGGACAGTGTCTGCGAAGCTACCAACATGAATTTGACACATCTCCGGGAGGCAGTGGAAGATAGGAGGGCCTGGTGTGCTCTGGTCCATGGGGTCACGAAGAGTCAGACACGACTAAACGACTAAATGACGACGTCATTCTTAACAATTTGAAATCAATGCGGAAACATATGGGCAGCCAATGTAAGGCAGCCAGATTGGGAGAGATATGCTGATGTTTTCTCACCCCACTAAGGAGTCTGGCCGCATCAATCTCAAAGGTAGTCCCATGTAGAGCACATTACAGTGGTCTAATCTCGAGATTACGAGCGCATGGACGAGAGTGGTGAGGGACCGTCCCATCCAGATTGGGTCACATCTGGCCGATCCGCCACAGATAGAAATAGGCAGAGCATGTCACAGGGGCCACCTGGGTTCCCATGGTAAGCGCTGGATCCTCATGAAAGGGGTAGAAAGAGAAAGAAGGGAAAGGGGTGAGGGTGGTGGCAGGTGACCAAGGGGAAGAGGAAATAGGAAGGGTTTGTAGGGGGGTGAGGAGAAGGGGTTGGTTGAAGGATGGGGCAGAAGGGGAGGAATGTGGTGGGTGCTGAAAGGGGAGGAAAGGAAGGCTTGGCTTGGATGACTAGCAGCTGTCAAAAACAACAACTACAAAGACATTCAGAGCAGGGGCAATTCATGAGGAATCTGCCACAAAAGGCATGGGCCTCTGTCCAGGAGGGAAAAAACCTCGCTTCTCTGGCAAAGTAGTCTGCTGGTACACATGTCCTGTGTGTATGTGTAAGTTTGTGTCATGGTTTTTGTCAGCAGAACACAAATTTTATTGTCAGTCAGATAAGGTCCTTAGTTGAGGTATGTATGCATAGAACTATGCACATGCTCATGTGAGTGCTATATAAACTTTTGAAAGCAACAATTGGCTTTTGTCAAATCATGGAATCATAACAAAGCATAGAGTATGCCAGGCTTGCCCAACTCGGCACCAAGAGCCATCCAGGCAAAAGGCATGATGAGGATTATACTCCAGCACACAGAGAATGCACAAGGGTGGGAAAGGCTGGGAGCTCCAGGAGGATTTAAATCTGAGAAGAAAACAGATGTTCCTGCAATGGAGATGCAAAGAAGAGATTTTAATGTGACATACTGTAATCAACTAGAGCTACCAGGTAAAGGTAAAGGTAAAGGTTCCCCTTGACAATTTTTGTCTAGTCGTGTTCGACTCTAGGGGGCAGTGCTCATCCCCGTTTCCAAGCCATAGAGCCAGCGTTTTGTCCGAAGACAATCTTTCCGTGGTCACATGGCCAGTGCGACTTAGACACGGAACGCTGTTACTTTCCCACTGAGGTGGTCCCTATTTATCTACTTGCATTTGCATGCTTTCGAACCGCTAGGTTGGCGGGAGCTGGGACAAGCGACGGGAGCTCACTCCGTTGCGTGGATTCGATCTTACGACTGCTGGTCTTCTGACCTCACAGTACAGAGGCTTCTGCGGTTTAGCCCACAGCACCACCACGTCCCTGTTAGAGCTACCAGCTCCTCCTTTATGAATTCAGATAGCAAGAGTTCCAAGGGTGATCTAACTGTAATACACTGCTAGGAATTTGTAGGAAGATATCTGTTTCTCTTTTGGAAGGAAAGGAAGGCCAAAAATGATGAGACACATACTTTCAAATGATGGATGAAGTTGACACAGTGGCATAGAGATTCCATAACCTTTTAAAAGCTTCTTAATGCATGTTAAAGAAACTGAGAACAAAAATCGGGCTGTGCACACAGTCTCCATCTTCAGCATCCTCTAAGCGCCCCTGCATTCCTTCATGTCACTGCATGCAGCAGCCAAGTCTGAACAGAAGTTTGGCATGGGTTCTAAGCAACAGACTGAAACCTCTGTTCAGCGCCCCCAATTGATATAGGGAAGTCAGGGAAGAGAATGACTGGAATAGGACCACTATGCATGGCCCTTTCCCAGTCACTCATTGTACTCAATCATTCTTTGGAACATATAAAGTGTGTTTAAGACTTATCATTTTGAAGAGATACACATTTTCAAGATTATTACTTGTGTAAACAACTCTTAAGGCATGATGTATCATCTGCCCCCCTGCTGTATAAAGATATAGCCAGGCTGTGACATTGCATGGCTTGTCAGGTCTAATTGGAGCCAGCAATTGTCTCTAACTGTTTTGGGACTTGGTGAGATCTAGAGATGGGCATGAACCACAGTTCGGCCTAGTTTGGCTCCGTGTCTGCACAGGTGTTGTGCAGGCACAGAACACTTCCCTTCTGCACCTCCCCAGTGTAACTGCTCACTCAAAGGCAGCACTGCAGGCTTCCCTGCCCAGCCTCCTTGTCTGACTGCCACAGGAGGCGGAGGAGGGAAGCGTGCACATGGTGAGTGGGCAGTCATGCTGGGGAGGTAGGGAGGGAAGTGCACATCACCCAGGAAATGTTCCTTTCACCACAAACTTGTGTGGCTTAATGAGTTCTATCATGGATTGGACTGAGTGAGAACTGGCCCATTTGGTAAGTAGGTAACTTCACATTCATAGTCATGTGGTCACAGAGAATTACAGTGGGGTCTCTACTTAAGAACGTCTCTACTTAAGAACAATCCAACTTAAGAACAGCTCCATTTGCTAAATTTTGCTTCTACTTGAGAACAGAAATCCAAGATAAGAACAGGAAAAAAACCCTTTCCTGCTCTTTTTTTAACCTTAGGTCATCTTAGGTTAAAAAAAAAAATTCTCCCCCTAGTGGTAGAGTACGTATTAACCAGCTTTGCATTAGTTCCTATGGGAACTAATGCTTCAATGTACGAACGCACCTCTACATAACAAAAAAACAGCCAGAACGGATTAATTGGTTTTCAGTCCATTCCTATGGGAAATTTTGCTTCAACTTAAGGACGTTTCAACTTAAGAACACCATTCCAAAACGGATTAAGTTCTTAAGTAGAGGTTCCACTGTAGTTTCTATGGACGGAAAAGAGCAGATACGGATTAAATGGTTTTCAATGCATTCCTATGGGAAATGCAGATTCAGCATAAGAATTTTTCAACTTGAGAACCACCTTCCAATACGGATTAAGTTCTTAAGTAGAGACCCCACTGTAGTTGCTCTTTAGAACAGCAGTAAAATAATACAAAGCTGTAAGGGATCTATTTCTAGAATAGAATGTTAAATGCAAATATGGAGCAGAGATCTGAAAGAAGATTAAATCTGTATCAAGACTTGGTATGGCTGTAGTGTAATTACTTCACATTGACATGCCTCGAGGGTGATATTAGGGGTCTCCTACCACTCCTCACTCATAGGCATCCTTCAGTCTCAAGAGACTATGGTAACGTGTTCTGTATGGAGGACTTTGACGCTGTATGTGAAGCTGGAGTGTCCTCTCTAGAGCAGGAAGCCTGGATAGAATAATATGAAGGATAGGCTGTTACCCAAGCAGCAAATGCCCCCTCTCCACATCACTGAAATAGTCCAATGGAAAGGCAAGAGCCAGTACAACTGGTTCCAACGATGTCGCAGGAGTTGCCAGAATAACACTAACTGCCTCCAGGATTCTGGCTCCAGATTTTGCCTTGAGGTTTACTCTTGAAGCCTTTTCCATCAGTGGATATAGCCACAAGGCAGTGGAGGTTTGAAATCGGAGTTTTCCTCTCCTACTGTTTCAACTTAATAACAAATAAGTCCAGTTTCATGACTCAACTTCCAGATAACCTCACCTGGATGACTGAGAATCTTCACAGATATCTTGAGGGGATGCTACTAAGTATCCAAATGCAAATGCAGGAATGACTAGCCTTCCCAGTGCTTAAAATCACACATTAAAACTTTTAATTCCCTATCAAAAGAACTGGTGTTTATTGTGCTTACCATTAACACATTAATAACATACAGAATGAAATTATGATGCTTAGCATAGTAAATCACAGTTAGAATAATCCCACTGAATCAGTGGGAATTTGGTAAGTTACCTCTTCCAAAAGTCAGCTTGTGTGGCTTTCGCCAACTACACAGTTCCAGGATGCCCCCAGAAGAATAGAATGATAAACCACTTCTGAGTACTAGCTACCTAGAAAACCCAGAACTGAGTTGATTGCATACAATTATTATTACTATTAATCCATCTAAGGATGGGTTTTTCTCTGAACAGTTGACTAGACAACTGCCATAAATATACGTATATCTGCCCTAAATGTGAACAAAAATGTAGTTTATTTGCATAACTATTGTACACAATATTTATGTCAGGGAACGGGTATAATTTATGGAATTTACTTATCATGCCCACTTGTATCATCCAAAAAGCAGTGGTGGGATTCAGCCGGTTCACACCGGTTCTATAGAACCAGTAGCTAATGTACAATCGGTTCTGCAGAACCATTTGCTGGCCTGCTGAATCCCACCATTGCGGCACCAGCCAAGACCTGCCTCCTCCTCCTGCTGCTGCTGCTGCTGCCGCCATGGCTGCTGCTGCCTCCTCCCCTCACAATGCCCAAGCGCCAGCTTTCCTGCCTCCCCCCTCCTCTTTCGCCCTCTCGCCTCCCTCCTTCCATCTACCCAGAGCAGAGCGAGGAGGAGTAGGAAGCCAAGACATGGGCAGAGGAGGGGAAGGGAGTGTGCAGAGGTGCGAAGGGAGAGTGGCATGCTTTCAGGGCGAAAAAGACACAAGAGGAGCCAACCAATGAGAAAGGGAGGAATAGGAAGAAAGCCTTGCCACCTCAGAGAGGGCAAGGAATAGGAAGAGCAATGCCTCCAGCTGGCGGCCCCACCGGCCACTTGGGCAGTTTGGTGCCAGAGGGCTCCCTCGCCTGCCCGCGGGTGCTCTCGGCAGCATGCTACATGCAAGGCAGCACACACCACCAAGTGCTTCTTCCCGCCATGGTGGAGGGAGGAGGAGGAGGAAGAGGAGGGGCATTTAAGGGAGCTCTTGAGGTGTTTTGGGGTGGGGTGGGTGGTAAGCACAGCAACAGCCGCCCTCGACTCGGACTCCACCTCTTCCACAACCCCAGCCATGGGGCATGAAGCCCCACCACCGGTGCAACACGGGAGGGGGGCCCCAGCCAGACGTGCCCGCACCTCTTGGTGCAGCAGTCCTCTTCAGGGTTGTCTCAGTGGGCTGACCACCAGAGGGGGCACCTTCTCTCTCTCTCCCCAGGGAAAAGCAGCCTCTCCCTCCCTCATGCCTCTGGAAGAGGTGAGGGCCCCCCTCAGAGGCGCTGCCTGGGGGAGGAGGATCTACAACTCCCAGAATCCCCCTCTCCTGGTCGGCTCCTCTGCCCCGACTGGCCTGTGGGAGTCACCAGCGAGGTTGAGGCTGCTGCTGGTGCTGATGTGGGGGAGGTGCCAGAGGCCCCCCCAGGCCCACTGATGCCGCCGGCCACTCTTCGGGCTCCCCATTACCAAAGACAGCGTGCACGGGCGCTGCCTAGGCAACCGTGCTGGAAGCCGCTGGGCCCCAGGCAGTGACGTTACCGGAAGACGGGGCCGCCTGCCCCTTCACTGCCCCCAACTAATCAGAGGAAGTGGGCCCACCTTGCCCCAACAGGGGGCATGGCGTGAGCAGGAAGAGGACGAAAGGGGAGGACATAGAACCTGTTGTTAATTTATTTGAATCCCACCACTGCCAAAAAGTCCTAATTATTTATTTGTTTTTGTAATCTCACCTTCTTGTATGTCTCTTTACTGCTGAGCACTAATGTATATTAAGGCATAAGCCCCTCAGAATTCTAAATTTTTGAGGCTACATGTGTTACACCTTATGTTACTGTGTAGGGGCAATGGACTGTTTGTCAACTACATTGAACAAGATCCAAAAGTTAGGCTGATATCCTGTTCACATTTTCCTGGAAGTAATTTGGATGGAGCACAGTGAGACTTTCTCCTAAGTAAGTGTGTGTAGGTTTGCTATGTTAATGTAGCTATGGTTATTTTATGAGCCATCCCACCCTGTGCTTTAAATTAAAGGAAAAATGCGTCAGTGTTGCTAGAGCTGATCCTCCCAAAGCATCCCATGACACCAGAGATCACCTGTAACCTGAGCAGAGTTCAGTTAAGTTTCCCAACAAGGAGAAAGAATGGCAACCAGAAGCAAAAGGATGGTGTCAGTTTCAGTAACAAAATTCTGCACAGTTGGAAAAAGACAACTTGGAACATTTTCAAAACATAGGCAGATAAATGACACCTGTGAAAAGGAAGTATGTACCATGCTGTGACCTGTATACAATGGTTTCGCTCTTTGTTTTTCAAGATAGAAGCCCCTTCCACCTCCCTCAACTAAAACAACTATTAAGAACAGTATTAGAAGCACGTATTCTGTCCACATTTCAAAATGACATGTTTTAGTGCTGATAGGCACAGGCGCACGCAATTATTAGTGAATTACTGAAGGTAATTTGTACAAATAAAACAAAGATTGAAAAAAAAGAGTAACTTAATGCAAATAATTTGTGACATAATCAGACTAGGATTTTTCACACAGTTTGGTTCAGGGTGGGGGTAAGATGATTCACTCCTTTCCCCAGCAACTACACAATGAACATGCCATTGTGAGCCATCCTATCCCTGATTGATGCCTACCTGTACTTTTTGAATCCCAACAGAGGCTATTGTTTGTTTAGCATATTGCTTTGTTTTGGTTCCATTCCAGCACATGTGATCACTGGGATTGAACCAAAGTGGATAGCTTGAGCTATCCCTTTGCTTAAGCCATTTAACAATCTTGAGAAATGAGAAGCTTCCTTCCCACTTCTGAGGAAGAGAAAGGAGAGGATGTTTTCCATTTCTTTTAAACTGATAGTTAATAGAGAAAAAACTCCCATTTCTCAAGTTTTTTAAGTGGTTAAGCAAGGCACAGATGAAGAGACAGGAGAGGGATATTCCCCATTTACAGGGAACGCTTCTGGGAGTTGCAGTTCAAGAATACTGGGTTACCCAAGGTTGGCAACCACTGCTCTAAAGGATAGAGCAGATTATTTTCTCTGGCCAGCCAGGCTCTCCAAAGAGTCTACACACTGTGTCTTCAAAGACTTAGACAACAGTTGTGTGGGGGAGTGGCCGCACCCTCCCCCCCCCAGTTGGGACAGCACGTGCTAGGATTTATCAGCTGAAATCCCCAGGACATTTTGATTAGTAGTCACTAACATCATCTACTACCCATCTACTACCCTTTCCAGTTCTCTCTGAGTTTAGCTATAAACCTCAGAGTAGATGGAAGAGAAAATAATTTTTTTCCAGGGGCATCATATTGTTGCCAATAAATCCTGCTGTGATGCAATAAAATAAAATAAAATCTGAAGGTAGTTTGACATTAAATGGCCAATTAAGAGGCATCAGCTTTAAAAAAAATATTCTTGCTTGCGATCATGAACCGGTCCAGCTCTCTGCATTTTTTAAATTTTTCTTGGGGGAGGGGAAACCATGCAAAGGAGAGTGGAATCTGGAGTACTTAAATTAATTTGAAACATTTTTACAATGGTCCCAAGTTCAGCCTCTGTACCCATATTTTAAATACTTTTTGGAGCCTCAAGGCCCCTGGGAAATAATGTTTCTCTCCCTCCCCCACAGATTAAGTTTCTTAAGTTTCAGGGAAACTGTAAAGGCACTGAAACCACTCACCAGCTTTGCAAGATAACCATAAAATTATGCAAAAATTGCACCTACCATTATCTACAAGGCTATATTTTTCATTAACTCTGAAGCTAGCATACAAGCAGTAGTTGGGAAAATGTAGTGTAATGTTCTTTATCCTTTTTTAAAAAGCAGGAATTGAAATGAAAACTTTTCTGAGAATCTGGGAGGCAGTAAGTATAGTTTTCTAATACCATAAGCTGCTGTTTTAAAGATCTCTATTCTAAAGTGACTGTAGCACTTATAAAAAGTGCCACAGATTGACAGCCTTTGAGCATGAAGTTCTCTGTTTAGCCTCATCATGGGCACTGAATGTATGTGCTTACACTACTTGGGTCTGCTAACACAGTATAACACAAGAATGTCTGTATGTGAGTGAGTTTCTACCCTCCCAAAGTTGTTGGGCTGCAAACTCTTATCCACCCTAGTCAGCATAGTCAATATTAAGAAAATCAGGAGTTTCAGGATGAACAAATCTGAAGTCAATGCTCCGGGCATACCTATGGGATGTCACTGTACTGAAGACACTGGGCATGTACCGAGTACATCTTATACATGTTCCCAGATGGGCATGTGCACACACATATATGCAGTCGAAGCTTCTACTCTAGAAACCACTGGTCTGATTTATGCATAGATGTATCTTGTAAAATAGAGCTCAATGGTTTATGTATCTGACTGCAAAGCCAAAGTTTTATTTATTTATTTATTGGATTTCTGTCCCGCCCATCTAGACCAAAGGTCTACTCTGGGCAGTTTAAAATTTAAAAACAATAAAAAAAAACAATAAAACCAAAAAAAGATGTATTATAGGTCCAGGTCTCTTAAGAAATTAAGAGATGGCAGGAGGGAAAGCCAGCCCAAATAGTCAGGTTTTAAGTTTATTCCTGAAAACACCCAGAGAGGGAGCCAGGCAGATCTCAAATGGCACATTGTTGCAAAGGCAAGGGGCCACTGCCAAGAAGGCCCGGTAACTCATTCTTTCCTTCTGACTTCCCTTGGAATTAGGCCCCTCAGCCGCCCAGCCTGGCTGGAATGAGTGACTGTGGCAGAACTGGGCGGGAGAAGGTGCTGTGCCAGGTATCGAGGTCCTAAACCGTTTAGGGCTTTATATGTAATCGTAAGAACTTTGAAATCAACACGGAAATGAATGGGCAGCCAATGCAAGGCGGCCAGGGTGGGGAAAATATGTTGGTACCTTTTCACCCCTGTAAGAAATCTGTCCACTGCATTTTATACCATCTGAAGTTTCCACGTCAATCTCAAATGCAATAGGAAACCATTTCTGAGTAGTCTTTATTTAGAAAACCCTGGAGAGGGTCACCCTAATTTGCAATTTATTTGACAGCACACAATTATTCTTGCATCTTGTAGGGTTCAATCAGTCTACAATTTAGAAGCTACTGTTTATAATAGAAGTGTGCACCATTCCTAGCTTTAAATACTGCCTGTAATCCTGTTGTGTAACGTAAGAAAATTTATAAGTTCCAGTCTGTTCCTCACTGGGAGATAAAGAGCTCCTGCCACTGTTCTCGGGGTGCATGCACATGTACCAAGCCAAGAATCAACAGTGGGTGTGCAGAGAATTGTAGTGGGCTCTCTTTATTTACTGGAGAGGAATGGGCCAATGCTTAGGAATTATGATACACAACAGGATTTTGGCCACGGTGTATGCATTTAATTGCTATTAAACTGGTAGAAACAGTCAGTTACAGAGGGAGTCCAATCAGTTACACCAGTGGCATAACTTTCAGCAGTGAATGGCTAGCCAAAAGCTAAGAGGTCAGTGTCAGAATTTCTTATTGCACCTCAACTGCATGACTTAGTATGTGTAAGTAAATGCTTTGCCCGCTCAGCCCGGAATAAAGAGACAAGACACATAACATGGGGTAACTTGAATTCCCCTTTCACAAGGCGGCCTACCATAGTGCAATACTAGTCTGTGAACATAGTCAAAATTGATTTTCTGTTCCAGACCTATCTTTCGTGAATTCCTAATCCGCAAGCATGCTGTTCTACTATATAGCACAACCCAGGGCATAAAGTAACCAGAGTACCCTGCGTCCCCTCCCCTCAGTTAACTTCTGCTAATTTCAACCTGAGAGGAAGGGTGCTCGACACCCCCTAAATGGCCCTTTTAAAACTCGCTTGACCTGATTTCCTCTGCACTACCTGCCATAGTGACCTAATTAAAACGATTCTTATTAAACAACCACTACTGCCCTTGCTAGTAAAAATGGGATGGGAAAAAAAACACTTGTACCCAGGGCCAATTGAGGTAGAAGTCAAAAATTCCCATCCAGCTCCAAAGTGACTAGTTAATCTCATTCTTACTATATAGCATGGGCGGGTGGGTCAACTTCTCTGTGACAAAGAGGCTGAGGCCGAGCCGAGCAGTCCCTTTTAAGGAAGGCTTCTGCTCTTGTCCTCGGCAGCCCTCGCGATGCCTCGCCTCTTAATGCCCCAAAATACCAATCTCTGGCTAGGACCTTCCGTTCTTTCCTCCTGCTAAGGGGACACGTAGATCCCTGGCAAGCTCCTGAAATGCTCCCATCAACTCCTGATATTGTGGGGTCCCTTGGGTACCACAAAATAAAAAATCATCAAGGTAATGAACCACTCTGGCTCCCCTAACTTTACATCAAAGTGCCCATTCCAAAAAACGTGCTAAATTGCTCAAAGACCAAGCAGAATATGGAGCATCCCATTGGGAGCGCCGTATCTATGTAATAACTTCCATCAAAAGCAAACCTAAGAAAGTTAAAATTCTCCGGGTGGACGGGCAAAAGTCTAAGTGCTGATTTGATGTCACATTTCCTTTGCAGAGCGCCAATCCCACAACTCTGCACCATGCGTACTGCCTCATTAAATGATCTATAGTGGATGCTGCAAAGTTCGTGTGGAATTTTGTCACTAACTGAATCCCCCTCTGGGAAGGATATATGATGAATCAATCTAAACTCCCCAGGCATCTTCTTAGGGACTACTGACAACAACTGAGCCACTGCTCCAAAATTGAGACCCTAATTGGACTAGGGCCCCTTTGTAACAGAGGGAGGCTGGGGGTGGCTTGCGACCCCCCCTTCAGTATCCCTTCCCACATTGCCACCCGGTCGCCCTTTTGGGCATGCTGACAACACATGTGGACTGCTACATATGGAACATAGGTGCTTAAATCTGCATGGCTTCCTATTACATGAACCTTGGGTGCTGAATTCCCCATTGTTATGAGGGAATTGCCGGTTTGCACCCTTTGCATGAAATGTCCAGTATCAAACCTATCACCCAATACCGTGCAGGATGGCCTCATGAGTCATAGCCTCATGAGTCGGCATCATAAGGTACATCCCAGTGCATGCTCGGGTGCAGCACCACCCGCATACAGAACCCTTCATCATAAAGAAGTCACTCATGCCCAGGGAAGTCCATGTACACCCTGTAAGTCAGGTCCATATACTGGATTAATGTCAATGCTCTCTATGGGTAAGTATGAACCACAGTTCCTGCATAAATGAAAAAGCCCAGAAGTCAGTTAGCCCAGCATCTGTCTGGCTTACGCCTGAGCAGTTTCTCTCATTCCCTATCTTCTTCCTCGTCTTTCTTCTTTTCCTCAATTTCTCTATTCAGCAATTCAAAAACATCCACATACCCTAGAGTTAGCCGTCTAGAGTGGTTGCTCGACTAGATAGCCGGGGTATAAATGCAATAAATAAATACGTAAATACCCTTCCAATTTTTTCCTGCCATGGTTGGATGATCTCTTAAAGGTAAGGACTGATCCTCTTCATAGAGAGTGAACCTTGCCACGGAATTGTAACCTGTGTCTACAACAGCCGGCATCACTGACGCCCCTGTTCCTGCTGCTACACTAACCTGCTGTGCAGAAGGCTGGTTTGGACCAATCTCTAAATTCGAACCTGCTTTTGTCCTTTTCAGGAGATTATGGTGATCAGCACGTTTTTTGTTGCGGGTGTATTGTTGTGATGAGGGGGAGAGATTATCTGTCACTGTGATTGATGGGTGACGTTAGCTGGTCATTTGTGTGCAGTGATCACTGGTCCTTGTGGGTGGGTAGAGTTTGTTGACCTTTTGCTGGCTGTATTTTTCAGTGTTGGAAGACAGGCTTCGTAGAGTTTCAAATTTTCTTCTTTTTTGTTGAAGCTGTGCTGGTGTTTGTGGATTTCAATGGCTTCCCTGTGTAGTCCAACATAATGATTGCTGGTGTTGTCCAGTACTTGTTCCTCAGCCTAGAAAAAGCTTCAGAAAAAGTCAGTGAGAAGGACCTCTACTGGGCATGTGTGTATGGAAGATCAGTACTGTCTTTCAAATAGCCTGCTCCCAAGTCATATAAGGCTCTTCGGGCCATAGCCAGTACTTTACATTACACCTGGAAAGAGCCAATAAAACTGTAGTAACAAATGAGTCACAGAGTTCCTGTAATAAGCTATGGCCCACTGTCTATCTGCAGCATTCTGACCCATTGAAAACTCTGACCATGTTCAAAAGGTAGACCCATGTATAGAGTATTACACCAGCCTAGGTGGAATTAGATATGTAGCATAAATTAGATGATTTGCCAGTTTATATTTCACACTGCATCTTCCAGTCTGCTTTGCCTATGAATCTATCCCATGACAGAAGATTTATCCTTGTTTCTGGATTCATTTGCCATTCCTAATGCCCATCAGATTTGATGGCAATATGACAGATCACTGAGATTAGATAAAAGTATAGTCTGTCATCCTCACTTAAATGCACTGTCTGTCAGAATGTCAAAATTCTAGCATCACCCTTAAATCAATGCATTTCAAACTCCGTACTTTCAAAAAGCCATTTCATATTTATTTGTCATGCACAGTCAGGCTCTGCTGAGTACTGGTTACTGGGCCTTGCCATTCTCCATGCATGCCCTGAGATGGCTCTCTAAAATATCACCAAACATTCTTCTCTTGGCCATACATTCTGAAAAGGGTTTGATTGTTGTTGTTGTTTAGTTGCTAAGTCATGTCCAACTCTTCGTGACCCCATGGATCAGAGCACACCAGGCCCTCCTGTCTTCCACTGCCTCCAGGAGTTGGGTCAAATTCATGTTGGTAGCTTCGATGACACTGTCCAACCATCACATCCTCTGTTGTGGGCACTGTGAGTGGGTGAGATGCTTAGTGACTGGCAGATCTTTGTCTAGCAAGTTTGAAATGTTCTGATCTATATTGCCAAAAGTGAAATTTGAAAACTTTGTTGTTGTTGTTTAGTCGTTAAGTCATGTCTGACTCTTCGTGACCCCATGGACCAGAGCACGCCAGTTCATAAGAATCCTATTTTAGGAATCCTATTTTGCCAGGGCAAAACAAAATGCCCAACTTTTTTTCCCCTTGATGCTTTCTTTTCTTCAACAAACCAGAATGGCCCTCTCACCCTGTTGCCTGGACTGCCTGCTCCTGCCTCTGCACAGCTGCTGGTGCTGCCGCCCCCTCCCTGGGTTCCTAGGTGCCATGGTCGGATGCAGTGACTGGGCTCCATGTAGGGAAGCCAGTCACTGCCTTGGAGTGTGCGCTTGCCTCCCATGTTGATCAGCTGGGAGGTGAGCACACACCCAGAGGCAGTGCCCCGGCTTCCCTACAAGGAGCCTACATTTGCTACCTCAGAGCATAGCACCTGGGGCAGAGATAGTGGCTCAATGGTGGTAGTGTGACAGAAGCAAGTATACCCACCACCACCACCGGACATGAACTGTAAACCAAATCACAAACTGGTTGGTTTGGTCATGTTGGATTGTGGGTCATGGCTAACCACAAACCACAAGTCATCACAAATCACAGTTTTTTCAGGCTCATGCCGATATCTACTAAGCATGCCTATCTATGAGATGGCTGGACAGTGTCTGCAAAGCAACCAACATGAATTTGACACAACTCCGGGAGGCAGTGGAAGACAGGAGGGCCTGGTGTGCTCTGATCCATGAGGTCACGAAGAGTCGGAGACGACTAACGACTAAACGAACGAACGATGCCTATCTCTTCATACTTAGTAAAAGTTATTTCCTCAGCTCTGCTTATTTGAGTAATTGAAGACCTCTCCATAACTACAGCTGGATCTGTTCAGTTTTATTTATTTATTTATTTATTTATTTATTTATTTATTTATTTATTTATTTATTTACTTACTTACTTACTTACTTACTTACTTACTTACTTACTTACTTACTTACTTATTTATTTATTTATTTATTTATTTATTTATTTATTTATTTATTTATTTATTTATTTATTTATTTATTTATTTATATCCCGCCCATCTAGGCAATAGACTACTCTGGATGGCGTACAACATATAAAATAAACTATTTAAAATATAACGATAATACAGTGGTGCCCCGTATAGCGAGGGTTAATCCGTTCCGGATTAACCCTCGCTATACGGAATCATCGCTAAATGGGTAGGGGAAACGTATTGAAACGCATTAAACTTCGTTTAATGCGTTCCAATACCTTTGTTACTTACCCGTTCAGCGAGGATTCCAGGTGCCGGCAGCCATTTTCGCGCCTTCGCTAAGCGAGGGCAGGGCGCGAAAACGGCTGCCGGCAGCCATTTCCGGGCTTCCGGCGGCCATTTTGGAGCCACCGATCAGCTGTTCGGCGGCTCCAAAATGGCCGCCACAATACCCGATCTTCGCAATGCGGGTTTTCCCCATTGCGAAGATTGGGTATGTTTCCGTATAGCGATCCCGAAAAAGGGATCGCTATACGGAAACATCGCTATACGGTGCACTCGTTAAGCGAGGCACCACTGTATATCATAATCAAACTGATTCAAGATGGAAAAGGTAAAAGAGTAAATCAAGTAGTGGTTGTAGGGAAGGCCTGCCTAAATAGCCAGGTTTTCAATTGGCTTTTAAAGATGCCAAGCGAAGGGGCCATACGGATCTCCGGAGGGAGATTATTCCAAAGGCGAGGAGCCACTGCCGAGAAGGCCCAGTTTCTTGTTTTTCCTTCCAGGCCTCCCTTGGTGTTAGGCTCCTCAGCCTCACCTCCTGGCTAGATCAAGTGAAATGGGTAGATTTGGTGGGAATAGGGACTCCACCAGGTATTGAGGCCCTAAACAGTTTAGGACTTTGTACGTAAGCATTAAAACTTTGAAATCGACGCAGAACCAAATGGGCACCAATGGAAAGCGGCCAGCGTGGGAGAGATATGATTATATTTTCTCACCCCACTAAGGAGTCTGGCTGCCACATTCTGCACCATTTGAAACTTCTGCATCAACCTCGAAGGTAGCCCCACGCAGAGCGCATTACAGTAGTCTAATCTCGAGATTACAAGCACATGTACCAAAGTGGTGAGGGCCCCAACATCAAGATAGGTACGCAGCTGTGCTATCCGCCAAAGATGAAAATAGGCGGAGCAGACCACTTTAGTAGAGAGAAATGTCTGAAGATCCTTGTAAATATAATTTGCCATTTTTAATATAGTTGTTCTTTTTAAACATTTTATATTTACGGTTTTTAGCTTTTGAATATTGTATTTTTAATTATGTGAGCTGCCTTGGGTCCCTTTTGGGGAGAAAAGCAGGAAAGAAAGAAAGAAAGAAAGAAAGAAAGAAAGAAAGAAAGAAAGAAAGAAAGAAAGAAAGAAAGAAAGAAAGAAAGAAAGAAAGAAAGAAAGAAAGAAATATTTCAACAAAATGACTGAATTTTCACCCCAAAGACAACTATGACAATTGAAATCTATCTAGCAGATTTCATACATTTCCATATGTGTCACAGTTGTGACACAATTTTTTTTGTCTAAACATATTCAAAACATGCATTTAAATACTCTGAGAAAAAACAGACAAAAGGCTTATTTTTGTCGAAATAGATTCAAAACAAAACATGTGGGCAAAAACATGTGAAATTAATTGTTTGACCAGTTGATGGCAAGAACATAAGTTCTGTATTGGATCACAACCAATACCTATCTAGTCCAATATTTTGTTCACCCAATGGCGAACCAGTTGCCCATGGGTTCCCTCAGCAGTACCTGTGTGTTGAACAGCTTCTGTGTCTTGTGTTCTCCAGCAACTATACAGAAGCAGTCTGGCAGAGATACAAGAGCTGACACAAAGCCATCCCAATGAGCAGCCACTGATAGCTCTTATCTCCAGGAACGTATCCAGTCCTTTTTGAAAACTGTCCAAATTGGCAGCAATCCCTAATCTTGGCAGATCTAGTGGTACTGCCACATTTGTGGCAGTGAATTCAACAGCTTATATATACACTGTGTGAAAATGTGCTTCCTTTTATCCATCCAGAATTTCCTGCTTTTCATCTGTGTTTTATGAGAAAATACTGCCCGAGCTATTTTCTATGGATAATACATAATTTTATGTCACTCATTACTTTTTTTTTTTTAACTAAACATCCTGAACATTGCAAGCTTTCCTTGCTAGGCAGTTGCTCCAGTCCCTTGATCATTTTGATCATCCATCTTTGCACCTTTTCCAGCTCTACAAGGCGCTTTCTAGATGCGGTGACCGAAACTTGTGCATATCGTTCAATATACAGTGGACCCTCTACTTACAGAATTAATCCGTATTGGAACGGTGGCTGCTGGTCGAAAAGTCTGTAGGTCAAGTCTCCATTGACCTACAATGCATTGAAAACTGATTAATCCCGTAACTGGCCATTTTTTGTTTCATTTCTGTTCCATTTTGGTTTTTTCTGATCTGTAGGTCGATTCTCTGGCTACAAGTCGAACCTAAATTTTGCAGCCAAAGAAGCCTGTAACTCGAAAAGTATGTAAGTTGAGCCGTCTGTAAGTCGAGGGTCCACTGTATAGTCACACTATTGAATAATGGAAGGATGAAATTGCAGAGCTGGTTCAGCCCAATAGTTTGGGTGCCTGGCAGCATAGCCAGGAGACAGAGGTATGAGTCTCCACTGTGCCTCCCCGGAGAAAGGGTCAGCCAGAATCAAATGCATGTATGACTGATGCAGATAGGTGATTTCTTACCTCTGTGACCTTGGACAAGCCACATAGTCCTAGAGCACAACCAGGAGGAGGGACCTATTAAACTATGCTTGTGTACCTTATAGAAATGGGAGTGCCTGACCACCTTGTCTATCTCCTGAGAAACCTATATGTGGGACAGGAAACAACAGTTAGAACTGGATATGGAACAACTGATTGGTTCAAAATTGGGAAAGGAGTACGACAAGGCTGTATATTGTCCCCTGGCTTATTTAACTTATATGCAGAATACATCATACGGAAGGCTGGACTGGAGGAATCGCAAGCCGGAATTAAGATTGCCGGAAGAAATATCAACAACCTCAGATATGCAGATGATACCACTCTGATGGCAGAAAGTGAAGAGGAATTAAAGAACCTTGTAATGAGGGTGAAAGAGGAGAGTGCACAAAATGGCCTGAAACTCGACATCAAAAAAACTAAGATCATGGCCACTGGTCCCATCACCTCCTGGGAAATTGAAGGGGAAAATATGGAGGCAGTGACAGATTTTACTTTCTTGGGCTCCATGATCACTGCAGATGGAGACAGCAGCCACGAAATTAAAAGACACCTGCTTCTTGGGAGGAACGTGATGACAAACCTTGACAGCATCTTAAAAAGCAGAGACATCACCTTGCCAACAAAAGTCCAAATAGTCTAAGGTTTTTCCTGTCGTGATGTATGGAAGTGAGAGCTGGACCGTAAAGAAAGCAGACTGGTGAAGAATTGATGCCTTTGAATTTTGGTGCTGGAGGAGGCTCTTGAGAGTCTCCTGGTCTGCAAGGAGAACAAACCGATCCATTCTAAAGGAAATCAACCCTGAGTGCTCACTGGAAGGACAGATCCTGAAGCTGAGGCTCCAGTACTTTGGCCATCTCATGAGAAGAGAAGACACCCTGGAAAAGGCCTTGATGTTAGGAAAGTGTGACGGCAAGAGGAGAAGGGGACGACAGAGGATGAGATGGCTGGACAACTACGGGAGGTGGTGGAAGATAGGAGGGCCTGGCGTGCTCTGGTCCATGGGGTCACGAAGAGTCGGACATGACTAAACAACTAAACAACAACGACCTTATATCTAGAGCACTTTTATGGGAGAGTCAATATCAGTCATAACTAACTTCACAACATATAGGGGTTATTAACTGGTACAATAACAACACTTTGATTTTAGGTCCATATAGAATAGAACAACACTAAGGACCCCAACAGTCTCTGAGTAATGTTATTCTTCCTAAACATTCTTAGAAAGTACAATCTCTGTTGAGCCTTTTTCTGTACCTCTGAGGTATTTACACTCCAAAACATGTTCTCCTCAATATGGACACACAAAACACAAAACAAAAAAAACCCCTCATCCTTTCTACCCAGTCTCCACTGATGGTCATGCTCTTCCACTTTAAGAATGAAATTGCTATGAGCCAGGAACTGTAAAACAGCCCTTGTTGATGTTTCCACTTCAAACTGAGCAAAAAAGGATGTTCAACTCCTCTGCCAATGCTGCATCACCCACCACAGCTCTAGTATTGGTCTTATAGTTGGTAAGATGCTGGATTCCTTTTCACACTTGCCTGTTATTACTACTGTCCAGATGGTGCTCAATCCTCCTTCTATAGTCTAACTTGGCCTCTCTGATGCCTCTCCTCAGGTTTGCTCAGGCCATACTATAAAGGGCCCTGTCACCAGACCTGAACGCAGTGTTCCTTTCCCTTAACAGCTGCTGTACTACCCTAGTCATCCAGGGCTTCTGACTGGGGTAGACCCGGATCTGTTTCTCTACTGTGACAGTATATATGCAGTTCCCAATACAACACATGACACTGTCCGTGAACATCTCCAGGTCCTGATGTTCAAAAACGTCCCAATTAGTCCAGTCGAAACAGTACTGCAGCTGTCGGGAGCCACCATCTGGCCAAGCTCTTATGGTTTTAATATTGGGGAGACCAGTTTTCCTGATGGAAACATATGCAGGGATTAAAAACAAGGACACATGATCAGACTGACCCAGATGTCCTAATGGCCTGACTCTGTAGCCCAGCCTGATATTAGAATAGACCTTATCCAATTTATTGGCCCCTCTGGTGGCACTACTAACATGCTGATGGAATTTTGGGAGCGCTACTTTCAAATCCACATGATTGAAGTCTACTGCTATGATATGCATTGTGCTAGGGTATATGCTCTGTTGTCTTCTAATGGTATCATATAAATATCCAATAGCCAAATTGGCATTTGCATCTGGTGAAATATAAACCGCGTTTATCATAGTGACAGAGAACTCTCAGAAGGTAGAACAGTCACATATTCTAAATCTGGGGAGCAATGTTTGTCCACAGTCACTGTGTTTGCGCACAAGTTGTTATTAATATACACACACAAAGTCCTCCTCCTCTGTTCTTACCAGAATCCTTTGTCCTATCATAACACTGTGCTGTGAAGCCTGCTAGTTCCATTGCAGAATCCGGAATGAGTGAATGCAGCCAAATCTCTGTAATTAGTACAATGCAACTGTCCCTGATAATACTATTAGTTACAATCTGAAGCTTCAGTTCGTCCAGCTTATTAACCAAGGATCTGACATTCATGAGACAGAGACTGGGAAGAGGTGATTTGTATGGTTGCTTCTGTAGCCAAGTTAGTACACCGGTTCTACACCCCCACTTCTCTTTCCTTTCTCATATGGGCACATAGCTACTCCAATGGGTTCCTTGCCCTACCTATAGACCTACAAGAGTAACCTATGCTCACTTCATATTTCTAGCTTGTTTGCTCTGTATTTTATTCATGTATTTAAATACAGAATAAAGCACTAGCTCCCAGATGTACAGAAAGGTAGGAACTCATTAAAATATCACAGTAAGGAATATGAACAAGTTACAGGGGTATTTCCATCACAATAGTAGCCATACTTGCCTTCTTACTTCTTTTTTACTTTAGCATTTACTGCATGCAGTTATGTGAGAACTGCTAATTTTGTTGGGAAAGGAACACAGAGACTGGGACTGCTTAACTTTCCTCTGCTGTTTTCTGTATCTATGTAAATTACCCATTCAAGCAGCTATTTCTTATTCTGGGTGGGAAAAATACAAATGCTTGTCTCATGCCCAGAGGTTTTCCCCATAGAACAAGTAAGTATATCTATTCAGTTCCATCCAGAAGGAGGAAACAGACCTGAGAATAGTGATCAAGTGAGCTATAACTTAAAGAAAGCCAAGAAATGCCAAGTTGCCCAATTCCACCTGGCTAGCTGTCTTACCACTCCCACTGTCTTCTTGTTATTTTGCAGCAGTATCTGTATGTCAAGGAGGTTTCCCTGTATAATAAAAGAGTATAACATTCAGCCATACTAGCTGTGTTTGATACAGCTGCCACCCAACAAATGGTAGGCACTCTAAATGATGATTTTATTTGTTTGCATCTTTAAAGTTTTTACTCTACCCATCTAAGTGGCCAAGTCACTACACTAGGCAGCTTGCAACAAAAAAAAGATAGACCTAAAAATAAAAGTCAGTAACAGACAATCATTAATGCTGGATAGTTCATTGATTTGCTATGCGTCTCTAGCTGCAGAGCCAGAGGTTCGGAGTTCAATCCCCCACTGTGTCTCCGATCTATAGGGTTCCTTCCAGCTCTGCATTTCTGAGATGATGATGAAAATATGAAACACACACACAGCAAAACAGAGAATTAACTCAAAAAAATAACAGGATGTCAAAGGAGACAAAACTAACCAGAGGTAAGGCTGTGGAAGGCCTAAGTTGTGAGCCGCCCAGAGTAGACTATGTCTAGATGGGCGGCATATAAATAAATAAATAAATAAATAAATAAATAAATAAATAAATAAATAAATAAATAAATAAATAAACAGAGAAGTCTTCACTTGTTTTCTAATGCTGAAGGCAGAAAAGGCCTGTCATACCTCTACCAGAAGAGAGTTCCACAACAAGGTGGTCCCTACTGGTTGTTGATTTCCACTCCTCTCGGGGTGGCCACCCATAATATTATAGATTGGGAGGTGTGAGTGGGATAAGAGGTTGTTTTGAGAAAGAGGTGCTCAGACAAGTAGCAAGGTCCTAAACCTGCCTACTGATGGTAATGATTGAATATCTGGAGAAAGAAATCAGTGAAAAATGTAGTCCCAAACTTGGTCCCACCAAAGAAATGAATCCACTTTTGTCAATGTGGATAGTGTGACAATCACCAGCATCTCCACTAGCCAAATCCTACACACGGCTATTCAGAGAAAAGCTCATTACATTAAGTGTATGCAAAATTTTTGTGTAACAAGGTTTTTATGACATAGTGATAACATGCAGCATTGTGTTATTTACATTTCCATTATTTGGTTTCATTGTGGCTTAGTTGCAGAAAGTATGGAAATATATATACAAAACACTAATAAAATTAGGAAAGATAGTCTTAAATAAAGATTAATAATATAATTAATATAATTTTAATAATATCATATTCTAGGCTGAAGCTTTACTTGTGATTCTTGAGATCAAAACACATGTACGTATATGTATGTATATGGTTCACAAGGGCTCAGTGGACATCCCAAGTGCAAGAACCTAATGACCGTGACACTTTTCCAGAGCATGAAAAAGTTATGTTTTTAAATTATGTGCAGTGGTTGAGAGATTTTTATGGTTTATACTCTTAAGAAGTAACATTTCCAAGCTCTGGCCGTAGCAAGCTTCAAGTCAGCCATCCCCATGGCTAGTGACTCCGTTTTGCACACCCACAGAAAAGCAATCATTTATTAACCTTTCCAAAAAAAACTGGAGAAGCTCTTGCACAATGGTGTTCAAGATAGGACCTTTCCATTGTAGCTGAGAAAGTGCAACTACTTTTGCATCCAGAATAGTGTAATGAAGCAAGAAAGGTATATAGGTGACAGAATGAAGAAATACATTGATGGAACCCTAGAGTTTAAGAAGGAGTAGAGGAAGACCACAAACTGAAGACCACAAACTAGAGGGATGGGTCATTTTAAAAGAGCATGGGACTGGTATGGGTTAGAATAGTACAAAACAGAGATGGACCCAAACTGTGGTTTGGCACTTTGGCACGGTTTGGGCCGACAGGTATTGCACAGCACCTGCCAAATTCCTCAACCCACCTTCTCCTGTGGGCAACCACTCAGAGGCAGCGCATCCAGCTTCCCTGCTTTTGTGTCCCCCTCTGAGTGGGTGCCCATAGGAAAAGGCAGAACAGGCTGCCAGTGCAACACCTGAAGGTCCAATCTGCCCAACTGCACTGAAGCGCCAAACCATGGCTGGTGCCCACCTCTAGTACAAAACATAAAGTAACGGAAGCAAAAAGGGGAGGCCAATATTTAGTGAGCTAAGGAAGGAAGGAAAGAATAATCACTAACTTAAAAAGTGCAGTACAGACAAGCATCAAACCCCTCCCCAACCAGCATTTGCTTGATACTTTCTTTTGGAAAACGAAAACTGTTCACAGTGATTTCACTATTTGTCGTGTTTGCAATATTCATGGCATTTGGGAACTGCACTTGAAAGTAAACCCATGTTCTAATTGTTTTTCTCTAGAATGAACGATGACTTCCAACTGGAAACTGAAAAAGAAATACAGTATGTGTTGATGTTAGTTAGCAGGCATTTTGTAGGCAACACCATGCAACATTGTAAAGGTTTCAGGGAAAGGTTAAAGACACTTTTTGTTCTTTTCTAATTTCACCCAACGCAGGTAGTATACTCAACAAAGTCCCTGAACCCAACATAGAATCTCCTTTATCTGAAAAGCCTGAGTAAGAGCCCTTCTCACCCGCGCCAGGGCCAGCTCTGAATGCATGCCTGTTCTGTAGTATTTGGAACTTTACATTATCTCTATAATTATGACACCAGAAAGCCTCAAACTAAGAGTTATATGAGGGAGCCTCAAGGTTTAGCCATGGAAGAGTCAATTAGGTAGAAAGCTGAAGGAGGTTCAGGTAGGGCAGGTACTTGGCAAGTTCATAGGTAAGCTGATACACTAATGAACTGGAAAGCCAACACACCCTCTTGATCATCCTCATTGTACTTGGAGACTACACACATTCTGATTACCATGTCTCAAAAAAAAAGATACTGTGGAGATGGAGAAAGACTGCATCAGTGCCTATAATGGAAGAAAGGCAGATTATTGAATGAATGAATGAATGAATGAATGAATGAATGAATGAATGAATGAATGAATGAATGAATGAATGAATGAATGAATGAATGAATGAATGAATGACAGCTAGGGTGACCCAAATGATCAGGGAGCCATAGAAATTTCTCTGTAAAGAAAGTGACAACACTGGAAACTATTTTTTTCAACAATTTGCATTTTGAATTTGCCTGCAACATCCAGCAGCCTTGTGCACAACCTGTTTCCTTTCCTTCAATAAAGTATATGTATAAGGCTGGGGTGGCAAATACAGTATGTCCTAAAGTGGAAAGCATATGTCCACATACATAAAGTTTGGGAGGTGGATAAAGTTCAGGATGAAGACCCCAGTTGCTTTTCTCTGAGTTCTAAAGGGGTAGTCTGACCATGAGGTTAGGGTTGCAGCCAATCCAGAGCAAAGAATATCTATATTTTGGAGAAGTTAAATCTAACTCCCTGGAAACAAGAGGTTGTTGTGCTCTAAGACAAGTATGGGGAATCAGTCTTGACTGTAACTAATTTTTTGACTATAAATGGGGACTAGGCAAATTTATGGAAAGAAAGGCTATGTCGGTGGCTACTAATGATGATGGTTGCACACTGGTTTCAGAATATCCAAAAGCAACTTTTTTATGAATTTCAAAGAATGACAAGAATGACCCTTTTCTGTTCCTAGTTTCTTCCCGTAAAACTTGTGCTTCCTCCTTATATGTAGATCCTATTTATTAGTCATTACTAACAGCCAGAGCTTGGAAAACCTACTTTTCATATTACAGGCAGGTTGCCTCACTAACCAAGAGAGGGAAAATATTACATTGGGCAGGTGCTGGCTCTTACTCCGCTTTGTGGTCTGCTGTGTGTATTCAGGTGACAACAGGAGAGTAGTATATTTTGTTATATAGGCCAGTGGTTTGTAGCATTCAGCTTTTTTAATATACGAGATATAAATATATATAAATATATACTTTAAATGAGATTTAAAACTTTCTGAAAACTTCCACTTGAAGAGATATTTTTCAGTTCACAAAAGCCCGTGCCAAATAATATCAGACTTGTTAATTTTTTTAAATTTTACAAGACTGTTGTTTTTTTAAAAAAATGGAGCTCTAATGTTAACTACCTGTAGTTTGAGGGATGTTTTGGGAAGCTTAGAACTATAATTGTATCTAATAAGTTTTTCAAAGTAATTTTCTACCCTCTCAGATCATGCAGGTTCCACCACCTAAGCTCCCACTTAATTCCCAATATACTGTAGGGCAGGGGTGGCTCAAGGTTGGAGCAGAGAGGGAATATTTCACTCAAAATTTGAGGGTGAGCCTGCCATGCAAACCACGAGCCACTTATTCAGCAGTGGCACAAAGAAGGATTCCTTATGTCCTCCATTCAGCTGCTCAGGAAGGAAGACCAAACATATAGTACTCATATCTGAAGCCTTTCTTCCTGTGAATAAAGGTGGAACAAGTATGGTGTGAGGTGGTGAGTATCTGTGTAAGAAGAGTGTGCAAGTGGATGTCAATGAGGAAATGTTCCAGCATGCAATCCTAAACCTGCAGTTCACATGGCAAGTGGACTCTAGATGATAACATGGTTGTCAACCCCTCTTTTATGTTTTCTGAGGAAATCCAAAAGTTCCAGCTTTCATATGTGTGTTCTTTGAAGGCTGTTTTTCAATTTACACTTCCTAAGGCAAAGAGTCATCTGTCAAAAAATCTGTTATCATGTCAAGGAAAGTATTTATTTCACATTGTATTAATGGCTTCTCAATGCACATACTCAGGATGAAAAGGCACTTACTGCCATTTATGTACCATAAGGTATATTCTATTTTTCCCCCCCAAGGTATCTTAGGGCAGAAATAAATGCTCAAACCACATTTCAACCTTCCTTCTCAATAATAGCATTTCATGAAACACAAACATAAAAACTGACATCACCATGATCTACATTTCTCCAACCAAGTGACATCACACTGGCTGTCATAGACAGAGGGTTCAAAACCAAGAGTCTCATGTTCTGCCTTATTGGCAATTACCAGCAAAAGGAGGGGCTGCTATTTTTGGTCACTCATCATCAGGTATAAGCTAGTTCTCTTCCTGATAATTCACAGACCAATCTTCTTTTCCTCCTGCCTCCTCTGACTGGCATCTCATTTTAAAAATCCCTCCATTTCTTTTGAAATTTCCTCCCTTTTCTTCTCACGTCCATCCTTGATGATCACATTTAGAATCATATAACATGTTAGAATTAATGATTCCATATTTTGGGCAGGCTTTCTCAAATGTAAGTGGATGGCAAAGAATATAGCACATGGGGAAGGGTGAGTCCAATCAAAGCCTTATAGCCCAAGCTATGTTAACCAACTGTTGACTTCACAGAACTCTGTGAGTCATTCTCCTTCTTCGTTTCTGACTCTTAGGTCAAATCCTCCAACAACATTTGGTTCTGCTTTGTTTCCTACTTTTGCATTCACATCACTTATTCTTGCAAGTATGTTTTGTTTGTTGCGTGATTTATTTCTTTCCTGGGCACTCGGATAAAGCCTCCAATTTCTTCATCAGCTGCAGTTAGAGCATGGACTTGAATGATATCTATGTCTATAAATTTTCAAGGAGTCTGATACTATTCACTTAGACCTTATTTTATAATCTAGCTGTATCATTAGCAATAGTGCTATTTATATTTGACCATTACTCTTACCCAGTAGCTGATTGAATAGCCCTTGAATGTACAACTTAATGAAATGAGGAAATTCCGTGTGCTAAAACTGAGAGCAACGCTGTCAGAAAGCTAGACTCTATTATGAGTCTGTACAGCTAGCAAGATAACCTAATGAGGAAGGGTCAAGCATCAGCAGAAGAGAATGATAAATGAAATGATGATAAGGGTGGAGAAACTCTTGGAGGGTTGCTACTGAGCAACAGGAGCATTTTCTATAGTTTTATACAGCAAAGGGCAGCCTGAATGTTGATGGCATCCATGTCAGCAGTCAAGATGGTCTACAGCAGTGATTCTTAACCTTGGGTTACCCAGGTATTCTTGGACTGCAATTTCTGGAAGACTTCACCACCAGCTATGCTGGTTGGGGCTTCTGGGATTTGCAGTCCAAGAACACCTGGGTTACCCAAGATTAAGAACCACTGGTCTACAGGATACCCTTTTGTTATCACTACCATTCACATAGAGGCACCGTGTAGTGGAAAATCCCAGAACCTGACTCTCTTTTTTAACTACTTCTCACCCAAACATAAGGCAAATTTCAGAGCTTTTCAACAAGTTCTCTAAGTACCTATTGCTTGGAAAATGTGGATAAACGGTTTAGGGCCTCTAAACAGTTTAGGGCCTCGATACTTGGTGGAACGCCTACTCCCACCAAGTTCCACCCGGGTCACACGGGCGAGCCAGGAGGTGAGGCTGAGGAGCCTAACGCCGAGGGACGCCTGAAAAGAGAGAACAAGAAATAGGGCCTTCTCGGCAGTGGCTCCTCGCCTTTGGAATAACTTACCTCCTGGTATTCGCGGAGCTCCCTCGCTGGGCACCTTTAAGAACCTATTAAAGACTTGGATGTTTCGGCAGGCCTTCTCACCAGATAACTTTTGATTTTTTTTTTCTCTCCTTTACTGTTTTCCTACTTTTAATTGTTGTTGTAATTATGCTGTTTCATGTTATTGTATTTTATCTCTGTTGTTGGCCGCCTAGAGTAGTCCACCGCGACTAGATAGGCGGGATATAAATTAAATAAATAATAATAAATAATAATAATCATCATCATCAAGGACCATGATGAAACATTGGTTTTTTGGTAGGGAGGACAGGGGTTTATATAAGAAGGTGATTAGTCACACCCATGAGTGAACTGGCCCTTGAACTGATTGCAGATATGTATGGAGAAAGCTGCCTTTGACTTCACATTTCACACCTTGGTTTTTGCAAATTCAAAGATGGGACTATTTCTTCTCATTTGCATCAGGAACCTTCCTTTTCTTTGACAAAGCATGGTACCATCTGAACTTGTTCTTTGTTGCTGCTCTTGAATCTGTATGCTATCTCTGTTTCAAGCACAAAGTGATGGTTCATACGTTGTGGCATGAAGGAGGAGGCAGAGAGAATAATTGACAATATTTGCTGATGCATTCATCTTGATGTAGAGCAGCAACTCAGCAAATAGGAAGGCAGGAGTGTTCAACTTGACTTAACATAAATTTTTCCATTAAAAAGACAGGGACAATCAGATGCCCTAATTTAAGCTATCTCCCTTCTTTCATAAAGGTTCAAATAAATCCCCAGTTAGCATCATTTTACAAAGAGGGGCCCACACTCCACAGAGAGTGATTTAAAAAGAGCATTCCTTTAGCCTTCTCTCTGATCCTGTGTTTGCTGTGCTCTACTCTTGAGCCTCAAAGAACATCGGCCCCAAAACAGATAGCTGGGAGTGCTCTGCACTGGGTTGCATGAGGCTGAAGCATTCCAAATTCATGGAAATTCCTTGGGATTTAACAATCCAATCCCTGCCAGCTGCACAGACATGTAAAAGTACACACTGTTCATCTGAGAGACACAAGACGTGGGTTCTTCACGTCAGCTAAAAGAGACTACAAACTGAAGGAACAGGATAAGATTTACCTTATGCTCACCAGTTAAAAACTTTATGTTGACTTTATTTTGGCATTATTGGCTGTTTCTACCTGGTGAAGTAACCCCTGACATGTGCTAGAGGCTGCTATGTCTTTGTGCTGTTTTTCTTCAACCCCCACAGCCAAAAAGAAATTGTAAGTGTGTATGCAGGGCAATCACAGAGTACTTGGCAGCCTTGTGGTCCTAAGAGAGAGATGTAAAAATTCCAAATTATGCTGCAAAGAAGCTTGAGACCACATGCTCAAGAGGACTGACATTAACTCTCACAGATATGTACAGCCAATTTTTTGATTCTTGACTGCGATGTTTCTGCACTATGGTTGTGCTAAGCCTGGAGAAATGACATTTTCTCCCTGAAAGCTTGCCATTTGTTTGATTCTTTAATGGTCCAATAAAAGATATCAGCCACTCCACCTAGCCTTTTCCTTGTACAATTCCCCTAGCATTTTTGAGGCTCCAAGCAATAGATACCTAGACATGAATGTTGACATGGGTATTGTCAACATTCACCCTGCCCTTTGAGATGTAAAGTTTGGCATCCTTTTTCTTGCTGGAAATGAAGGCCCAATATTGCCCAACAACATTGGGTCATTTCCTGGCATTCTGAATCATGCAGAAGCATAATATCCCATATTCATAAACCAGAGCTTTTTTTTTTTTTTTTTTTGAAGAATTGAATTAAACACTTTCTCTCCTAGACACTGAGTTATTTCTCATTTTTTAAAAAATCTAGGCAAGTGCATTGGCAGGAATAATTTCCACCTATGCAAAGAAGATGTCATTTACGAGAACGATTTCCCATTAAGGCAAAAATCTCCTGTGTTGTTCCTGTCATTCTCTTTGAGGAGTAAAAGCTGGTGCCGTCTCCAACCAAGGAAAATGTTTTCTTGACTGTAACACTGAGCAGCACACAACAAAACCTGCTTATCTGGTGAGATGACAAGGGTATTGCCTCCCACGCAGTTCTGTCCAGGCATTTGATGTGCTTTTTTTAAAATTGGCCCATAATTATATTCTTTGCCAGACATGCGGATCACAGTGAGCTGTACTCTTGGCTTTGTAAGGTGGGATAATCAGATATGAGGTCTCAATGAGCTGAATATCCTGAAGGTTTTAGCCTGTTCTCAGATTAATACGGTTATAATCACAAAATCTGAAATCTGAACGGAATAGTATAATTTCCCATGAACGCAGCATCATTTATGCTAAATTAGATTGTTGCAAGGTTTGTCATTATTTTTATAGAATCATAGAATAATGAAGTTAGAAGGGGCCTATAAGGACATCAAGTCCAACTCCCTGCTCAATGCAGGAATCCAAATCAAATCAAAGTATATCTGACAGATGGTTGTCTAATTTTCTCTTGATTGTCTCCAATGCTGGAGCACTCACCAGCCCCAAAGGTAATTGGTTCCATTTTTTTTATATTATCTAATAGTTAAGATGTTTTTCATCACATTCAACTGGTATCTGGTTTCCTGGGAGCCCATTATTCCATGTCCTGAGTTCTGAAGTGGCAGAGATCAAATCCTGTCCTTTCTCTGTGTTACAACCTTTCAAATATCTACAGTCCTGTCACATATCTCCTCAGTCTTGTTTTTTTCATGGCTAAATATGCCCAGTTCTTTCCGCCTTTCCTCATGGGGCTTGGTTTCCAGTCACTTGATCATCCTTGTTGCCCCCCTCTGAATTTGTTTCAGTTTCTCAGCATCCTTCTTAAAGCATGGCGTGCAGTACTGGACACAGCACTCAAGATGAGATCTAACCACTGCTAAATAGAGGAGAACCAGTATTTCACATGATTTGGAGACTATACTTCTGTGACTACAGCCTAAAATTGCATTGGCCTTTTTTGCAGCCACATCGCCCTGTTGGCTCATAATCAGCTTGTGATCTACAACAGTTCAAAGATCATTTTCGCTTGTAGTGTTACTGAGCCAAATAGCCCCCATCTTGTAACTGAGTGTTTAGATTTTTTTCCCTTGGTGTAAAACTTGGCACTTATCCCTGTTCAATTTCATCCTGTTGTTTTAATCCTAGTGCTCAAGCTTATCAAGATCTTTTCAAATTTTGTTTCTGTCTTCCAGGGTATTCGCTGTTCCACACAATTTTGTGTCATCTGAAAAGCTGATAAGCATTCTCTACATACTCTCATCCAAATCGTTAATAAAAATGTTGGGAGCGCTGGGCCCAGGACTGAGCCTTGTGGTACTCCATTTGTTACTTCATACTAGTTTGAGAAGGAGCCATTGATTAGCACTCTCTGAGTACAATTCTGTAACCAACTGACACTTCTATCCAGTCCACAACTAGTTAGTTTACTTATCAGAACACCATGGGGTACTTTGTCAAAAACGTTGCTGAAGTCAAGCTATAGTATGTCTCTAGCATCCCCACTGTCTACCAATCAAAAAATGAGATGAGATTAGTCTGGCAGGATTTGTTCTTGACAAATCTGTTGCCTTCTAGCTATTACTGCACTATTTTCAAGGTGCTTCCAGAGTGGCTGCTTTATAATCTGCTCCAGAATTTCCCCGGGGATTGACAGCAGGCTGACCGGTCTTTATTTATTTATTTATTTATTTATTTATTTATTTATTTATTTATTTATTTATTTATTTATTTATTTATTTATTTATTTATTTATTTATTTATTTATTTATTTATTTATTTATTTAGATTTGTACCCCGCATATCTGGACCAATGGACCACTCTAGGCAGCTTTTTGCTCCCTCTTTTTGCTCTTTTTGAAGAGAGGGACACTGTTGGCCCTTGTCAAATCATCTGGCACTTCATCCATCTGCCATGGTTTCAAGGAAATAATAGCCAGTAGTTCTGAGAGTTCTTCAGCCAGTTTCTTCAATATTCCCAGTTGCAGCTTATTGGTCCCTGGATAAGTCAATCAAATAATAGGGTATCCCCTGACTATTTGTTTATCAGTTTCCTTTACTTGTCTTTCATTGTAAAACACATTCTTCTCAGTCCTTGTGAGATGTAACCTCCTGTGAGGTGCCAGCAATCCATCTTCCAGGAAGTGTAACCCGTGACCCCAAACTCCAAATCCCTCACATCAGAACTATCTTCATAGCCAGTTATTTATCTGGACTCTTCCTTTCCATTTGTATTCCTTTTCTGAGTACTGGTAGGATGGATGAGAAGACCACCTGTACCACAAAGATCTTGAGTTTGCTTCCCAGAGCTTCAAAACGTGGTGTGATTTCTTTGTAGTTCCTCTTAGCTGTGTCATTTGTTCCCACATGGAGGAGAAGTAAGGGATGTTGATCCTTCCAGCACATTCTTAATCTGTCCTCCAGGGAGGCAGCATGAATCATGAATCATGGCATATTTCAGTTTCAATCCCATGTAGCAGGACTGAACTACTACAACTACTCTTTTGCATTTTGTAGGGTGTGACTCAGCTTGGCTGAGCTTCAACCTCTCTTCTATCTTCCCATGTGGTCACTTGTATGTCTTCTCTGCATGCTGTCTAACATACTCTTTTTCAAGAATCTGAAAGCGGGTTTGCAATTCTCCTCATAAAGACTGTCTTCTTCTTTTGATCCTCACAGTGACACCACTATGTTTGCTTTCTCCTCAGCATTCCTCTTCACTGCTTTGTCTTGCTGTTCTTCTACTTCCAGTACCTTCCTTAGCTGCTGCTGCCAGCAGATTTCCATGTAAGAAAGCCCAACCAAATTCACAAGACCTATCCAGCTAGAGGGGATTCTGAACTGTTTCTTGGAATATCATTTATTTAAAATATTTTACCCCACCTTTCTCCTTAAACGGATCCAAGGCAGCCTATATCATTAAAAAGACATTATTTAAATGCTAAAAACAGCAAGTAAACATATATTTTTAAAATTATTTTAACAATATTATATTTAAAACAATCAATAAAGTCCATACTAAAAATTTACAAGCAACAGAGCACAACAATCCAACAACAAAAACCCTCTCAGACCACCAGTCACAAAGGAAAAGCCTGCCTGAAGAGGAGAAAAGTCTTGGTCTGCTTGCAGAATGAGAGCAAAGATGGGGCCAACCTAGCCTCCTGTGGGAGGGAGTTCCAAAGTCTGGGAGCAGTGACAGGGAAGGTCCTCTCCCGTGTCCCCATCAAGCATGCCTGTGAGGGTGGTGGGATGAAGAGAAAGGCTCCCCTGATAATCTTAATGCCTGGGCAGACTCATAGAGGGAGATGTGGTCTTTTAGATAGCTTGGACCCAAGCTGTTTAGGTCTTTATAGGTTAAAACGAGCACTTTGAATTGTGCCCTGAAACAGATCAATAACCCACGGAGCTGCTGTAACTGGGGACTCCTAGGTTCCCTGTATCCAACCCCAATTAGCAATCTAGCTGCAGCATTTTGGAGTCACTGGAGTTTCTGAACACTTTCCAAAGGCAGCCCCACGTAGAGTATATCATAGTAATCCAGGCAAGATGTAACTAGGCATGTGTCAACATGGCCAGATCAGAACATTCAAGAAGCACAATTGGCACACTGCTTTTAACAAGAGATGAGGACGAATATAAAAATGGACCGCTTTTTCTGACAAATATAGCTGTTTTGTTAAATATTCATCGATCCATATTTGTGGGTTCCAGAGAGATGGCCCAGAAGGATACAATGGTCAATAGTATTGAAAACCGCTGAGAGGTGCAGTTGAATGGAGCATACTCCCTCTGTCCCTTTCCCAGCAAAGGACACCAAGCAACCAAATCAGACTCCATCCAAGGCCTGAAACCAGACTGAAGTGGATCTAGATAATCTATCTCATCCAGGAACCCTGGAGCCGAGAAGCCACAACCCATTCCAGCACCTTGCCCAAGAATGAGGTATTAGAAACTGGCTGGTAATTATACAATACCAAGGAAGGTATTTTTAACAATGATTTTACTACTTCCTCTTTTAAGCATGCTGGAACTGTACCCTGTTGCAAGGATGCATTCATCACCCCTCAGACCCACTCGGCCAGTCCCTGGTTGGGCTGGCCTACTCGGAAGTTACCATTCTGGGCTGTTCTCTGCCTGCATTAGGCACTGAGATGTGGATCCAGAGAATATTTTCTGATTGGTTCCATCAGTCCTTTTAGCTGGATGGGTCTGAATTTGGTCTCTTTTCTCAGCTATATTTTGCAATATCGACTTTCTGCCCAGAATGGGTACCAGAATGTTGTCTGTGCAGATTATTTGCAGCTTGCTGCATCCATCTCATCTAGTCACACGTGTGTAGTGAATTTGGTTGGGTTATCCTATTCAAAACTTGGCTCCATTCCAGTGAGTTCTTTTTGGGAGGGGGTAATAAAGGGTTAATGAAAGAACAGCATTCATTCAGTTTTAGAGCTGGAGTGTTGTTTGGTTGTTTGTCTGGCATATCCCACTGTTTTCAGCATCAGTTTTCATTAAGAAGTTCCTGTTCCTTTCTTTTCCTTTCCTCTGGCCTTCGCCTACTCCCGCTGCTTGAGAGTTCTGTCTATGTAATCTTCATCTTCTTTTATACCCTTAAGTGTGGCCATTCTCTGCTCCAGTTGTTTCACTTTTTCTTCGAACAGGGCTACCAATTTGCACTTCCTGCATGTGTATTTTGTGTTGTTTTCAGGCACAAAGACAAACATTGCACCCTTTTCACCACCACTGAAGTATTTCTCCCCTCCATAATCCCTGTTACTTTGTTTTACTTTCTTCTTTTTGTCTGTAAGTACCCTTTCTGTTGTCTTGAAGGATGCTGCTAAAGTTCACTAATATATCATTATCTCCAGAAACCAAAATTTCAAACACCTCAAACAAATTCCTGGTCATTCACTCTGATCCCGTGCTCCCTGGGGTCTGTCTCAGTTTTATTCTTCCTATGTTCTGCAAACATAAAGCCACATGAAAAGTCTCTAGAGTGGTGCTGGTTGTGTTACACAATCTTGCATCATTATTCTCAGAGATGCCCACACACACCTGCACACCTAGAGACAAATTTTGAATGAAAAATGTATCCATACCCAGCACACACAGATTTTTTTTCCCCTCCATAGGAATCTGCAAATAAAGGCTAACCCTCTTACCAGTTTGTTGATTCATTTACAACAAGCCATTTAAACAACAGGTCTGAGAAAGGCAGGCAGATCAGTTTGCAGAGCAAAATAATTGATTTGACTAGAACAGGGGATGTATAATCTTCCAGATGGTACTGAACTGTACCTCCCATCATCTCCCATGATTGGCTGTAGGAGGCAGCCATCACAAGGCAGTTTACACCAACAGAGGCATTCACATATGACAAAATGCTTACAAATAAATTGATTTTTGCATCCATTTAAAAATAAACAACCCTCTGTCGACACAGTTAAATATCACATCTGGTCCAAAAAAACAATCCCTGAGCAAACAAATCCATGCTTTCCTCTACGTCATGTAGTCCCCTTATTTTAAATCATTTTAAATTATCCTAAACCCAGATCAGCAGTGGTGTGTATTGCCAGTTCAAGCGTGTTCTGATTAAACAATAGAAGGGCCACTCACACTGCTCTGCTGAAGTCCACGCTGGGTAGGGTCTGCCACTGGACCTCAGGCAGCTGATTCTGGATCCAATTAAAATGGCAGCTAATGGTTAGGGATTTAATTATTATACAATTATGATACTTGCTGTATTTTTGCTGACAGGTAGAAAGGGGGCAGCTTGTGAGATTTTATACTTTATATGGCAAATAAATCAACTATCTTTGGATATTAGACACCTTGAGTTGGGTGGTGGAAGGTAACTATTTGCTGTTGGGCCTCGAGCGGCAAAATGTCTTAGTCTGGCCACATGTCTAGGCAAGTGCTGGTGAACTGGTGCTCTTTATATTAGACTAATGCTCCCACAAATCTATACCAACAGCATAATGGCTGTGGCTGATGGGAATTGAAATCCAAAAATCTAGAGGGCTCCAGGTTACCTACTCCGAAGCAACTTACTGCTGGGGGAAAATCAAAGAGTGGTTCATGAATCTGCAGTAGAGATGTATGAGAAGAAGAATAGTCAGGATTGTAGGTGCACAAAGAACAAAAATAACTGTTATTTTATAGGATGCGTTAGGGTATGTGAATACAGTCCATTCCTGATTTGCCATACAAATTTGAACCAGCCTATTCCACACTTCAAGGAAAGTGGCTGTATCTGATTTGTTCTTGGATTTCAGAAAGTACTTCTATATTACTGGATTGAGAAATGTGGAAAATAAAGGACTTTAATCAACTTTGGGAATGTAGTGGGCCTTCAGTGTGTAGGCAAAGCTTCTACCACCATCCTTCCTTCCCATCTACCACCCCTTCCCCAGGAGCCATGCTTAAGGAAAAAAGGTGCTGCAGGTACTGGTGATGTCAACTTATTGTCTCCAGCCTGGCTTGCTGAAGAGTGCCCACACATTATCCAGCCAAATCAGAGTACTGCATGTTTGGTACCAACCAACCTTGCAATATACACAAGCACTTACAGCAAAGACAAAAAAAAACAATGTATCTACACATAAATGCTAGCAGCAGGCATTTAAAAAAGAAAAAAAGAGGAGAAAATAACAGTGATGAACAGGAGAAAAATAGTCACTAGTTCCACATTGACCTACCCAATCAAAGCCTATACAAAGGAGTCGGTTACCCATCCCAGATTGATACACACATGCAGTCCTAAGTATAATGAAGACTCCATGTAGCTGTTTAAAGAAAAAGCAAGAAAATTCAAAAATGCAGCCAGTCTGAGAGCAGCATAATAATCAGTTGCTCATTTGAGGGAATAAATAAAATTCACTCATTTGGTCTGAGCCCTCCCCAGGGCTCAGAAGTTGGAGTTTCCAGAAAAGATGGTTGCTGTAGGTTTTTCGGGCTGTTTGGCCATGTTCTGAAAGGTTTGTGTTCTGAAAGGTTTGACTTTTTCTGGATTTCCAGCTCCGAATTTCCTTCTGTTTTGGCACGTTCTCCTTTTGCTACAGCAGTTAGAGCCAAGTATTTGTGTTCAAATACCAGCATTTTGAATCCACCCACCCCCACTTGAAAAGCACCAAAGCAAACTTCAATGATTTGGAGAAGTGGCCTAATTGACTAACATGACTGGGGGCTTCTCAATTTGCTCTGGTAACATACCTATATCTGCATCTTTTCTTCTAAATCCAGATAACGTCCCAGGCAGGTATATCTAAAGAGATAACATGCCCTGCACAGGATAAATGCTACATTTAAAACCTTTCACTAAATAAGAAAATAAATCAAGCAGCCAAAGGAAGGTAAGCACAAGGAAAAATATGTTGAATTACACCTGCATTTCCTGCAGATTGAATTCATATTTATCATGAGAGGTACAGTAAAAATTTTCTTGCACAATAACTGTATCCATGGCTATTTAGCATAGTTAAACTTTATCTACAGGAGAAAAACTAGTGGAGTCCACCATTCTGAATTAAATTAGCTATAATTAGTTGAAAACATTCTTTTCTATCATCACTGGATTCAATTAAAAGATGGATTTAAGTGTATTTTCTACCATCCTCCCCGAATTCTGAAAATTACTGTTTTTGCAGCCATAGTACAGTTGCAGAATTCCAAAAACACAGTCATTTCACTTTGCTGTAGTTTTTTAAAGAGAAGAATCAAAAGAAAAGAAATGTTCCCAGAATTGGAAAAAAGGTGTATGTTTTGAATATTCAAAGTGTTGTGCGTAATTGTGTCGTTTCTTGTTACATACCTTTATCCATTGAATCTCTTTTATAGAACAATTTTCTAGGATAAAACAATCTCCTACAAACGGCTTTAATTTGGCTGATACGATAATGATGAAGAAATTTAGATTCCGTGCATATGAAAACATAAGAGGAGGATCCCTCACTCACAACAAACCTTCCTCTACCCAATATAAGTGACAGAAAGGAGTTCAAGCATATTGCAAATAAATAATCAAGTTTATTTCAATATATTTAGAAATATGTCCTATGTAGTTGTTTAGAAATGGGCAGTTTGGTCTCTTCAGAAACAGAGACCACCTTTTTTAATTTTCACATTTTGTTTTGGGGGTTTTAAAAACTGGATGGTAGAAACATCAAGGTGACAAGGCTGAGAACAGGTAAATCATCCAGGAATAGAAATTTATTCAGACACAGAAACAGCTGGTATGGTGTTGCCATTGGGTCAGGATCCACGTTATATTCTGCATTAGGGACTGCTCAGACAGTCTGTTGCACAGCTGTTCTTACTTAGAAATGAAAAAGCCAGGTCTGCTAGGGGTATCACTCAACAGGTATTAAAATGGCAATAAGGATAGGTAATAAGGATATTTTATTTCAGAAAATATATCTTGTGAAAGTGAATAAAGCAAACCATAGAGAAGAAGTCACACATATCGCTTCCTAGCTTCTTACTAGAGGTGTCTAAATATCACCTTCAATCCAAATTATTTGTCTTATAGATCACAACTGGCTTATTCCAAACCAGTTTGTAGAACACCTACTTTAATTGGAATCTGAATATTTCTCAGCATCTGTACACATTTTTATTGCTCAGGTAGCTAAAAAAATGAAAATTGGAAGAATAAAAGACTGAAATGGGAGTGAAACTTGTGCCATCAACTATTATTGCTAATGGTTGCATGCAAGCAGCGCTCCCACCATTTTCTTTACTTCATTCTCCACCCACTGCCCTGGCAGAAGCCATGAAATTTAGATAGCTGAGGTACTATTCCTAATGTCAATGTAATTTGCCCCACTCAAATTCTCATAAGGTCACAAATTGCACATGCAGAGAGGCATTATAATCAATTGGATTGAGATCTGCAGCTGCCTAGAAGGAAAGAAGAAACTCTCAAATTTACCCTACGTCCTGAAAATGAATGCATGCTGAATAGGAATCTCTCTTTATTCTCCAATATGCTGCCCTTACAAAATGGCCACTGATGAAATCTCTCCCAAGCATCTGTGATTGGAATTTCCAGGAAAGCCTCGGCTTTTCATTGGCATTCAATCTGTCAGTTTTCTTCTGCCTTGGGCTTCCTGGTTGTGGTACACTATTATTTGCATTTTTACCCCATGGTATGTTTAAAAAGAAGAAGAAAAAAGAAGCAAAGTACTGAAGCAATGTGCATGCTTCAGAGAGCTCACTTTCATTTTGAGTGCTGTTTCAGATTCCCTTGTTTCTCTTCAGATAACTTCACAACTGGACAAATACCCCCTCTTTACTTCAAAATCCAAATACATTTCACTTCCAACGGACATATCTATTGTCTACAAGTCCAAGTAAACACAATGATTACATGGAATTATGTTGTGTCCAAGGAAATCAACCCTGAGTGCTCACTGGAAGGACAGATCCTGAAGCTGAGGCTCCAATATTTTGGACATCTCATGAGAAGAGAAGACTCCCTGGAAAAGACCCTGATGTTAGGAAAGTGTGAAGGCAAGAGGACAAGGGGATGACAGAGGACGAGATGGTTGGATGGTGTCACCAAAGCTACCAACATGAATTTGACCCAACTCCGGGAGGCAGTGGAAGACAGGAGGGCCTGGCGTGCTCTGGTCCATGGGGTCACGAAGAGTCAGACATGACTAAACGACTAAACAACAGTAACAAAATGTTGTGTCCATTGGATGTCTTTGTTCTTCTTACACTTGCAAAGAACTATTGGTACAATAACCCCATGTTTATTGATTTATTTTTAGGTTCACCTTGGTTCTACTAATTAAAGTCTGAAGCACCACTGGATGAGTAGAAAGGAGATATACCATCTTTATTTCTTGAATTTATATACTGCCCCATTAATGTGATGCACTATTCTGTACAGTTTATTAATAATATTTATTTAATAAATATAAATTCTGAAGTACTATCAGTTTATACCCACCAAACAAGCAAGTAAGTAGAAGATATAATTTGCTGAAGCAAGACATGATGGATAAGAGAATGCTCAGAGGAAATAGTAACGATGATGGAAAAGATTCTTATGTAATTATCATTAGATATTAAATAACGTATAGAAATAGCAGTCTGCATATTTTTAAACAAAAATTTCTTATGCAGTGATAAGGGTAGTATGGTTAAATCCAACAGCCTGCCTCCCACATCCTAAATCCTAATGGCTATGTGAGAAGTGTCTGTATGTGAATATCAGCCTACATATTATATGGGTCTTATATGGGTCTTAAGATGCTGGCCACAGAGACTGGCGCAACGTTAGGAAGAACAACATTCAGACCACGTCCAAAGAGCCTGAAAAACCTATAATAACCATTAGATCCCAGCCGTGAAAGCCTTTGTGAATACAATATGGGTCTTGTCAATATACATGAGGTATTCAATTGTATCATGCCCTTCCATGTGAATGGAGGTTCTGATTGACCCAGGATCCCCTAATGCTTACAGGATTGGCACACACCCATTATTATGCACAAAAGCACACATCTGAGGCTCCTGGAACACATAGGTATGCAACATTAGGTTCAGAGAACAGGCCCAATATGGGTGCAAAATGATTCTTCAAGAACAATGCATTACGTAAACTCTATAATCCTTTTTAGGTGTTACTTATACCGTTGATTGTCACCCATGAAGAGGACAACATTTGTCCCCTCCTCTGCATTTCCTTCCATAGAAGGCAATGTGCTGAAGAAGGGAATGGGTGGTCTCCATATGATCAAGAACCCTGCTCTTCCAGTATTCCAGCTCCAGTGGAGATCCTCTATGTGAACAGGAAGCTGTCCTTTGCAGACTTTGTTACTTTCCTGCACCTGAACTTCTTCCTTCTTCAGACAAGTCTCTTTGTATGTGAGATGTTCCCCTCTTTGCATGTTAAATTCATGCAAAGGAATACTTGACTACAGCTTATGAAATGCAATATTATGAATGGCTGTCTTAGCTCAGGTTGGCCTCATCTTTGTTGTCCTTCCACAAGCAGGCAAAGACCTTTCTCTTCAGACAAGATATCCATCAGCGATTGAAAAGTTTCTCAATGAAAGGTTGTGCCTTATTGCTTTGAATAGGGTTTTGGTGTTGCTTTTGTTTACCATTTTCTCGTATTTGTTTGATTCTTCTTTATGTTATTATATTATATTATATTATATTATATTATATTATATTATATTATATTATATTATATTATATCATATCATATCATATCATATCATATCATATTATATCATATTATATTACATTGTAATCCTTCTTAGGTTATTATCGCTGTGTTTTACTTTAATTTGACTGTTTGTTAAAAATAAATAAATAAATAAATAAATAAATAAATATGTATGTATGTATGTATGTATGTATGTATGTATGTATGTATGTATGTATGTATGTATGTATGTATGTATTATCGAAGGCTTTCACAGCCGGGATCTGATAGTTGAGGCAGCCTGACGGCCCAAAAATCCTACAACAACCATCAAATAAATAAATAAATAAATATCTTGATTTTCAGGTCATAACTGCAAGAACTGCTACGCGCAACAGAAAGTGTTATGTTGTTATTGCTACACAACTCCCTTCCAGGGAAATATGCATGGCACATTTCATGGTCTGTGTTCATTTTGTTGTTGTTGTTCCCTTCCTCAAAGACCAAAATGCACTGATGTGGCTATTTGACAAGGAAAGCAGAGTGCAGGTCCCACCCATCTCTCTTTGACAGCAATTTTGCTGGATTTTTGCAAGGAGGAGGATAAACAGGCTGCATGCTTCTAGCTCTGACTGTGGTTAGAGAGGAAAAACACAACACTAATTTGCTCCCACCGAGCTAAGAGTACACACACAGAAGCCTGTTAGCAAATAAATAAAGGGTAATTAATATGCCACTTATACAGATGTACAAAATACAGCATCCTAGTAAGGTTACTTTAATTCTGTTGGTTAAAAGGAAAGGAAAAAAGTTCCACTGCTAAATATCTCAGTAGCTTAGTTGAGAGTTTGATTCCTCACTGTGCCTCCCTGACAGGGGCCGGGCTCGATGATCTATAGATTCTCTTCCAGTCTAAGACTGTTATTTCTACATGTATTTCCCATACTATACCTGTGTTTAATTGGGACATAACAGTTTCATAGAGGTTCCTTGAAACTATACAAAGATTTATTCTTAGTCATTCAGCATCTCCTTATTTTGGCTCAAAAATGAGCTTTTTCCAGAAAATACTGCTAAGAGCTCCATCAGTCAAGAAGCCAAGTCTTATAGGAAAACTATAAGAACAAACCTGCTTATATATGTTTGCATATACTTGTCATCCACGAATGACTGTTGAACAACTTCTAATGACCACTATTAAGGTAATGCGGGCACCTCTCACATTTCTGTCACATTTCACATTCCAACCCACTCCCTACTTGTGCATACACATCAGTCACCTGTAGCCTCAGTTCATGCCTCTTCAGAAGGGTTTTGCAGGTCACAAAAGTTCATGCCACATAATAATTGTTAGTCTTTAAGATGCTTTAAGATGCCACGATATTCTTTATTGTCTTTTATTCTGAAGTAGTCAACATTCAGCTATTCCGGAACTGAAGATTGTAACCTTCCATGCCAGCTCCTTTTTTGTCCGAGAGAAAATTCTGACTCTCAGGAGGCAGGGATATTAAGTGCTACAGAAAAACTGCAAGTCCCAGTTTGTATGGGAAATGAAACTACTGGACAGTTTAGGTGGCTATTCTTGTGCTTATGGTAAAATCAGGATATACTCGTATAGGGGTAAATAACGTTCGTGTTTTAGCAACCTTCGTATGCTGCCTTTAAGAGGTTTGTCTTGGATTTTCAATCAATCCAGCAGTCACCATTTGTTCCCTTTCTGACTCTGATTTTGAAGACAGCCAAACCTCTCTGCTTAAGAGTCTTTTCCCCACTCTTTTTCAATTAGAGTTAAGCTAGCTATGTAGTCAGTATTCAGTCTGTATTAGAACGAAGTCAGCAGGAGTCTACTGGAAGCGGGCTGTGAGTTAAGACCTGTTCCTGTAACCAGTCATTTTTCCCTACATTATTGTTGTTCTATTTATAACTGTGAGTAAAAGAAATCTTTATTCTTTCTATTATTAATGTCTTAGAATGAGTTATTGAGACTGTCAGTACCAGTTGATGATAACCAAAAAGGGATGGTCTACTCTGGGAAGACTTGAAATTAATTCTACTCTGTAGGTATCTGCACTCTCTG